>NC_033630.1:5177177-5214677 GCF_001540865.1 Ananas comosus | reverse complement strand
TGGCTATACTCAATAGGTTAAGATGGTTAAACGTGCTAGAGGTAGATTAGTTCTAGAATGGATGATCCGCTCGGAAGCGGGCTGTCACAATTAATATCTAGATGAGTTGGGTCACCTATTAGCACGCGATTTTGGAATAGCTAGTTAGCGTTTGCGATCCACAATATTGTCCTCACAATGAAAATCTTTAACTCTGATCGGAAAGATTTAACAAGCGTCACCCTTTACAGTTTTTATTGTATATACTTTCTTGCCAATGCCAACTGATTTAGCCTTACAAAAATCTATTTTATGTCTCTTCTACATGCATCTTAACTCTATCTTTTAGTTTAGGAATAAGCAGAAATTACTTATTCCTAGAAATGGATAAAATTTCAGAGATAAATAGGAACATGACAAATTTAACGCTTGAAAACAAGATTATTCTCAGAAATAAGAAAAACGTAGCATTTGCATTGTTAGATTGGATCAACGAAATAAGAGTAATTATAATCTTGAAATAAAGTATTTCACCTAATTAATATTGACATCAACAAATTAATTAAATAATAAATTGAATAATTTTTTGAAAAAAACAGTTATGAATACTTGTAACAAATTAGTTAATTAGTTAAGAATTAATTAGATTTGTCAAAATATTAATTTGGGCAATCAATATAAATTAGGCAAACAAATTAAATAATTATTTTTAATTAGCCTATTAATTAATAAAAATAATAAATAAATTAATTACTTAATAATTTAAGCAATAATTAATAACAAATACTTTAATTGTTAGATTAATTAATAAATTAATATATAACTATTAAAATACGATTTTGACTTTAATTAATAAGCTTGTTGTTATTTAGGAACAAGCTTGTTCGGAAAGGAGGGGTGGAACAGGTGTTGGACCAAAAGAAACTATAAGCATTCGATTGTCGCGCGTTAGTTCCAACTATAATCTATAAGCACTGATAGTTTGGAATGTAACATCCAATTAATCAATCACTCCGAGATATATCCATTGTTGGAATATAATCTATCTTGTTCTCAATTACTAACGTACGTGAGAATTTTCTTAAAAGTTTTAGCCTCCGAACAGTAGTACAAACTAAAGTTCAGAAATTATTAACGATAGAGTCTTCCTTTACAAAATTAAGCTACTACTCTTAATATGTACCGCTTTTTTTTTTCTTTTTTCTTTTTTTTTGTGAGAAATAGGTAGCACGCTATCTGCTTCATTTATTTCATTTAGAAATAAAATTAGCTAGAAATGTGAATCAACTAGGATTCGAACTTGGGTCTCGGGTACCAATGCTGCATATATGATTTATGGTCTTTTGCATAAAAATTCATTANAGTGGCGGCGCGGTCTCGGTGGGGTCGGAGGCAAGGAGGGCAGGGGGTGCGCGGGCGAGGACAAGGGCGTGAGGGGCAGAGCCGAGGCACGCCATTTCAGCCTCCGCCCCCGCCTCCACCTCCGCCGCCTTCTTCGCAAAGGAAAAAAAAAGAGCGAGAGAAAAAAAAAAAGAAGAGAGAAAGTAATAAAGCTATTTTGGTCAGTTTACTAAAAATTCGGACCGAATCTGCAAAATAAAAAAAAAAAAAACGACCCAATTTTACAAAAGCCCAAAACTAGTGAATTTTTTATGCAAAAAGGCCATGATTTATCTGTTAGCTTTTCTGTGATCGACCTGGCTCTAACTCTTCTATGTATTTAACTATTATATGAAAAAATAACTTAGAACTTCATATCATTCAGAAATACTATCCAACCTACAGAAATTTTAATTTAAGGGAAAGCTTCAAATACCACCCGTGTGGTTTCGCACTTTTTAACTTTAGTACCCTATGGTNTGGAGGCGGTGGAGGAGGATCGGAGAAAAAAACAAAAAAGAGTGGCGGCGCGGTCTCGGTGGAGTCGGAGGCAAGGAGGGTAGGAGGTGCGCAGGCGAGGACGAGGGCGTGAGGGGCAGAGGCGAGGCACGCCATTTTAGCCTCCCCCCCGCCTCCGCCTCCGCCGCCTTCTTCGCAAAGGAAAAAAAAAGAGCGAGAGAAAAAAAAAAAGGAGAGAGAAAGTAATAAAGGTATTTTGGTCAGTTTACTAAAAATTCGGACCGAATCTGCAAAATAAAAAAAAAACGACCCAATTTTACAAAAGCCCAAAAGTAGTGAATTTTTTATGCAAAAAGGCCATGATTTATCTGTTAGCTTTTCTGTAATCGACCTGTCTCTAACTCTTCTATGTAATTAACTATTATATGAAAAAATAACTTAGAACTTCAGATCATTAAGAAATACTATCCAACCTACAGAAATTTTAATTTAAGGGAAAGCTTCAAATACCACCCGTGTGGTTTCGCACTTTTTAACTTTAGTACCCTGTGGTTTAAATTGTATCAATTTAGTATATTGTGGTTTCACACTTTCTTATTTTAGTATTCTATGGTTTAAAGTGTATCAATTTATTACCCTGTGGTTTCATTTTTCACTTTTCGTCGGTTCCTTTGTTAATATTTCGTTAAATTATATACAAAAAGCTTCAGATACCCTATCTAGGTTTATCAAATATTCACTTTAGTACCCTTTAATTTTAACTTTGTCACTGATTTAACGAAAAAAATTAGTGAAATAAATAATAAAAAGAGAAAAATGAAACCATATGGTTACTAACTTGATAAACTTTAAACCACATGGACTATAGTGAGAAAGTGCGAAATCACTGGGACAAACTTGATACACTTTAAACCATAGAATACTAAAATGAGAAAGTCTGAAACCACAAGGAGGAAATTCAAAGTTTACCCTTAATTTAACTATATAACTTTTCACTTTATATTACTTTAATTATATGAAAAGCGCTTCCAACCATCTAGTTCATCTTAAACGTTTCTTAGGGTGCAAGAAGTTAGATTTTGCCTTTACGATAAGTTTGAGAAACTTCGCAATGAACTTTAACTCTCCGTTCAAGTGACACTTCTTCAGTGAATGACATGGAGTCTAAAATATCCTCTTTACACTAAGAAGCAACAACTTTTGGCATGCAAAGAGGACATAATTTTTTCTCTAGAAAAAAGTTGAAATAAGTTTTTGAACCATCTTTTCTCACTCAAATAGCTGGCAGTTTTGTCTTGGTGTGAAGGAATCATCTGATTGGTTATCGAGCACACCTCAAATCCATACGGCACACAAGCACAATAAAAATTGGATCTATATAAAAAAAAATTAGGTGAGAACAATTTGTAGAAAGCAAGCACACAGATGAAGAAAATAATAAAAATAGCAAATACAAAATATTTACGTGGTTCAGCCAATAGTAAGTCAACCTACATTCATAGGCAAAACTTTCTTAATGCGTTCTTTTATTATTTTATGATACAACAAATAAAATGAATAGATTGGATTACAAGAATCTCTCTCTGGACTCTCTTTCTCTCATTTTACTCTCTCTCTAGAGCACAAGAATGGATCAAGTTGGAGTCAAATCTAACTTAATTTATCTGCTACGATTTAAAGTACCGGTATCAAAAACAAAAGTTTCAAAAATTGTGACACTCTAGCATATGTACCGGTACTCACAAATGAGTACCGATACTCATCTGCCAGCTTAGCTAAAAATAGTTTTGAGTTTTGAGGAACTTCAAGTTGAGCATCGATGCTAGATGGAGTTCCGAAACTTGACATCCAGTAACCATAAAATCTCAACATATTCATTGTAATTTTAACTCGGGACGTAGCTTCACATAATCCACCACGGTGAACCCTTTGAACTTCTGAATTATCATGAAAGCAAGATTACCTATGTTAGCATTTTTTATTTAAATTGTAGAGTTTCCCTCCTCTCTCTCTCTCTCTCTCTCTCTCTCTCTCTCATAACCTAATAAAAGTTTCTAAAGTACACAATTAGGTATCTAGTTTGTTGATCTATCTCACCACATAACGAAGTTGTGAATTTTGAATTCCTTTAGAACCTTAATTTGGACCAAACATGATAATTAAATAGAATTTTGCATTACTTTTTCTGTCTTTTATTGCAATCTATTTTCCATAGTTGAATCAGAAGCCAACATATTTATATATTTTCTAAACTATAGAAGTGAAATGAAGCGTTCACTAAGTAGACAAATGTAAAACATCTAGTGCTTGGAAGTAAAAAAGAAGAAGCATTATTTTGATCTCATAAGCAAAACTTTCAACATAAAGCTTTTACAATCTCCAAAGAGAGTTCTAGTTAGAAGTCGATCATTTACACTTGGAATTATGTTGTGAGCTTCATAAAAGTTGCTTCAGATTTCCAAAGCTAATTCAAATGATCGATTTCATTCAAGATGAAATTTCTTTCTTTCTTTTAGTTTTCATATCNAAAAACATTTGAGATTATTATGCACTGGGACTAAACCTTTTGCCACATGAGTCGCACTGGCAGGCTGAACAGAAGTATTAGCGCAAGAAGAGGCTGGAATGTTCGTGTTTGAATTCCTAACAATAGAAGATGAATCCGAAGAGAGAACAGCAGCACGAGGTGGTACAGTAGTTTGAGAAATTTGGGGAGCTGCATTTTCTTTTAGAAGATTTGTATTATTAGTTGTACTAAAAATGATGAATAATATTTATTGGAAATTTTCAAACCATTTTTGGAGGCTTTCTGCGGATAAGGATGTGATGCTTTCCGCTTTGGCCGGGGAGGCGGCAAATGTTCACTCGTGCCATTCTTTTGAACCTTCAAAAAGTACTTTTGTGCATGGCTTCTGATCTGTAAAAGATTAACATTGTGCTTAGATTTGCATTATGGGATCATTAACAGTTAATACAAACTGAGAAACTTTGAATCTCCACATCGATGATATATAGACAGTATGATATAAAATTCTGTGCCAAAAAATCGAAAAGAAGATTATTCTAATATATAATTATAAAAAGCTTTACATATGCATATTAGCGATTGCAGTTCAGGAACTTCAAGAATTGTCTGTTGTTTCTTGATGTAAAGTTTATTCAAGTAGATCTTAAACAGATTCCTATTCACTAATTTCTGAAGATAAAAAACACAAAGCAACAAGCACAATGAAAAAGTATATCGCCACACATATCAACTCAGATGAGTGTTTATATCACTATTTTACTCCATCTTTCCTCCATCATAGTCCATGACACAAAGATCAGGTACAATAGTAATACGGGAAGTAACCCAAATAACAATTGTGTTGCACCACTTCTCAGATAAAATTAATCAAGTGTTCCCAAATTGGTACAGAGAGATAGAAAGAAAAAAAACACAAAAGATGAGTAAATACAATTGTGGGAGATCCTAGAAATACAGTTGTTTGCACAGCAGACCGACAAAAGGACCCTAAAATACAAGACACAGGATAAATTTACCACATCGATATATTTATGCTTAAACTAAATTTTACCTGTATTACAGACTTTGAGCCAATAAATGCTCCTATCTTTTTCCAGTCGCGATCAAAACTGTAGCAACCAAAACAAAGAACCAAATACGTGAGTGAGCATAAAGTCGGACCAGTTCGGTACTCGTAGAACATATTGAACCACCGCTACATATTTCGAACCTTATTGTCATGAGTGGAACCGGATATATAAATGATGTCGCTTTGATAGAATTACTTGATATAGTCTTAATATGAGGTTGTAAATTTTAGATGCTCAGGGGCTTGAGGAAACTGTTTGAGATAAAAGTACTATGAAGGATGAACTATATTCCTCTCCTACATCTTTATGTTGAAATGCTTTGTTTAATTTATCACTATTTTTAGATGAAATCTCTTCCAAATGGACTAGACATATACAAATTGCTTCTTAAAAATTTGAGTTGAAACAAAGTTGAATGTGTCGACGAGCCATTCCTGATGAAACAAAGTGACTAGATTAGCAATTTATTACAAGCATAAAAAGAACTTCACCATTGGTGAACCCCCTACTCCAAAATTTACATAGTAAGAACCCCAAAATATCGAAATTTTAGTCGACTCCACTACCAAAACCCCTCAAAAACTAAATAATTTGACACTAATAAAGAAAATCAATGTGAAAAAAAAATCACATAATTCGAACTTATAAGAAGCTAAAAAACCACCACTAAACTACGTCAATAACCAAGCAACTAAACCCTAAACAGAGGAAACGCGTGCGAAAAATCACACAACTGAACTGATAAGAGCCCTAAAAATCCAATTTTTAACTGCGGTCTTCACCAAAACTCATTAGCAACCAAATCGATTAGACTCCAAAATCAGTAAGAATAAACTAAAATTAGACCTAAAATCTTACAGCTGAAGCGCTTCGAGGAACTTGTCGTGCTCGGGCTCGGTCCAGCTCTCCCGCGACTTGGTGATGGTGTAGGGTTTCCGGATCTTCTTGCTGGGGTCCTCCGCCGACGCATCCATGGCGGAGGAGGAGGAGGGGGAGGAGGAGGAGGCGGCGAGGGTGAGTGTGTGCGTGCCGCCGAGGAATGCGCTGTTGCTTATGCGGTGTAGATCCGATCCGGTTCGGATGGCGGCGTTGGCGAATCGGTTCTGGGGATCTCCGTCGATGAAGGTGCAAGAGGAAGAAGAGGGAGAAGACGAGGAGGAAGAAGAAGAGGAGGAAGATGAAGAAGAAGAGGAGGAGGAGGAAGAAGAGAACAGTGGAGAGAGAGATGAATTGGGTGGAGAGGGTTGTGTAGAAGTTGGTGTGGAAGAGAATGACGGAGGAGCCGACGCTGTAGAAGCAGATCTGGTGGGGAGGGAAGCTGCAAAGAGTTCTCAAGAAGCACTTTTTGCTGTAGGAGCTGAACAGAAGGAGCAAGCGGGGAGAAGATAGAGGAGACGCAGAGACATGAAGAAGAGAATCAAGCAGGGCGTGAAGAAGAAGACGAGGAAGAAGAAGAGAGGGCTCCAAAAGATTGCATTTTGGATGAAGCCGCGAAACCTCACACAAACCCACACGGAGAAGGAGATGAGAAAGAGGAAGAGGAAGAAGAAGAAGAAGAAGAGCGGCAGAAGGACGAAGCTGAGTCTGAGTCGCAGAACAAAGCAGCAGTAGAAATGGAGCTCAAAGCCGTAGAGGAGAAGGAGAAAGAAGGGGAAGAGGTGAAATTCAGGAGATCCAGCAGCTGCTCCTCCTCCTCTACAACCAGAGAAGAGAGGGGAACGGGGCGGTGCGGAGTGCGCAGGCGCGGCGGCTCCTCGTCGTCGCGCGAGAGGGACAAGAGGCGCCACAGCTTCTCGACCGAGAGGGACGCCCGCCGGCCCAGCTTCTCCAACGAACGGGAGGCCCGGAGATCCAGCTTCTCCCTGGACAGAGCCGGGCGACGGAGGTGGAGCTTCTCCATTGAGGGCGAGGGATTGAAAGCGGAGAAGGCCTCGAAAGAATTGAAGAAGGAAGGCAAGTTCTCTTCGGATCTGGAGGGGGCAAAAGCGGAGGCTGGTAATGAAGATTACATGAACACAGAGGAAACCCAGGCGGCGGGGGAAGAAGGTAGGCGAGAGGGCGAGGAGAATGAAGGAAAAGAAGGAGGTGGAGAGGAGCAAACAGAGGAGAAGGTAGAGGAAGTGGAGGAGGAGGATGAGGACGAAGAGGAAGAAGAGGAAGAAGGGGAGAAGAAAGGGGTATTGCCGGAGTGCCTTCTGCTGATGATGTACGAGCCGAAGCTCTCGATGGAGGTGTCGAAGGAGACGTGGGTCTGCAGCACCGATTTCCTCAGATGGCGGCCGCCGCACTACGGTCAGCAGCCCGGCGGCGGTGGCCAACCCTCGAAGGAAGGCGCAGTTGGCAAACCCAAACCCAAACCCAAACCCAAAACCAAGCCCACCGCCAAGCCCAAACCTAAACGGATAAGCGGCGGACATGACCACCTCAAGGGCGGTGAGGATAAGGGCCAAACCAAACCTGCTGTCTCGGCCCCTCAACCGCCGCCACTGCCGCACCCCCCAGTGGCAGCCACCGCATTGGCGGTTGAGCAGAAGCTGAAGCTGGCGGTGCCAGCGCCCCCGCCTATGGCGCCGTTCGGGCCGTTCGTACTAACGCGGTGCAAATCGGAGCCAATGAGGTCGTCGGCAAGGCTCGCGCCTGATGCCTGCTTCTGGAAGGAGCGGCATCGGCCCATCGGCGCCGCCGGGATCGGCTTCTAAGCCCACCCGCCGGATTGCTTCATTGTCTACCCTGTAAGAAAGAGCGTAATGTGTGTTAATATTCATCAACTTTCTTCGTGTTTCTTACTGTTATGTAAGTTGTAAAATGTGCTGTGGCTTTTTGATTGTTGAAAAATATGCTGGATTGAAACTAGAGATTTAGAGGTAGATTTCACCCTTTAGTAACATATTTTGATTGATGTTTTTCCTTCATAATGTTAGTTTTTATCGAATCAGTGGCAGATCTAATTTATATCTTTTGTGTAATGCTTTGCCTTGCCATTATCATTGTCGCTTCTCTTTCTAATTTTCTCGGTGAGTTATAATAGTAGGTTTATTACTAATTGTTTAGTTATAAGTGCAATCAATTGTTCAGTGATTTAAACACTCCTTAATTAGCTCTTTCATTAAATATTAACCTTAATGAAAATCATCAGTTTTGTGGTGTTCACTCTCTCCTCTGTTTGTAGTCTTGTAGAAAAGAGTTGCCAAGCAGGTTACCAACTTTTATCTTTATGTCGTTCTCATGCAAAAAGTGTTATCAAACTGTTTATCATATCACCCTTCCACTTTGTTTCCATACAACTCACGCGTCCTGCTTAGTATTTGATGATTAATATTATAAAATTAAAATTTAATCTGATAAATGATTAATATTATAAAATTAAAATTTAATCTGATAAATGTAATATAAACTTGGAGAGCATGTATAGAAAAGATCATCGTTCGATTAAATTAGTGCCCGCGAGTCATGAATTTTCTTAATTACCTGGGCCTTTTGAGTACCTTTGACGAATAAATTGATCATCTGACGATTAATCAAAGTAGGCCATATAAGGCATTCATGTTGGTGGGTGCATAAAACTCATGATGAATAAATATAGAGCTAATTAGACAAAGTTTCTTGGATGGGTCCATTAGTATGGAATGATGTTATGATCAATAAATTGATCATCTAACAATCTAGCATGCATTAATTGGTCCCCAATCCCATGCATTGGCATGGATGATGATGTTACGATCATGACCGGGGTGCCCTTTTTGTTTGCAATGTTAGAAACTGGTCCAGTTGAATCACTCTCTAATTTAATTTGAAAAATTTAATGATGTTCTGGAGATTAGAACTACAGAATGATGATTCGCATAATTAGACCAAGCTTTACGCTTGGCTTCGTCGTCCAGATGAGCTTCATCAGCTAAAAAGATGCAACTTTTAGGCATCTTTTCTCTCCTACAGTTTTAAGTTGGAGAGTCGCATTTGGCGAAGCATTTTCCGAACTTCTTGCTTTTTTTGTTTTTTGTTTTTTTTTTTATTCAGAATTCTCTCTACAGCTTCAGGTGCTGGGCTCTGCAGAAAGATGAAGCTTTTGCACTTGGCCGCTTCATGAATTAGCAGTTTACAGAAGATGGGCAGGATGGTCATTTCAGCAAATAAATTTTGATAGAATACCTAAGTTTAGTAAATTTGAATTACGGTGCATTATTATCAAAAAAGAAATCTTTCCCAACAATTTTATTTCATGATTGCAATCTAATAATTTCCTTTATCATTATTATTATTAACTATTTTCATCTCATTGTCAACGTGACTTTTTTCCAAAAAAATAAAGATAAAAATAAAAAAGAAAAAATAAAAAAATAAAAAGAAAAAGGAGAGGATGTTGTTGTGCTTCAAATGAGTTGGTATACATATTATCTTAAGCTTGCAGGGCCCAAAAGCCAGGGATGAGAAAAGATATGATACTTCAGATACTTGGATGCATCTATTCTTGGGCAGTCCATATCAATGTAAATATTAAAAATATTATTTTTTTTAATAACTTAAGATGTTTGAGATATACGGTTGTTTTTATAACTTAACATGATATTGGAGTAGGAGCCTTACAAATCCATTTACACTATTTTTTAATAATTTAAGTTTTTAAAATAAATAGTTATTTTATATTAATTATTTTTTTTAAAAAAAATAATAATAATAAACGGTTATTTGGTATAAAACCTTTTTCTTGGTGTTATGTATAGTTTTGAGGGAGGTGGTAGCTAACATACATAACATTCAATGAGCCGCGTACTGAAAGGAGAAGAGATGGACACAGGCACCAGGGTACTCAGCAGCAGTATCCTCCGCAAGGGATATCTCAGCTACTCAGCTCTCCAAATAAAGTAGCGAGTGTGGGGACTGAAAAATTTCTTCCCGTTTCGATGAATCCGAGTCAGAGAAAGTGACCTTTTAGGACTGCCTACTGCTGCATGCTGCACTAAACTGCATTCAAGTTGCACGGCATTTCTCTCGCCAAGTTTTTTTTTTTTTTTTTGGACCAACTAATTTGTTGTATATGTGAATAAATGTTCGGCTCATTTTTCACTCTTGTAGCCAAAATGACAAAATATAACACATTATTAAGCATATAATAATGCGCGACCAGAAAATGAACAAAAAAGTATTACATTTGTTTTTCGTATTACGTGTCATGCATGCCATTGGTGCTAACTATTAATTCCAAAAAACTTTAGCTATTAAAAAAACAACTAATTCACTTAAAGTGTACAGATATAATGGTCACGGATTTCGATTGTAACTCAACCCAACTTGATCCCCACGGGTCACGATTGTGACTCAGCCCAATCGGGCCAACAATCCTCCTTTCAACACCTGCACAAATTTGCAGCATGCTGGAATCGAATTATTGATCTTTGACTCTGATACCGCTTGTCGGATTGTTGGCGCTAACTATTAATCCCAAAAACTCGCGGTGTTAGAAATACGCAACCAATTCATTTAAAACGTACAGATACAGCGCCGACGATTTTTTATTGTGATTCGGTTCAACCAACCTCACACCACTTCAAAAATGACTCGGTCCAACCCAGCCTCACGCCATTTCGAACGCAACTCAGCTCAATCCGACCTCGCGCCACCGGGTATAATGCTGACCCGTTTAAGCCAACAATGCATGCAACACTAATTTGCTTAAAATATGATTTTTGTGGCTGCGTTTCAGTCCCAACTTCTTTTGGGCGGATAATTTTAGGTGGCTCTCAATATATACGAAACTGGTCTTAGGGCAGCTGTTTTATTTTCAAGCGGCTTTGTTCCTGAAGGAAGAGAGGAGAGCAAAGGAGACCATGCAACCCAAGATTGATGCTGAAACTGCAGCTGAAGAGAATTATTCAGGAATAATTAAGTGATTGAGCAAATTTATCCGAATAATTTTATTCATTAGAGAGACAATAACTTAGCAGAGTTATCCGAAAGTAAGTAGGGAGGCATTATGAGATCCTAAAATACTTGCCAGAGTTCTTCCTGGCATATTACGGCAGGATCATTCTCCAGAAAAAATGTGCACCTAGCTTAATTAGTTGGAGCAATATACAATATTTCAATCTCTTCGCCTTGTTTGAATGCATGAATATTTTACTAGCATATCGTTTTTATTTACTCAGTAGTTACCAGGGTAATAGTTGGTAGATGAAGGGTATAATTAGAGGCGTATGACTAGATATCTGTTACGCAAATTATATTCGATTTTCAAATTATTTTCTTTAAATATAATAAATTATCTTGTTAGTGGAAAACACCGTTCTGACGAATTCTGACTGTACTAACGTCTCGTAAAGGGCTAAAAGAGCTAAATCGTCATTATTTTAAAAACGCATAGAACATACTTGAATTATGGACTATTTTGAGTCTGGTATTTATTCTTTTAAAATTTTAATTTGCTATCCAATCTTTTAACTTGTTTGATTCGAATTAGTCAACAAAACTTCAAATTCAAAATTTAGCAAATTATTTTAGTAAATTTATAATTACAAGCTAGAATTGTATGAAATATGCTAATTAAATCAGTAAAAATAAATAATAGATTCAAATTTTAAAATCAAATTATTGTCGTTGACAAACTCAAATTAAACAAATTGAAATGTTGGATAGTAAAATTAAAATTTTGATAAATTGGACAACCAACTTAAAATGGTCTAAAATTTAGATAAGTTCTGTACGTTTTTACTAAGTTATATTATCAGAAGATAACTTGTTCAGATATCCAAAACACGCATACATACTGTTGTAGAATTTAAGTACAATATTAATGGAACTCAATCCTGCATTCTTATTGCGTGAATGATTTGACTGCAATGAATTGAACATTTGGTGATGATCTTAGCTCTTGCCGGCCACTTTGCATAAAGGCAGGAGGCAATTAATGGGGAGGGCAACTTTCAGCCACTGCATGCAGAGCCTTTCCATGAATGGGAGGCAACATGATCAGAAATGCTTCGCCACCAACACTGCTCTACCATTGACGATCGACGATCCCTCCATATCTTTTACCAGCTTTAATTCTGAGAGATATTACACATATAGTTGATGGTATACTACATCTATTAATTGTTTCACTCCATACAGATGCATCGCACCACCACCAGCCATAAACTATTACTCGTAGGTATCCTAATAGTAAGGCTTGGCATCTGAGTAGCTAGGGTGTGGAAGGATCATGGATCGATTCGAATTCTAGTGTAGGATGCTAAGCTCCCCACATTCTTTCTCTCTCTCTCTCTCTCTCTCTCTCAAAAAAAAAAAGAAAAAAAGGTTTCACAGTAAAAACAAAGGATAATTGGAGAAGAAATATATTTCTTTTTTATTTGATAAATTATAAAAGACCTCTTTATATAAAGAGAGATCAAGCTAATACATGGTGAATTATGAATTGGTAAGGAAACTAATATAGTATATAATAATATAAGGAATGTCTAATATCCTGTAAAAAAAAAGAAATATTTATTTAAAGTAACACACCCCCGCAAACTCAAGGTGGAGTAAACAATGAGAGTTTGGATAGAAGGTATTGATGTCGTTGAGTAGTCTGAGATTTGGTGAAAAAATCAGCAAGTTGTTCAGCAGAGGGAACGAACGGCAGAGATATCGATCCATTAATATAATGATAGCGCACAAAGTGACAATCAATTTCGATATGTTTAGTATGTTCATGGAAGACAGAATTATTCGCAATTTTGATAGCACTTTGATTGTCACAATATAAAGGTGTGGAAGTAGAGCACTGGACACCGAAATCACCAAGGAGTCGGCGAATCCATACAATTTCTGAGGCGACAGAGGACATAGCACAATATTCAGCTTCCGTATTAGATTTGGCGACAATATCTTATTTCTTTGAACTCCAAGAAATCAGAGAATCTCTAAAGAAAACGCAATAGCCAGTCGTAGACCGACGATCAGTAGGATTTCCAGCCCAATCAACATCACAATAGGCATGAAGTTGAGGCTTGGAAGAGGAAGAAAAGAATAGACTTTGATGAATACTTCCTCGCAAATAGCGCAAGATACGTAAAAGAGCAGTATAGTGAACAGAAGTAGGCGCCTGTATAAATTGACTAACAATATAAACCGCATAAGCAATGTCGGGGCGAGATATAGTGAGATAGACTGACGCACCAACTAGCTCACGATAACGCGTAGGATTAGTGAGAGGTTTGCCCATAGTTGGAGTTAGTTTTTGGTGAAGCTGCATAGGAATACTCACAGTGCCATTATCTGTGAGCTCAGCACGAGATAGCAAGTCAGCAGTGTATTTTTGTTGAGACAATATATATCCTCGAGGACTATATGCCACTTCAATCCCCAAAAAATATCGAAGAGGGCCAAGATCTTTCATGTCAAATTGTTGCTGGAGACAGGATTTAACGGAACGAATACAATCGAAATCATCGCCAGTAATTATCATATCATCAACATATAAAAATAACGCAGTGAGCCCGCGAGTAGAAGTATGAATAAATAAGGCATTATCATTTTCGCTTTAATGAAATCCAAAAGAAAGAATAGCATGCTTAAATTTTTCAAACCAAGCTCGGGGAGCTTGTTTAAGGCCATATAAAGCCTTCCGAAGCCGACAAACATGACCGGATGAATGAGAAAGAACATGAGGTGGTTGCATATAAACTTCTTCATGAAGATCCCCATGTAAGAAGGCATTTTTACATCAAGTTGGTAAAGAGGCCAACTACGAGAAGCAGCAAGAGCAATAAGGATGCGAACAGAGATTATCTTAGCAACAGGGGCGAATGTCTCCTCATAATCAATGTCATATTCTTGAGAGAACCCTCGAGCAACTAAACGAGCCTTATAGCTATCAATTGAACCATCAGACTTTGTCTTGACTTTATAAATCCACTTACAACTGATTGGAGTCTTGCTAGGCGGGAGAGGAACTAGTTCCCAGGTACCAGTACGATGAAGGGCAGTAAGTTCTGTGGTCATTGCATCTCGCCATTTAGGAATAGAAACGGCCTTGCGATATGTACGTGGTTCCTGGATATTAGAAATAGCTGCAAGAAAAGCATGATATCGTGGAGAAAAAGAAGGAGCGGCAAGACAACCAAAAAATTGTGTGGGGCGGTAAGTCAGTGGATAACGGCGCTCAGTAGTCGTCTGATCGTCAGAAGGAACAATAATTGGTGGGTCGTCAGGAGGTGCCGGTACTATAGAAACTTCTACAGAAGACGAAGATGCAGTGGGCTGAGAGACAATGCGTTGGGGCTCTTCGGGAGAAGATGTGGTGGTCGACGAAGAATTAACAAGAAATGAAAGATCAATAACAGAAGGTGAAGAAACAGCAGAGGGATCAACACTTAACTTAGATTGAGCATAATATGATAAATGTTTAAGAAAAATGACATCTTGAGAGATTCGCATGCGACGAGCAGTAGGATCATAACATCTATACCCTTTATGCTTAAGACTATATCCTAATTAAGAAAACACAAATTGATGATTTCGAAGTTAGTTTGGTTCGTTCATGCGGAGGCAAGAGAACAAGACAACAAGACAAGGACATCCAAAAGCACGCAAATGAGTATAAAATAGTGATTTAGCATACAATTGCTCACTAGGAGAAAAGCCAGAGAAAAGACTGGAGTGCATAATATTAATCAAATAAATTGCGGTAGAAATCGCATCAGCCCAAAATTGTTTAGGCACGGACCCATCAATTAGAAGAGATCGAGCGGTTTCAAGGATATGTCGGTGTTTATGCTCAGTAACACCATTCTGTTGAGGAGTATAAGGACAAGAGAGTTGCGGCAAAGTACCATGTTTAGCGAGAAGTTGGCGAAATTCATTTGAAAGATACTCGCCACCAGAATCAGAGCGGAAAGTTTTAATAGTGGCACCAAATTGAGTTTGAACCATGGCGGAGAAATTTTGATACAATTGAAAAAGTTCATATTTGTTATGCATAAAATAAACCCAGGTAAAGCGTGAGTAATCGTCAATGAAAATAACATAATATTTATTTCCAACACGGGTTGATATAGGTGCCGGTCCCCAAACATCAGAGTGAATAAGATCAAATGGTGCACTTGAAACAGAATTGCTAACAAGAAAAGGTTTAATGGAATGTTTAGCAAGTTTGCATCCAATGAAAACAACAGATTCGAAATTAAAAACAGGGCCTAATACACCACTACGAACTAAAACAGTAAACTTATCAGAAGATAGATGACCTAGACGACGATGCCATAGATCAGAATTTGAAGTTGTAGCAATATTTGCTGAGTTAATTTTAGAAGAAAGGTGCAGATAGTCCATGTAGTATAGGCAGTCATGTCTATGACCCTGTCTAATCAAAGTCCCTGTCCGACGATTCTGCACACGACAAGAAGAAAAATCAAAGGTCACTCTGCAATCATGATCAATAATTTGGCTAAAAGATAATAAGTTAAGAGAGAGTCGTGGTATATGTAGGACAGAGGGAATAGTAAAGCGTCCTGAAGTATCAGATTTAGGTGAAACAGCGCCACTATTATTGACAGAAAGAGAGGTACCATCAGCAGTAAATATGTGTGAAGGTGAATTTAATTGAGAAGGTGAAGAAAGTAAAGAAGCATGTTGTGTCATATGAAATAATGCGCCTGAGTCTAAAATCTAGGAATTTTCCGAAGTACCTCCAGGACCAGTCATACCAAAACCTGATGGCGTAGATGGAAAGATAGAGGAGGACTGCCCTGACAAAGTAGATAGAGTCAACTGGTGTTGCTAAAACATCTGCAGCAGTTGAGGAAGACTCAATTTAATAGTTGAAGGTTGCTGCTTTATAGATGATGCGTTGTTGACCGGAGGAACAGAAAGAGCAGATGCAACAGTAGGCATATTACAAGAGGATCGTAAATGCTGATCTGCCCATTTCTTTTTCCGGCAATCTTGAATTGAGTGGCTCCAAAGATGACAGTAACGACATTGAATGCTCCGTTTGTCTTTTCTAGTACTAGGATTTGGAAAGTAACTAGAAGGCGGTTGATGATGAGAAGTAGGCGCTGGCACAGAAGGTGGATTGGTAGGACCATGAGCAGCAAGAACATTAGGCATTGCAAAAGCAGAGGAACTCCAAACTCGAAGACGTGTCTCCTCAGCAATCAATTCCGCGAGAGCCACATCAATAGTAGGGAAGGGAGTTCGATGGAGTAGTTGGCCATGTAACGCTTCAAACTCAGGTCGTAGGCGCATAAGAAACTGGAACAATCGTTGTTGATCACGCACCTACTTTTGCTTGACAGTACACTGACAAGTTGAGCAAGTGCGACACAAGGGTTCATCCATGGTCGCTAGTTGACGCCAACGAGCCTACATAAAACTGTAAAACTCTTGGATACTACGCTCACCTTGATGAGCCATGGAGATCTCTTGAAACTTAGCATACGATTGAGCATAACTAGACTGCTCATACATTTGTCGAAGAGGAGACCACATCTGGTGAGCGGTGGACAAATTGATAAGCTGCATCTGAATGTCTATGTTTACCGATGTAGAAATAATTCCGCGAGCACGTCGATCAGCAACAAGCCAGTCCTGGAGTTTGGAATCATCGGTTGGTGGACCAGCACCATCAATATGTCCAGTAATATCGAGAGCATCAAACAAGAGTTGAATGGACACCAACCATTCACAATAATTAGGCCCAGAGAGTTTAACATCGAGCTGAGCAATAGTTAGTGTAGGAACCTGTACAGGCGGCATCGATGGAGGTGCCGATGTAGGAACCTGTACAGGTGGCATCGATGGAGGTGCGGATGTCATGACAGAACCAGGTCGAGAGATACCGACGGCGAGCTTGTGACGACAAGCTTTTGCGGATTAAGTTAGTCGCGCTCTGATACCATGAAAACAAAGGATAATTGGAGAAGAAATATATTTCTTTTTGATTTGATAAATTACAAAAGACCTCTTTATATAAAGAGAGGTTAAGCTAATACATGATGAATCGTGAATTGGTAAGGAAACTAATATAGTATACAATAATATAAGAAATGTCTAATATCCTATAAAAAGAAAGATATATTTATATAAAGTAACACACAGTGATCCTCAAACTTTTAAATTATACATTTGAGACATCAAACTTTCTGAGGTGCTTCACTTTTAGTCCTACAATTAGTGGAAAAATTATTATCTGCGCCTAGTGCATTCATACATTTGTGTTTCGTATATTTGTTAGCTTGCCTATCTTTTCCTGCAGGCTTTTGATTTAACAGTGTAATTTCTGAGTATCAAATTTTGACGTTGTAACAAACTTGATACTAGTTATAAAAGGCTTCTATTCGTATCTACCAATCGTTGAACATTTTGACCATCGATCGAGTGAAAGAGACGTAGAAAAAAAAATAATAAATGTTACAATGATGCTCTAATATTTATACTTAGTGCCCTCTATTCTTACAATATGTTAAATTATATGAAATAATTGTTATTGTCCAAATATTTATGCTACCAGAGAATAGTATTTTTAATATTTATATTCAACAGTGAAATACTCTTCTTCTTTTTTTTTTTGTCTCTCGACAAGCGTCTGGGGATGCAAGTGCTACATACGAGATCTGAACTCTCCTTTTCTTCAAGCAAATATGAACTTCTATCGGTCATAGAAAGCTTTCGGCTCGTAGGGCATCTTTAGACAAATGCGATTAATTTACTTGCTTCCTAGAAAACTTTTGCAATGACATATGGTTGGATCGAAACAAGAGAGTTATTGAAAATATGGAAGATATGATGATTTTCTTGAGAGCAAAATCTTTACTAAAACTATGGTTATGCTTTCTTCTTCGCAGTCTTTTTAAATCTTAAATCTTAGTAAAATTCAGCCTTATACCTACTTCACCATTTAGAAAGAAAAAATAGAAAGAAAAAGTAAAATTTTCAAGTAAAGAAACTTCTTCTCATGAAATTTTATGTTTTTGAGAAACTTGCATGTGTGCGAGAAATTTATCTATTAAATTCTCTTGTTTTGTTCACCTATATGAACGAAAAGACGCACAAAGATCCAACAATAGATGTGGAAAGAGGTGTCGCGCCGAGAGTAAGGTTAAGCTACCAATTTGGGTAGATAGAGGACACTGTTTTGAGGTAATGGAGTGAATAACTTTGATCTACCGAATTGGTCCCCGACTCTATTATTTTGGCCCCTCAAATTCGACAACATTACTTTTCAATTCATTGTAATGAGAACCTTCTTATTGGATTTATTATCACAAAGGGCCTAGACAAATTTCCAGCAAGAAATTTTCCTATACAATATGGATTTAAGGTCCCACATTTTGCTCACTTATTTGTGGCTTCAGCAAAATAGCTTTTATCAGTTTTTGCATGTGGCTTGTTGAGTGCTGTGGTCCAAAGAAGCTGTGGCAAGTAATCTACCCAACCTAGAAAAATGGGGCTAGGAAATTAACTCAATAATCTCTATATATTCTCACTATCATCTTTATCTTTAGAGAATTATGGCACTAACAAATTTGTTCTTTGTGAAGTTTCAAGTAATTTAAATTAAAGCAACAACAATAATTGTCTGCTTTATCACAAAATTATGATATGTTACAGGCTAATTAAGACTCAACCTAAAAGCTTGAGCTAATAATAGGTGGAGAATTTTCTCACATTATTTACAAGTTAGGAGCCTAATTTGTATCCAATGTTGAACTGCTATTCTTAATTAACATGCCCCTTCAACTGATACTATCATGTCATATGAATCCACTGTGGTTATATGAGAATCAGATACAATCGGTTTTAAAGGTTTGGACTAAGCTATTTGAGATCAAAATGAAACTGGATTGAACGAATTAGATGAAACCAGTTGAGAATTGGATGAAACTCTTAGTATTTATTTAATCTTAAGTGATTTAGAAACGTCCTTTTGACCCACGGGCTTTCTGGTGGCCCAACATCCAATGGACTTTGTTTAAAGTCCGGGCGCCCGTGCCGTGCATAAGTTTCTACATGTGATTTTAGTTTCATATTAAAAACTCATGACTTGTTGTTGCACCTTATATATTCTATCATCTTCAAATTTGTTGTTTGGATGAGAATAAGAATAGTGTTTCCCACAAAACACCCGTATGCACACACGGCCCAAGCTTGAGCCCGGCTGGGTTGGCGGCGGCGCGCGCGCGCAGTTTTGGCCCTGATCTGATTCAACTTATTGGCTGAACGAGGTAGCGGAGGTGTGAACTAAGCTCTAATAGAGTGTTAAGAGGCTTGGGTCAATTAATCCAAAAACAAAATTTAGCCCATAAGAGAGGTGTGAGCTAAGCTCTAATACAGTGTGAAGAGGCTTTGGGTCGACACGTACAAAAACAAAATTTGACATACAGTTGAAAAAAAATTTCTTATATTTGTAGGTTATGATTCTAATCTGTATCCAATATGAGACTAATGTTCTTGATAATGAAAATTGCAAATTCACTAGAGCAGTTTATTTTTACTTAACGCTGAAAACAATCAAGCAACACAATCCCTTTACGGGGGAGCCAATAAGTACTTCAATTGAAAATATTTGAAACCCTTACAACCCTATCTGGAATCTCGATTCTTCTATGAGATTGACTATCCGGATTGATATTCAAAGCCATGAAACTCAATAACTGCAGCAGCAATTATATCTAACCTTGTAATTGTTGAGCCTTTAGCCTCTTCTAATTTGTTCAATTGGGTAATTTCCTTTATAATCTCTGCTATCAAGATCATGAAAAGGCATCCTTCTGAATGAAAACACTAACTTATGAAGCCATACATGGGCAAAGGATATAATTGTTGCTACTTAAGTCTAATCCTAAGTGAGAACTGAAATGCGCATAAGCTCGTATGCAACTCGAAAAGTGAACTTCAACCGCTCCGAAAGCTAAACCTTACGGTGATATATATGATGACTCTGTATGACTGATATATAGCATGTTCTACTTTGCAGTTAAGAGTTAAGAAAATAATCCACATACGATAGCTCGAACCCGGCGTTAATCCTATTTCTGATTGGAACAGTTAACACCAATTCCGAATCATTAAATCAACGAATAGCAATGTGGAAAGAAGGGAACAATAGATTCTTGATGAAAAGGTGCTCGCTGAACTAAACGGACTTCATTAACATGTTTTGAGTATCAGATACACAAAAATCTGCACACACCAACCACTGACAGCATCTTGCAGTCTCCGAGATAACCATTTCGAGCCCACTCTGTGAGACCCCAGTTAGTCCTATATATAAGATATAATAGGGTTAGAACTTTTAACCCGGCTTAAGCATTTCGGCTGATAGTTAGGCCCAAAATTAAGGTTAAAAGAGTTAAGCGTGGTAGGACGGGAATAGTCCTAGGATGCATGGGTGACTCTCTGGGAAGTTGGGCCGTGACACACTCCATCAGTACGTAGTCTTGTAGATTTAGCAAATTCCATGGTCGATCAAGACAAGAATGTATCCATGAGTTCTCCAGCTAATGTTTCTTTTATGGTCAATCAATCCATGAGCTATTATCGCTATTGCACCGACATGGATAACATGTATGTAGGACATCCACACAATAAGACTTGGTCTTGGTAAGCATACGAATACAACATAGTGAGGATACAGTGAATCAATGTACTGCCACTTTATTTTCTGGAGAACAAAGCGTATCTTCGACTCAAAAGAATGCGCCAAGCAAAGAAAGAACAATAAGTATATACGAAACACACAACATACACAGCGGGAGCACGAAGGACACAACGGTACACTTGTCCACGGAGTACCAACATGGGGTAGTTATTATAGTTCAGTGTACGTTTCGACCTACCGATAAAAACATTGTTAGACAAAAAAAGCCTTGAGTAGTGGATCGTGTTTGTGTAGAAGAACATAAAGTGCTGTATAAATTGAAATGTACTGAGAGCTGCAAACAAACAGCAAATGAAAATGCATTTGCTTAGAGTGCTAGACATGCATTCGGAGTAATCGATCAACTTTACTCGTTTGACATGTTCTACTCTAACTACCTAACGCTTGGTCCGTTGGGGAAAACCCGCAACGAATAATCCGATTGTGATAAAATCTAATTAATTTTATGATTAAATAAATAAAATCTCCTAAGGCGTATTTCCGTCTTTCGTGCGGAATTAATCGGAAACACCGCCCCAAGATACGACCGGTACTCCTCCTACGGACACGAACGCGGAAGAAATAGACAAAGCTTCTTTCAACACCTGGCGACGAAAGAAATTAATTAAATGAGATAAAGTGAAAATCATAAAACAAATTTCTCAAAATCTGTCACAGTAGTTTTTCTATACTGTTTTTTAAAAAACCCTTGTAAACATCAATAGTAAATCCAAATATATATATATATATAGAGAGAGGACCCCAGTAGGAACGTTGGACTCCAACGTTAACTTCCTTTTAATTAGCCACCTCTCTGTATTAATTAGCTACGTGCACACCTTCCGCATGCACTTGCACGTAGCGCGGGGTGCGTAACGATCTCCGCCTCTCGCGCGCGACCGCGAGCGCGCGTAGCGAGCGAAACAATAAGAAAATAAATAAGCCGTAATAAATAAAACAAAATGAATAATTAATAAACATTCAAAGATTTTGAATTTTTATTAACATGATCGTTATCTAAGCACCTTGGAGCAACTGATAAAGCCAAACTAAGCTCTGTATGTTGAAGATCAAAATCGCACACAATGGAAGTAACCAGGGTCTTTTGGATCTAGCTAGTTTCAATACTACTTTTCAGTTTTTACTTTTAAGATGTTTAGATGTCGGTATATTCTATATAGCCTGGCCTGATTCAGCTGTAATCCAGCTATATTGTTGGTCACTTTTAAGGTATGTTTGGTTTGAAAGATTCCAGACTTGGAATTAAGTCAGAATAAGTCATTTTCATTATTAGTGCTTGTATTAACGGATAGATATTTCGATTTCCATTCCGAATGGATTCAAATCTCTCAAAAATTGACTCCTGCCTCTATATTGGGAGTCAACTTTGATTCTGGAGTGATTGAAAATTTTTTTTTTCTAATGATTATTTAAATTCAAATATAAATCCTATAAATTTATTAGATTAAATCATAATTTCATTTGAATTTAAAATATAAATTTAAAATTCGAATAACAAGCTTAAATTTTAATAAAAATATAATATTTTTGAATTTTAATTTGGACATGATTTTGATTCCGTTTCCGATTCCGAATCCGATTCCGATTATGAACGAAATTAATATATTGTTATTTTTATCATTAACTCCATTTTAAATTTCGATCCATTTCTATTTTCATTTCCATTTCTATTCTTCTTTTGAACCAAACTTGCCCTTAGTGGAAACAAGCATAGAAATTAGTTTGGTGATTGGTTGAGTCAACTTGATATATATGCATGAAAAAAGAAGAAAAGAAATGGCAATTAAGTTCGTAAAATTAATAGAATAAGGCGACATTAATTACCACTGCCACTGCTGCTAGGAATGTAGGAAAGACTCGAAGGGTGCGTTTGGTTTGCATTATGAAAGATTACTAGGAATAAAAAGATATCCGAGAATTTTATTTCTATTCATTCTATTACTAAGAATGTGGAATTCCTGTGTTTGGTTCGTGCGGTAATATTATTTAACCATATTATTTAATATTACAAAAAATATACAATTAATTAATTTATTTTTTAATTAATTTTAGATAATGCTACTAAAAGTTTCAACATCTTTTTAGAAAAAAAGGGGAAGAGAGCATAATTTAGAGAGAGAACATAATTAAAAAAATAAAAAAAGATATAGAGTCGAAATTAGAGGGAGTAAGAGAATTGAAATTTTAGAAAGAGAGAGAAAAAGCTTAGTTTAGAGAGAGAAAAAAAAATTAAATTTTAGAGAGAAAGATAAGTTTAGAGAAAGATATGAGGTTAGAGTATAAAGAAAATAATATCAATTAGCCGGCGGGTAGTGTGAAAGAAAGAGATTAGACATATTATGATTACCCAAATTCATTAATATGAGGATAACCATCCTCCCTCAAGGGAATGAGATTAGTATTTTGGGATGAATCTTATTTCCAAGTGAATCCAATATTACCAACTAGATTACTTAGTGCGTTTAGCCAAACACAGTCATATTTTTTTATTCCTATTGGATTACTAGGAATCTTTAAAAGATAGCGCGAACCAAACGCACCCGAAAAGATTTATTAATCAATAGAAGAATGTTCCACTAATTTCTCTCCTTACAATAGAGTAGCTCAAACTGATCAAGTCCACTTCTTAAGGGAGTGTTTGACCCCGCTTGTTTTAAAGCATAAGAGTGGGACGCGAGAATTTAGATGCTCATCGGCACGGTCGGTATCCACTGTGTCGTATCATGCTAACAAGATATAGACACGATACAGCTTTCGTAACAATAGTACATTTCAAAATGCTCTTTTTTTAATTGATATGTAATTTTCCTTATAAAATTTAAAAATTTTGATAAAAATACATAATAGGTGATTAAAATATATTTCACTGCTAAATAAAATAAATATTTCATACTATTATGTACCGGATAAAATATCGGTGAGTTCGACTCCGTGCCATGGCACTTGAGTTCTTGGTGGGACGTTACGAAGCTTCTGTGTATGTAAGAAAAAACCTCAAAGCATACTATATATACTTTCATTCTGGTGCCCCATCTTCATGAGCAAACAACAAGAGATTGTGAGGCAAAAATCTTGGCCCTTCTTTGCAACAAAGGGCAAGTTAGATTCCGGGGCAAATTCCTTACCCTTACTATGCAATAGAAGGTCATAGCGAGATGATTTCTAGGAGATCTAGAAACATACATTATCGCTACCTTGCCTTAGAATTTTTCTTTTTTATTTTTTTTTTTACAAGAAGACAAGGTGAACATTGTATTCTTCTTCTCTTTTATTTTTCACCCACCCTCTCGTCTCCTCTCTATGTTTATTCATCTCCTTTGGGGTGCGTCTTCTCTCGTAGCCAATGATTTATGAAATTCTAAACACTTATTTATAGTCATAGAAAATTACTTAATTTGGTCTAATTAATTGTTTATGGTCCAATTTGAATCAAAATAATATCATTTATTAGGTAATTCCATAGTCCATGATGTGATAGAACTCTCCTGAAAGTATAGCAGTATAGATAGATATTTTGATTTCAAAGTACGAAAAAAAATTTAAATTCTTATAATCTTTTTATATAGAGACTTCTTATATAGTTTATATATGTCACGCCCCGGGGCCGATTTTAAAAGCCTTTTTAAAACAGAGTTGCGGAAAACGTGCCATTTTTTTTTTTTTTTTTTTTTNCCCGGCGACAACGACAATCACGACGACTTCTACAACAATAAGAAATATGCATGCATATGGATAGTTTAAGCGCGATTTTTCTGTCGATTTGATCAACCCGGCCATCTTCGTGATAAGTTTCGAACCGATCAAATTTAACATTAAATCGTCACTTTCGCCGTGCGTATGCATCACTAATCTCTAAATCGTGCGGCCATCTTCGCGATAGGCTCGACATGGTCGAAATGGTTGATTGAGCACTGGATATTTTACTACGTAAACTGTGCGGCCATCTTCGCGATAGGCTCGACATGGTCAAAAAATTTGATCGAACACTGGATATTTTATTACGTAAACCGTGCGGCCATCTTCACGATAGGCTCGATATGGTCAAAAGGGTTGATCGAACAGCCATCTTCTTGATAGGCTCGACACAATCAAGCCCGTTTATTTTACTACGTAAACCGTGCGGCCATTTTCGCGATAGGCTCGACATGGTCGAAGGGGTTAATCGAGCGGCCATCTTCTAGGCTCGACACAATTAAACCCTCCCGTACTTGAACAAAATGTGATAAAAAATATATATATATACCATAATAAAAATGGATGAGTACTGTTTTGATTCGCTATCTTCGTGATAAGCATTTTTTAAATACTAATTTTATATAATTTAATATGTACAGCTACTATGCTTTTTATTGCATATAAAGTAGTCGGTGCTTCCAACTTTTTGGCTTTTGGATTAAGAATTTGGTGGGATAATAGTGGTTCTCCCTTGGGTTTAGTGTCGTCAATACACGTGGTGTTTTTCTTTTCACCCTCTCCACGTGGTGGGCTTTCACCTGTACCCTCCTCTCATCTTTCTCTTCTCTCTTCTCTCATCTCTCTCTTCCCTCTTCTTTCTCTGTCCTTTAACTTTCTTCAGATGTCTCTCTTTCTATTTTCCCCCTTTCTAGATCTTTCTCTTCCTAGATCCTCCTCTCTTTAAATCTTTCTATCTCTAAATTCTTCTCTCTCTTCTTTTTCTAGCGTCTAAACAATCAAATCATTGCCCAAACCCCTTTCTTTCTCTCTCAGCAAAATTCCTTTTTTGTGTGGAGATTCGAAACCGGCTTCGACGGGCAATACAATATATATTTTGATAGCTTCATCAATACATGTTGCATTTTTTCCTTCGCCCACTCCATGTGGCGAGCTCTCACCTCTCATCTCCTCTCTTCTTTCTCTCTTCTCTTTCGTGTGGCAGGTTTTCCCTCTCTTCTCTCTCTCTTCTTTATCCTTTCTCTCTCCTCTAATTCTTTTCAGATGTCTCACTTTCTCTTTTCCCTAGAGCGGCGGCGGTGGCGGCGGCTTGGATTGGGCCGCGATCACTACGGCGGCGGCAATGATGGCTTGGGCGGTAAAAAAAAGGGTTTTATTTAGGTAATTTTTAAAGCTATTCAAAATATTCAGTATACCTTACCCTATACGGACTCTATCCGGATCCGAACCGGACCCGTTAAAAAATGGATAGTATATGGATAAAAAATATTATCCATTAAAGTTTCGGTATAGGTCCGAATACTTTATACCCATACCTGGCTTGGACCCCACCCAAACCCGACCTTTTACTAGATAGGATCCAAAAGAGTTTCCAAATTCAGACTTAGAATCGGATTGGACCTGGACATGGTGAAAAACCCGATAGTAAATAAAAAAATTTGAAGTTGAGGGATCAATTTCAATAGGACTTATAGATGAAGAGTCTTTGTATATTTTTATCCTAGTGAAAATCTTAGTCGCTCTGTTTACTCATTTTTTTATTTTCTTATTTTACTCATTTTTTAAAATTCTAGCTGTTTACTATCTGAATCTTTCTTTTGAGCGAATTTTATTAGACTCGGTGCAATTAATTAGAACGCGAGTTTTTATAGTGAAAGTTTTGTGGCTTGTCCATAGACTGTTTAATAAAGTTTAGGCTAAATTACAGAAAACTCCCCTATCAAAACCCGATTTTTCACTTACCCGCCTTGTCATTTAAAAGCCTACACTTTGCCCCCTTGTAAAATGAAAAATATGCACTTCACCCCCTACCGTTAGTGATCCGTTAGGGTTCCGTTATAAAATATTTGTTTATGCCAAAAATACCCCTCTGCCCTCTTCCCTTTTGCTTCGCCTCCCTCCGCCTCGCCGCCTCGCCCTCCTCCACTACCTCGCTTTCGTCCTCGCCCACATCCCCTTCGCCACCGTCTCGCCTTCGCCCTCGTTGCCCTTGCCTACTTTTCCATCAACGCCCACCTCGATTTCCTCTCTACTGTCGCCGAAATCGAGGGGTGGCGAGGGTGCAGGAGGAGAAAGGGAGCAGGTAGAGAAGAAAATGAAGAGAAATCGTGACTGATCGAGGTGTGAATTGCGGCCGATCGAGGCGGCGGTTGAGGAAGATAAGGGAGGAGATGAAAATGGTGAGGGGCAAAATGGTCATTTTACACACCGCACCCCTCCTGTGAACATTTTTCATTTTACAAGGAGGCAAAGTGTAGGTTTTTAAATGACAGGGGGGAAAGTAAAAAATCGGATTTTGACAGGAGGGTTTTATGTAATTTAGCCTAAAGTTTATAAAAAAAATATATGCATACGGATATTCGTACCCGATCTAAACCTAACCCATACGCGATCCATACCGGGTCTTAAGCGAGTAGTATATAGGTAGCCACTACCCAAACCCGCTCAAATAAACCTGATGAATTTATTATTAAGTTAAGTACTCAGATCCGGACCCGTTCTGAAATTAAATAGGTACGGTATATATTTTTTTCTATCTATTTTTTTTAGGATATGGATATAGTATATCAACTATTCAGACTCGACCCGATCCACGGTCATAGTAATATTTCTCTTAACTTTTTTTTTTTCTTTTTAACTTAATTTCTAGTGAAGTGGGGTTAGGATCTTTTTCTACTTAAATAGGAGTTGGTATTGTTTATTTTTTAATATGATTTTTTTTTTTTCTTTCAATCTATCTAAATGAAAGTTTTTTTTACGAGGGGATTCAAAATCGGCTTCGACTGCTGTAGTAGCGGCGACAATGGAGGACACGATGGCAGTGGCAGATAGGGCTGCGTCAGTGACTATCACAGCGATGGCGACGACGGCAGCCTGGGCGATCACATAAAAAAAGCTCTCATTTCGTTAATATTTTCTTTTAGTTTTCTTTTACTTCATTTATGGTGGGAACTCATGTCTTTTTCTACTTAAATAGAAGTTGGTATTATTTGTTTTTTAATATGATTTTTTTTATTTTTTTTCAAGCTGTTTAAATGAAAGTTTTTTTTTTGGAGGAATAGAAACCGTCTTCAGTGGTGACATCGGTAGACATGGCGGCGACGCCGGCAACGGCCACGACTTGGGCGGTGATTAAAAAAAAATCTTACAATTAGAGAATATTCCTTCTTAATTTTCTTATTATTTTTTAACTTCATTAATAGTGGTGGCATGGGGCTCTGGTCTTTTTCTACTTAAATAGGAAAGCTTTTTTCCACCAACCTAAATATATGTGAATTTTTTTTTTTCAACCAAATAAAAATTGATGGAAAAATAAATGTTGGTAAAAAATTATTTTTTTCTTACAAACCAAATACTACAAAATATAAAACTTTTTTTTACCAAATTTTTTTCCCAAAGAAAACTATTTTTTTACGATTTTATGCCCAACTAATTACCTCCATAGGTGTTATCTTTTAAAATTAATTATTCTCTTTACCATGTTTATTATTTATTTTTATTTAATTATTTGTCTAAGAGCATTACATTTATATTAGAATAAATATTGTAATTTTATATTTTCTTTTTATATCTTCCTGCTAGGAAGCACGGTGTCAGGGACTTAGCGAAATTACTGTGCAATCTAAGTCCTTCGCCCAACTTCGCTAAGTGGACAGCCAAAGGAGTACCAAAACCAGTAGCCTCTCATGGGAGATGAAAGGACATGTAACTGCTGCAATTAATGTACTCTATAACTGCCAGCGAAAACCCAAAGGACATGGGCAACTCTTGGGATCATTAAGCATTCATGAGGGCTCATTATTATGTAATAGTAAGTGAGTTAATGTGCGCCTTAATGGGTCAGTGAGTATAGGCTAGATTCAATATATCTAGGAGCCTATAAGTAGGAGGTATAGCTTAGGCCAAAGTAGAGAGGAAGAGAGGTGGAAACACAAGAGGAGTTGTGTATTGTAGTCCTATTTTTTTAAGTAGTGGAGTACTAAGTTTTTTGGGAACCTCTACCTTTCTCTCATCTCTTCTTTTTGCATACTCAGTCGTAGGGCGCGGAGGTCCAGGCTAGCAACAAGGAGCTAAGCTCGCCCATCTTTGAGCAGAAAGGCGGGCGCCGCACGGGTTTTGCGAACAAAAACGCTAAGGCCGTGATAGTTGGTATCAGACGGTTCGAGAAGGAACCATGTCGTCATCAGATGCTGTCATTATCGACGTTATGACTGAACTTCCGAGGCAATCCAAGCGCAGCAAGAGCAGAGAACGCAGACTCTGGCGAGAGAGTCCGCATCGCTCGAAGACCGCATGGGCTAGTTGGAGGATGCTATTGCGAAAAAGAAAGAGCACTGCTCAGTTCTATCCCAGCATGTGGCGGTGATGGAGGAGAGGCAGCATGCCATGGAGGACAGCATTGCCGCTGCAATGGTGACTTTCTATCAACAGATCGAGCAGCTTCGCAGCGACTTTGCTCGACGTGAGTACGAGCGGAGAGTGCTTGCTGAGGATACTTGTTGCAAGAAACGACGAGGTCAAGGACCTGAAAGTACAGGTGGCAATCCTTGAAAGGGCAGTAGCGTGTGGTCCTGAGCCACAAAGGGAGTATACTTCTAAGGTACATGTCCCTGAAACTCAACATTTCAAAGGAACGTGTAATGAGAAGGAGATCGACAACTTTCTGTGGCACATGGAGCGCTACATCAAGGCATTGCGACTGGACGACGAGGAGGAGAAGGTCCAGATCGCATCGATGTACCTTTCCGATGACACTATACTGTGGTGGCGTCGGCGATCGGCAGAGGTCGAGAAGGGCCTATGCCAACTGAAAACATGGGAGGACTTTGTGCGCGAGCTCAAGGCACAGTTCTACCCCGAACACGTCGAATATCTTGCGCAAAGGCAACTTCAACGACTCAAACATTCGAGAACCTTGAAGGAGTATGTCCAAGAATACTCCAAGCTAATATTGGGGATCACCAACATGACCGATACGGATCGACTATTCTTCTTCCTAGATACCTTCAGTCATGGGCGAACAAGGAGCTTTTGGTGCGAGATGTGAAAGACTTGAACTCCGCGATCACTTTGACGGAGAAGTTGCCCGAGCGGGAGCGAATAGAGGGCAATCAAGGTGAACCACCAAAGGTAAGCGAGGCTAAAGGTGGGGGAGAGTACCGTGATCCAGGGGGCGCAAAGAGGCACAAGACAAACCATGATGCGAGGAAGCAATGGCAGAATCCCGTCCTGCCGCCTGCAATGATCTCGTGCTATATTTGCGACGAGAATCATTGGGTGCGGGACTGCCCAAACAGAAGCAACCACAAAGGTAAGCAGGTTGCTGCAGTCTAAGCCGAGAAGTGCGAGGACATTGTTCTAGCTGCCGAGGATGGGCGCGTTAAGGCTCGTCAACGTAGTTTGTGGTCAGCCTAGCGACAACAAGCTTCACAGGAGGGAGCTGATGTTCATCGACGTGACCCTCAACGGGAGGGCCACGCGAGCACTGGTTGACACTAGTGCAATCCACAACTTTGTTGTAGAGACGGAGGCCAAGCGGTTAGGCCTCAAGCTCGAGAAGGATGCGAGTTGTATCAAGGCTGTCAACTTCAAGACGCGACCAATCGCAGGAGTTGCAAAGGATGTGGGGATAGCCATCGGCCTGTGGAGGGGCAAGGCTAGTCTCACTGTTGGGCCGCTCGATGACTTCGAGGTGATCTTCGAGATAGACTTCCTTGTTTCGTCGAAGGCGGTGCCCATGCCACATTTGTGGGTGCTGAGCTTCCTGGACAAGTTAGCACCCTGCATGGTTCCGATGTGTCGGGGGGAGCCAACGAAGGATCCAACTCTGACAACCCTACAGCTTTACGAAGATGTGAAGCGCGGGAAGGCTGAGACCTCGAAGATGAGGGCCTGAGCAACGGAGAGACTATCAAGTCTCCTCCGACGCTGAAATGAACAGCGCCCAATCAAGGTGTAAGACATTCTGTCAAGGAGCCCGTTGTCACGCCCCGGGGCCGATTTTAAAAGCCTTTTTAAAACAGAGTTGCGGAAAACGTGCCATTTTTTTTTTTTCAGCCTGGCCCACGCGACGTACAGACCCGCCACAAATACAAAGTTCCTCTGTCCACTCGGACAGAGTCTCCTTTATATTTGCACGGCGTACCAACAATACAACAGGATCACAACCACAACCTATATTTACCAATCAACAACCAAAGCATGATATGCATTTTCATACAGCTAACAATCCTTAGAATGATGCATGCCTCTAAGCACTCCTTAGGCGCTGGATGATGCAATGCACAATACAACAAACATCCTATTTAAAAGTGCTCCCCACACGGAAGCTTTTATTTTTAAACTCTAATTCATTCATTCATAAAAACCATTCGAAAACCCTTTTAAAACTGTTTCCCACACGGAAACTCTATTTTGAAAACCGACTACCTCGAGGGGTAGAAAACCACGATGCATAATTACAAGAAAACCAAATCTCCACAGAACCAAAACCACAGATTGAAAACTCCAATTTCATGTATACGAGGAAAACCAGCACCACAGTTCACATACATTCAAGCATACATAAGATCAACTAACTGAACCATTATTAAGAAAACTACTAAGTGCGGGAAAGAAATAACCAGGGTGACGGTCGCTACTGCCGTCTAACTAGATCGTCCTCTCGTCGAGCCCAAAGTCCAACTCCTCGTCTCTGTCACCTAGGGGGGGAAAAAAGGGGGGTGAGAAACCGCAACCATGGTTTTCTCAGTGGGTACGACAGAGCCACGAAGGCAAGTCGTAATCACCGGAAACCAAAGGAGATAGATAAACAAGTATATAACTGTAAGCTGATATGAAATAGAACTACAGTAGCTACAACAGATAAATAGAAAGCAATAAATAAACCTGCTACTGCATGGAAAACAATGCAAAGAATGCCTCAAAGTACTGAACCAGAAACTGTACCCAATCAGTGCCTGCTGTATCGGTCCGCAGACCTCAAGCGCTACCTGTCACTAACTGCACCGACCTGATCCATTCGCCCCGCAGGACGACCTATCCGGATAAGTACACCTCCGATCGGTGGCCAAACCGATCCGGTGTCATGAATACCCCCAAGTGCCGTGACTAAGTCATGCTGGTATGCTCAAACAAAAACAAACCCGGCTAAAGCCGGTGCCTAGGCCGAAGCCAACAACGAGGGCGTACAATGCCAAACTGAAATAGAAGCTAGGGTGTACAATGCCGAACCTCGATCAACCAGATCGAAACACACGACAAGAGAGTCGATGTGTTGCCTGGACCCAAGGTCCACAGAGATACTGAAATACAAATGCAACCTGCTCTACATGTCTATCCTCAACTATACAATGCAATCAAGGGGTGCGATAACCAAACGATAACGAGCAATGACATGTAGAGTCTAAATACAGGAATAGAAAAACAGGAGAAGGAAGTGAAACGCTCTCACCGACTACCAGCTCGAAGCACCCAGTGTCGCGTCGGAACACTGGGTACGCACAGAGTCTACCGGACCTAAGAAGATCCACCAAGTCAGTATCCAAACCACTAACCCAAAGCACGAGACTCACAAACCCCCACACAAGATCCACGAATCGGTTTTTCCCAAGACCGATCCCTGAAACTCACCGGAAGTCCCGAAAACCACACCGGGACGCCGTCGGGACCCACTAAGTGTCCCGAACTCACCGACTCATACCACGAGTCACCTGCTGCCCCAAAACATTCCAATTTGGATGCCTTGGCAGCGAACACAAGGTCACACAACAATACGATCATCGCCGGATAATCGTACGAATCCGGGTTCCCGGAAGTGTCTATTTCGACACCGGAACCCTCCGTCGCTCACCTATCATCATCGAACCCACAAAATGATGATGGTGACCAGCCAACAAGGCTCAGCGACNAGCAGATAAAGTTATTAAATTTAATAAAATATATATTTTCAAACACTAGTAGTGTGATGGAACTCGATTTATATTTAGCACTCTCTCTCACAGTTAATCTTAAAATATTATGACAGGCCCAAAACGTGAATTGAGTTAATATATATAGAAGTAAATTTAAATAACTAATGGAGTTATTAACCTTAGTAAAGTTGCTATCCTAACTATTTATAAAATCTCAAATTAAAAATGATACTGGAAATTGAGGGTGTCTCAATCTTAAAAAAAAAGAAAAGAAAAAGAAAAAGCTAAGGCCTTGTTTGACATTATTGTGGTTTTTTTTGTTTATTTAAATAAAGCCTTTATATAAAATTGTATCACAAAGGGATGGTGGATTACTTGGCCTTGTTTTTCAATAAAAAAGATAAAAAATTGAAAATATTTTTTCTTTTTTTGTTTTTACAAGTTTTGTAAATAAAAATGTCATCGATCACTTAACCGGGTTCATCAAACCTAGCTGATAGTACCTCTTCAAATTAGATATAATTAATTACACTATAACAATTGTATTCTGTTATATCAGTTTCAGTTGCACGAAAATTAAATTTTTGCAAAATATATTTTATTGCAATACTTTGTGCCGTTGTGATAAAGCAAATCATATTATTTAACCATTTATTACTACAAAATTTATAGCAATGATTTTTGCTTGTTGTGAAAAATCAATAATAGCAACTAGTAGTTATCAATTGCAGCAGAATTTATTGGTGAAAAAGAATAAATTTTTACTGTGTTAGCATTGAAAAGAATAATAAGCGAACAGCAATGATACCCAACAAGGCCAGCTGAGTGGTTTCTAATACTGGTCACCGTGCATTTTCACGGATATACAAATTAAGAAAATCTATTTGTACATCTAAAAGATATGAATCTTGCACTTTCGTATTCTACAATTTACAAAAATCTAAATAATTAATAAAAAATTAATAACTTTTGAATGAGATGTACATAGAATATATATATCTTATTTTGGAGTGTACCAGTAGTACCGTTCGTATAAATTACAAGCTTGGTAATGCAAGGGAGAGAGGAGCAAAGTGGGGAGGTGGAGCCCACGATGCAATGGTGGGGCGTGGGTAGAGAGAGAGAGAGAGAGAGAGAGAGGGGGGGAGGGATGAAAAGAGCTGTCGAGGTTGAGGAGGGAGCGAGGGGCTTCGCTGGATGCAGCTTTTTTTTTGCTCTTTACAAAAACAAGAAATCTTTACGTGAAGGCACATTTTAGTATAAATATGGAGCCATAGGCTAGCTGGGACAGGATTGATGAGTTGGTGGGAGAGAATATAATTCGTAGGAGCATTGACTGTTTCATACTGTAAGCACTAAAAAAATTTCAATATAATAAGGTTCCCTACAAATATAGCAAATAACGACGTTTCAAAAAGTGTCCTCATACGAACCTTCGATTATATCAAATTAATTTATTAGATAATAAATTTTATTATTATTTTTTATTTTGTGACGTTTTAAAGCGTCAGAATTTTAAAAAATTCTGAAAACTCTGACACTTTAAAGCGTTATAATATATTTTACTGACGTTTGGCATAAGCGTCCGTATATATGTAACGACTCTTTATTTGCACTACAAGAAAAACGAATTTTGGCGGCGACTTTTTTGTGGCGACAAGCACTGTCGCCACTTATGTAGAAGATATGGTGGCGACAAATAAATGTCGCCGCCAATACATAAATAATGGTGGCGACAAATAAATGTCGCCGCCAATACATAAACAATGGTGGCGACAAATAAATGTCGCCGCTAATACATAAATAATGGTGGCGACAAATAAATGTCGCCGCCAATGCATAAACAATGGTGGCGACAAATAAATGTCGCCGCCAATGCATAAACAATGGTGGCGACAAATAAATGTCGCCGCCAATACATAAACAATGGTGGCGACTTTTGTCGCCGCGGAATATTTCCATACATCCCGCCTTTTTTTCCCTCCTTTTTTTCCACCAACCAGCACCTTTTTTTTGTTGGACTATCATGCCCTTACTTATTCTATATATTATATGGGTAAATAGTGGGACTATTTTGTCTTTTTACAAATTAAAAATATACAAATAATATGTGCAGAAAAAAATCCTAAACCCCAAATCCCTAAATCCCTAAAGCCTCTATCTCTCCCACCGCCCGCCAAATCCCCTCTGTCTCTCCCACCGCCCCTCAAAGGATCTTCCAAGGCGAGGCAGGCGAGGCAGGCGGCTACTTTGGTGAGCTCGGCGAGGCAGGCGGAGGGCTCGGGGCGGGACCCCGATCGGTTGCCCCGGTTGCTTGGCGAGGCAGGCGGAGGGCTCCAGGCGGAGGGCTCGCGACACCCTGGGGAACATCGTATTCCGCAGGCTCTTCGGCTGCCCCGGTTGCCTCTGCCACGACTACCCCTTCTCCAAGGTTCGATCCATTCTCTCTCTCTCTCTCTCTCTCTCTCTCTCTCTCTACATTTCGTGATAAGAGGGAGCGATTATATTGTTATCGAGGAGATTTATGCCATAGAATGTTGTAAAATTAGCTCAAAATTGCTAGATAGTAGTACTACATTTAGACTGTTGTGTAGAAGATCAATGATCTTACCTGAGGGAGCAATTGTTCTGTAGAATGATGTAATTTAGCTCACAACTGCTATGTAATGGTAGTCGGTTTAGACTGTAGTGTAGAGGATCAGTGATCTAATCTATTATTCTCGAGTGGTGCAGATTATGTTGATGTTCCTCCTATTTAGCAATAATAGAATATGATGATTAATGAAACATGCGGACAGTAAACATATAAGAACCTGTCAAGCTCTTCAACTTGCGATGAAGCAGCTCCAGAAAAAAAATAATAACGAAAATTCAAATGTATTAAAGAAATTGTTTTGGAAAATGTTCATTCGATCATCAAACTTTCTTTTTTTGGCTTTCCATACTTAGAATGCAAATTTCTGTTTCACAACATCTGCCAAGTTGTTTCTATTATTATCCTCTGTAAACAGATTATATGTTTTTATATTTTAATCTTCTTCGAACAATGATGTCCTTTTGAGATTGTAACTATCCACTGAGCCAAAAGTGTTACTATTGGTTGGGCATAATAGTAAGCCACCTACACACAAATTTTTAGTTTCAAAAGGCGCGTGTTCTACAGCAGATATATATTGCAGAAGTTTATTGCTGATATTGTTGATTCGTCTCTTATCTTTGCAGTATGGACCCATTGTGGATATTGATTTGAAGATCCCTCCGAGGCCTCCTGGTTATGCCTTTGTTGAGGTAATATGTTGTAGCTGAGACATTAGTAATGAATGTTCGTGCAGTTCTGACTGCTAAAAATTCTTGTTTCTTTCTCTTTTCTTTGCATCTTGCAGTTTGAAGATCCACGTGATGCTGACGATGCTATTCGTGGTCGTGATGGTTATAAATTTGACGGTTACAGACTACGGGTATGTTCTTTCTTTTGCTATTCTCAGATGCTTATATTTTTTCGCTTAAGATGAACAGGTAGTTCAGGAAGTACATTAATTTTTGCTCCATTGTAATATTGTCCTTTTCTTTTACTTAATTACTCTGAACTTAACCTAATTCCTAGCAATGTCATCCCTCGGGCGTATTTGTCATGCGAGAGTCTCTGTTGTTCGTTAGGTTAGACGCACAGCTCCTAGCGGACGTAAAGGTTTTGGATGAAAATGCATTAGGGATGAGTTGCAGAAAATTGGGTGAGTTCATGACTAACAGTTGAAGTTGAACTGAACTGAAAATTTGAAAGACTTAATTGCAATATGTCAGATATTGACAGATAAACCATATGATGTACTGTTTGTTGCTTCGTCTTTATTGTTCCTTTACATGTTACATGCCTGATAGGTGGAACTTGCACATGGTGGAAGAAGCTACTCCTCATCTTCTGACTACTATAGTAGGTATAGTAGCGGTAGCAGCCGTGGTGGTGTCTCTAGGTGCTCAGAGTATCGTGGTGAGTTCTAATGGAAGTTCTTTTTTCTTTTTTTCTTTTTTTTTTTCTGCATCATATTTGTGAGCTTATATGTCTAGGCTTCTAATGTATTTCAATGTGACAGTCTCTGTAGTAAGCGGTTTATCATCAATCTGCTTTGTGTCATGACCTGCAGTTAGGGTTTTCTAATTATGTTTTGGTGACTGTTCTCTTGTTTAGTGTTAGAAAGGTTTCTTGTCTTTCACTCTCTATTTATATATTTATATGGCCCTCAAGCAAGCCTTTCTTAGTCTCTTTTTAATTCTTTTCAGTTTCATGTTTTTTCCCCCCTTCTATTTTTACTGTTTCTTGTGAATTTTGCTAACAAACAGCATTGCACTCCTTTCATTTTATTTGAGTGTATGCCTTTTGAGGGAGTATCATAGTCCCAAGTGTTAAACAAGCTACTTGGGACAAAGTAAGACAGTAATGTTAGTAACTAAATAGCTATATATATATTTTTTCTCCTTATATGTCTGATCTCTTCTCCTCAACATTATAATTTAATTGGAAAAACTAGTAGGAAATGCTCGGTCAAATTCACTGATATTTTTTATCATCTCTTTTTGTAGATACCTGATATTTTGTTGTAATTACTAGGCTTCCGAAGTAAGCCT
>NC_033630.1:5152007-5176882 GCF_001540865.1 Ananas comosus | reverse complement strand
TGGGCATAATAGTAAGCCACCTACACACAAATTTTTAGTTTCAAAAGGCGCGTGTTCTACAGCAGATATATATTGCAGAAGTTTATTGCTGATATTGTTGATTCGTCTCTTATCTTTGCAGTATGGACCCATTGTGGATATTGATTTGAAGATCCCTCCGAGGCCTCCTGGTTATGCCTTTGTTGAGGTAATATGTTGTAGCTGAGACATTAGTAATGAATGTTCGTGCAGTTCTGACTGCTAAAAATTCTTGTTTGTTTCTCTTTTCTTTGCATCTTGCAGTTTGAAGATCCACATGATGCTGACAATGCTATTCGTGGTCGTGATGGTTATAAATTTGACGGTTACAGACTACGGGTATGTTCTTTCTTTTGCTATTCTCAGATGCTTATATTTTTTCGCTTAAGATGAACAGGTAGTTCAGGAAGTACATTAATTTTTGCTCCATTGTAATATTGTCCTTTTCTTTTACTTAATTACTCTGAACTTAACCTAATTCCTAGCAATGTCATCCCTCGGGCGTATTTGTCATGCGAGAGTCTCTGTTGTTCGTTAGGTTAGACGCACAGCTCCTAGCGGACGTAAAGGTTTTGGATGAAAATGCATCAGGGATGAGTTGCAGAAAATTGGGTAAGTTCATGACTAACAGTTGAAGTTGAACTGAACTGAAAATTTGAAAGACTTAATTGCAATATGTCAGATATTGACAGATAAACCATATGATGTACTGTTTGTTGCTTCGTCTTTATTGTTCCTTTACATGTTACATGCCTGATAGGTGGAACTTGCACATGGTGGAAGAAGCTACTCACCTTCTGACTACTATAGTAGGTATAGTAGCGGTAGCAGCCATGGTGGTGTCTCTAGGTGCTCAGAGTATCGTGGTGAGTTCTAATGGAAGTTCTTTTTTCTTTTTTTCTTTTTTTTTTTCTGCATCATATTTGTGAGCTTATATGTCTAGGCTTCTAATGTATTTCAATGTGCAGCCTCAGTAGTAAGAGATTTATAATAAATCACTTTATATAATGAACACCAATCACTTTTCCAATTAGTTGGAGACTATTCTCTTGTTTAGTGTCAAAAAGCTTTCTTGCTAGCACTCGCCACTTTACAGTCAATGGCCCTCAAGCAAGCCTTTCTTAGTCTCTTTTTAATTCTTTTCAGTTTCATGTTTTTTCCCCCCTTCTATTTTTACTGTTTCTTGTGAATTTTGCTAACAAACAGCATTGCACTCCTTTCATTTTATTTGAGTGTATGCCTTTTGAGGGAGTATCATAGTCCCAAGTGTTAAACAAGCTACTTGGGACAAAGTAAGACAGTAATGTTAGTAACTAAATAGCTATATATATATATATATATATATATATATATATGTATATATATTTTCTCCTTATATGTCTGATCTCTTCTCCTCAACATTATAATTTAATTGGAAAAACTAGTAGGAAATGCTCGGTCAAATTCACTGATATTTTTTATCATCTCTTTTTGTAGATACCTGATATTTTGTTGTAATTACTAGGCTTCCGAAGTAAGCCTCCTTTTTTTCTCTCTCTTCAAGAGCTGTATATGGCAAGAAGGCAAGGAAAGACCCAGAGAGAACAAATGAGATTACTGGTATTTATGCAAGGCAGTGTGTTGAGCTAGCCAAAGAAATGCATATTCCATTCATTGATATCTGGTAAAAAATGCAAGAAACTAAAAGGATGGCAGAAACTTTTCTTGAGGTAAGTCATATGTTTGAGCTCCTATGTTCATTTTGACTGTCATTTCTTATTATGTCTAATTTTGTCTGTGTCTTTGATGCTTGATTTTCCATAGGTAGTCTAAGAGAAGATTACTTAGCACCTAAGTCTGTTTTTTCTTGTTTATAATTTTTCCAGCCTCAAAATGACTGTACTGTTACGAATTGATAATTAGTGTGTATCAATGTATATGCCAAGTAGAACCGTTAGCTTGAGAGAAGTTTGTGTATCTTCTTAAGCATTAGCTACAGGTAGTTTAAAACATTATTGAGTATGTCTGATGTTCAATGTTGAGATCTTGTTGATCTGAACTTGTTGCTTAGCAAAGTTGTTTCTACGGTATTGGCTCTTTATCTTATTATCTGTTTCGTCTATCAACTTCAGGGATAACAATGTTGAAAGTAATTTTTTTTAATTTTTTATTTGCCAGATTTTAAGAGATGGCTGACAGAATATTATTGGCCATGAGCTCATGCGATGTATTGATCAAGTTTAAAATTTTAGACATATTTTCAAACGTTTACATTTGTAGCACGTGGAAATGATGAAAATCTATTATTGTTGTTGTTTTTTGGTTTGTTGGGTGATTGTATTAAGGTTGCAATGCAATGATACTCTTAACATGGTTCTTGTTTCTGGTGTGTTGGGTGTTGTCCAAACTGTAGTGATTAGTTCTTTTTCAACTTTCCGTAATTTTCTATTTTGAAGTATATAAATCTGCTGTTGTGAGAGACATATTCGATGCAAAATGTTGGATTATCTGTTGTGATATCGTGGTTTGTTGAAAGCTTCTCTGTAATGATCTAGGCTCGTATGGACTACTGGAAGGTTTCTAAGATGAACTATTTGTAAGATTATTTCATGCTCTTCTTAGATATATCGTATTATTACTAATTATGTTTTAAAAAAAAATTAATTTTATATCAGAAAAATAGTGGCGACAATAGTCGCCGCCATTAGTCATAATAATTATGTAAAGTTTTCGCGGCGACAATATGTCGCCGCTAATTATCTAACTTGTCGCGGCGACAATTTGTCGCCACCAAATATTCTGGTCCGGCCCCAGTTGCTAATTATCTACTTTTGGCGGCGATCGTTTGTCGCCGCTAATTATCTAACTTTTGGTGGCGACTGTTTGTCGCCGCTAATTATCTAACTTTTGGCGGCGACACATTGTCGCCACCAAATAGTTTTACCGACGGGGTTTTAGGCGGCGGCATGTGGCGACAAATTGTCGCCGCCAAAACGTTTTTCGTGGCGACAATTTGGGCTATGGTGGCGACATTTGTCGCCACTAAATCTTGTACCTGTAGTAGTGTTAATTTGGTTTACTTTCTTACCCTTCTTATTTTGGCTGATGAATAGTTTAGTTGGTTTATGTGGTTCAGTGTTTATTTACATTTGAAAATGTGGATTTCTGGATTTTGTAAAATAAAAGGTTTCTACCCCTCGTGGTAGCGCTTTTAAAAGAATAAAGGTTTCTGTGTAGGAAACAGCTTTCAAAAGATTTTTGTGGATTTCTGATTAAACCTTGAATGTAAAACTGTGATGTGAATGGTGATTGTATGAATGTATAGTTATCCTTATATTCATCTGGTTGTGGTTGTATCCTGGTTGTTTTGTGTATTTGATCGACGCCGTGCAAATACAGGGGAGACTCTGTCCGTGTGAATAGTGGATTCCCTGTATTTGTGGCGGATCTGGCATACCCTGGGGTCAGGTTTTCAAAAAAAAAAATTCAGACGCTTTTCCGCTTTGTTTTAAACTGAAAAGGGACCCCGGGGCGTGACAAGGACAGCCTCGGATCGCCGGATAAGCGTGCGCAAGCCCAAAACAGCAGCCAAAAAGGCTGAAACGGAGCGACATCGCCAAAACAGCGGAACGGAGTCTCCCCGACAGAAACTAAGGTGAGCACGATGATCAGCAACTTGCCAGGATCATCGTGCTCCCTTCCGTAGAGATCGGGGAAGCTCGGGAAGCCCAGAACAAGAAACCCACTCAAATAGGCCCTATTTCGGGCTTGGCCGGAGCAACCCTGCTCCGGCCGGCCTCCGGCGGCACGGCGGCGCGCGCGGGGCCCTGAGTCGGGTGAGGGGGAGGTGAGGAACTCCGTGCTCACCTCAGACGGCGGCGAGGAGCGGCGGCGGCGGCGGCGGAGCAAGCCGAGCCCATACCAACTAGAGCTCGGGTTCCAGGAGTTGCTGCGGCCACGGCGGCGGCCGGGGAGCTCCGGGACGGCGGAGGCGGGCTGCAGGAGGTCGGGGAAGGGCGGCACAGGTGGCTCAGGGCGGCGGCGGCGCGAGGAAGAGGCCGCACACGGCTTCGGCTCGGGCTCGGGTTGGAGGGCTGCAGGCGGCTCGCGCGGCGGTAGCGGCGCTCAGGGCGGCTCGGGGCACAGGCGGCCGACTGTCTGAGGTCCGGGAGGTGCCACAGGGGCGGCCGAGGGTGGCGGCGACGCGAGGAAGAGACCGCGGGCTTGCCTCGGACCGAGCGGGTCTGGGGCGGCCACGGCCGGCCGAGGCGGCGACGGCGGCGCGTCGGGGCGGCGGCGACCGGCGGGAGGGAGCGCCCGGGCACGGGGGACGTCGGCGGGAGCGATCTCGGGCGGTGGCGGCGCGCGGGCAGCGGCTGCAACCCAGCTCGGCTTGAGCTCGGCCTGGGCTGCTGCAGGCGGCCCGGGGTGGCAGCGGCGGCGCAGGCAACGGCGGCGATCGGCGGGGAAGGTCGCCGGAGCACGGGGTGACCCCGGGGGAGGGTCTGCAGGAGGCGCAGTCTCGGGTCTCCTCACAACCCGAGAGGAGAGAGGGAGAGAGAAAGAGAGGGAGAGGGAGGAAGGTGGTGGCTGCCGCGGTGGTTGGCCGGCCGGGGCTCGGTCGGCGGCGGGCTGGGCACGCGCAGCAGGTGCAGGGGAAGGAGATGAAGGTGGCTGGGGCGACTGGGGTAGCTAGGGTTAGGGTTGAGTGGCTCCAAACCCTAAAGAGACTATATATACAAGGTGCAACATGCAAAAAGGTCCCCCAAACACCGGAATTTCAATCCGAGTCCCTCACCGAACGACTAAAACGCATGAACGCCCCTCCACGTGCGATCCTACGCCAAACGGTACATAAAATATCGCGACTTTTGCGAAAATACCGTTTTGCCGCTACCGACCTCTCCTCGATCAACGCGCGATCTCTGCAGATCCGTCCGTCAGATTTGCGAACGGATTACACCAGTGCGATCAGCACCTCGGAGACAACAAAGCTACAACTTCGTTTCGTCTAGATCGGCCACGGATTCACGACAAAATCCAACCCTCTTCGAATAGAAGGAAACACACACGTAAATACATATAAAACATGTATTTTTGGATTTTCTCGAAATCCGTGCGTCAAACTCAAAATCCGTCAGCGTCATTAGTTCCAGAACAGCTGAACCGGCGAAACAGCTATTGGAGGCGCAATATGAACAGGAGTTCCAATACGAGCAGAAGCCAACTTCTCAACGACCGGCTTCTCCGGAAATACGTAGTTACTTTTCACGTTTAGTGAACTTGGAATCCGTAGAATTTCCGTTTTAACTGCGATTTCGCCCCGAACTTTGACCAGTGTTTTGTAATAAATTACACACAAAAACACGTCAACTCGAGAGTTTAGCTACACTGCAAAAATCTCAGTCCTTACCAATATTATCGCGCAATATGAAATTATATTTTAAATGTTTGAATATAATTATAATTAATATTTAGGGTTGTGTTATGTTAATATTTATAAATATTGGTAGCATTTTGGTTTATATAGATGAAAGAATGGATGGGAGAGAATTATTCAATTGTCTCCTGGTGATATATTATGTCTTAAACGCTTTATTGTGTAAATCACTATTTTTAAAATTTATAACTTATAATATTTTGCTATATAGACTAATTTTATTTTATATAGTTAGATTATATTTGTTAATTATACTTGATTTCAAACATGAGAAAATAAAATAGTTGGCATACTCTATATTAAAGATAGAGTGCATCGCTATTTTTTCCAGTTGAATGTGGAAGGGTAGTAGGAGGACACGTATACCTCCATAAAGTCATGATGGCATATAGAACTCTCTTTATGTAGATAACATAGTATACTATTAGTGAAAGGACTGCCTTAATGCAGGGGCTAGAAACCGGTAACTTTTTGGGGAGTTAATTAATATGTAAAAAGATTTTGGAGTAGTGTGTGTATGCGTTGTGAAGGGAGTGGCCGTGGGCTTTGTGAGTATGTCTATTCTTACATGATAGTGTTCTGTTGTGTTGTTCTTGTTGTTGTTGGCATGGTGGGTGAGGTGTGTGCAGGATATAGGCCCGACGATGCCTTCTCCGGCGATAGTGATAGTGACGGCGACGATGATCCCTCCGACCACGGCAAAAGAAGAAAGTGGGCGTGCATTCGTGAGAGGGAAAGAGGGAGTGAGGGAAAGAAGCGATGGTGTATAGTAAAAGATGAGAAATAGAGAATTGATGAATAAATTGAAAATATCTATAAACATCTATTAATCCCCAATACTTTTTGCTGAGGTGGCACAACCTTCTTTTTTTGGAGTATTTTTTGTATTTTTTATTGAATCGTTTTGTGTCCCTTCATCTTCCCATCTCTCTCTTAAACATTCTTTCACATCCCTTCATCTTCTCATAACGTTACAAATATTAATCCCCAATACTTTATTGAACCGTTTTGTATCCCTCCATCTTCCCATCTCTTCATTAAGCCTTCTTTCACATCTCTCCATCTTCTTATAACGGTTTTTTACCCCTCTCTCTTTCTCTTTCCCATTCTCTCTCTTTCTCTTTTTCCTCCCCTCACCTCCTCCACCTCCGCACCCTCACCTCTTCCCGTCTATGTAGTTCCACCAACGGCTATGGAGTGTGGCTCCTATGATTCTCTCTTCGACGCTGTTACGCTGGAGAAATCGATACTTACTCTCATAGAAGTCGACGAACTCGAGCCTCGAGGTATATGTGAGCTTTGTTTATCTATAAGTTTTCGTAGAAGAGGACAAAGAGCATGGCGACGGAGCCATGGGCGACAGCCGTGAAGGCGATCACCACAATGGCGGAGACCAAGCATATTTTTGATTTTCTTATGCATATTTATATTTAAAATGAGCAAATACATTTTTCAAAAGTTTGTTATGATATTTTATATGGGAATAAATCTTTCTATTCTCAAGAAGAAATAAATTCAATATGATAAATAATCTTACTTTTTTTAATTTGTGCAGGTAAATGGACTAATTGGGAATAAATCTTCCTATCCTCAAAAAGAGACAAATTTAGCATGGTAATTAATCTTACTTTTTTTAATTTGTGTAGGTAAATGAATTGGACATATAGTCAATGGGCATGTTCATTGTCTTAAACACATTAGCAGCAAGAATAGGTAAATTATACACTTATTCTTATATACTGTAAGAGATTTTTTTATTTAGAGTATAAGGATGGAACAACTCCCTCTCCCTCTCACACCCCGCGCCCCACTCCCACCTCCGCCGAAGATGAAAAAAAATCATTAATCCTACCCTACTAAAGTTTTTTTTTAAAAAAAAATATATATATCTATTCAGCTCCAAATTAGCTTATGAATTATTACCTATGTATTAGAATTTTCAAAATAAAAGAATTTTTTCTTTTCTTTTATTGGTTGTTACTATCAAATTTGTAGCACAAGAACAAGATATGTGTCACCTTGAATCTTCGAGGAACTCTTTTCGCATGTATCATTCTCTTTCTCTCTCTGCATGTATGTTGTTTTATCATAGTGGAATTAATTTTTAGCTTTTGGATTCAAATATATAGAAAAGAATAATTCTTGATGTATTTGATAGTGTTCTGCAGTGAATAGATAACGATGTGTCTATTATTTAGAAAAAGAAGATTAATAAAGTTGATTTAAATGAAGAACAATGAAACAAATATAAAAATTAGATCTGCATAATACAGTATTGTAGTTATATTTAGTTTGACTTAAATATATTTTGTTCTACACGATCGCCTAAAGGTTTTGTTCTAGGTTATAATTATTTATGTCTAGAAGATGTTATCTTTTTTTTTCCTTACTTTTTACTCGCATTTAATAGTCCTTTCTATTCCATTTTTATTTTCTACCTCATGTAACCTTTCACTGTATTATTTTTATTCTACATCAAATGAACAATGCTTTACAAGAATGAAAAATGAATGAATTATTCTACACTACTAAAATCCAACTTCCTATTTCTGTTTGATGGTAATGCATTCAATGTTAAATACCTTCCCACAAAGCGCATGTTATTTCTACTAAAAGCAAGTTTATTAAAAAAAATTTCGAAGTCCATTTGATGTTGGTGCATGTGATTTCTTCATTTGGTTGGATACTTTCCATTATAGCAAATATACTTGCCTTTTTTCAATATAGAAAAGAATTGAATTTGGAAATGATCGACCCAGTCTATTTAGGCATCAAAATACAAAGATCATAGAATCTGATAAAATAAAACTAGACTTATGTCTTTTTTAATGTAATTCTGACATCTTTTAATACTTTATTTGCTCCTTAATTAGCTCCATAGTTGGTTATGATTCTTATTATTGTTCATCATGGACACACGACGTACATATGTTTCGGCTGCATGAAAAATTGTTCCTTCAGTTTCGAGGGAGCTTGAGGGTCACATTTCAACTGCATATTCTAGCATTCGCCAAAATGATGCAAAATTAAATGCCCCATATTTTTATACAACTGTCAAAATAGTTCTTAGCATCCTCGGCAAATCTATTAAAATTTTTTTATATTCTCATTTTTCTTTATTTTGAATCAATCATGTGTATGTATTCTAAATAAAGTGTCTTATTCTAATGTTCATTTTATTTATTAAACTTTTATTAAAATTTTCACATAAGTATCAATATTCACATGACCGAGTCCTTTCAATAAAGATTTTTTAAGTTTAGAAATTTATTATTATTTCTGAGATTTGTGTGAAATTTATAACGCTGATTTTTCAGTGGCTTTTACCACGTGTTGTCTCTTTCCTCATTATTTAATTTTTTATTTGTCTATTATTCAATCTTTTTTTATGTTTTTACTTTTTCTTCCCTCTTTTGCTTCTTTTACTTGATTTCAAATATTTTTTTAAGCTATCTGTGCATCAATTTTTTTTTCCCTGTAGTCCTTTCTTTTTGTTTTCTTTCTTTGTTCTCCACCAGATCCAATACTAAAAAATTTTAATGTATTGGTTTACATTTTTAACCAATTAGATGTGGTTATATCCTACGGTTTCTTTTTTACATATTTGTTTGTTTATTTAGTAGCAAATTTCTATTATGATAATTCTATTTTTGTTTGTTTAGGTAATTTATAAATTTTTACTATGACAATTTCTACCCGCTGCATCGTGCGGGTCTCTACACTAGTAGAATTGAAAGTCCGATGGAGGAAAGAAAAAATGGTCATAATTAATAATTAGAGAAGAGAGGTTAGGATTGTAGATGGTAATGGAACCATTTAAATATACTAAATGAAAGTTTGGTAGTGGAACCGTTTGCACTAATTGAAAATATAGTGGAGTGAAAGAAAATGGTCATAATGAATTATTGTAGACAGAAACAATACAATTGTAAATGGTAGTGGACCATTAAATACACTAATTGATGGTTTGATTACTGGGACCGTTAAAATGTATATTGAAAATTTGGTGAAGAGAAGAAAAAGCGTTACATGCTAGTAAGAGTGAAGTAGAATTTGTCACGTGACAACAAATATTGGGAATTCATATAGGTTTTATATATATATATATATATAGATATTTTGATTTCAAAGTAAGAAAAAAAAAATTATGGTGAAAATGTATAGAAACTTTCTAAACTTTTAATTTTTTGACTACAGTAATTTTATCAAAAATTTTATAAATTTATGAAATTCATTAGTAGGTTTATCAAATTTAATAATTTTAATTATCTTTTGTCATTTTAATTTAACTAAATATAAAAATTAAAATAAAGAAGAAATTAGAACTTGAGTGAGTCTTACATAAAAAATTTGTAGTTGGAGGGTATCTATATATTTTTACCTACATTAAAGGAAATGATACTATTTGGTGCACCGGGTACATGACTAAATTTTCTGCACTTTATGTTTTAAAAAATAATATAAAAATTTAAATTCTGATAATTTTTTATATGGAGACTTCTTGTATAGTATATATGGCAATTATGAAATTATATTTTAATTTTATAATATTAATTACTTAATATTAGGTTTGGTATATGAAATATTTATAAAGTGGATGTAGGCTATTTGTTTATAGATGAGGAATGGATTGGAGGAGAATCATTCAATGCTCCTGGTGTATATTACATCTTAAACACCGTATTGTTAAATCACTATTTTTAAAATTTAAACTCTATAATATTTTGTACATAGACTGATTTTTCTTTTTATATAGTGTAAATTATATTTGTTAAATTATACTTTGATTTCAAAGTAACAAAAAAAAAATGGTTCATGCTATTTTATTATAGATAAGGTGCATGCAATTTTTTTTGATGTGAATGTGGAAGAGTGGAGAGGACACGTGTAGAATTTATTATACACATACATTATTTCTCATAAGCTTTTGTCACGTGGCAGCATCATATTATCTCCTCAAAATTTTTACTCTCCAATCATTGCGACCGCTCGCATTTTTCGTAATGTCTGCCTCTTCGGCTTTCCGTCTCATTAATTCCTTTCCTATAACGTCTGCTCTTTAGCTTTCCGTCTCATAATTCCTTCTCCGTAATGTATGTCTCTTCGGCTTTTCGTCTCATTAATTTATTATCTGTAACATCGCTACTTCGACTTCCCACCTTATTAGTTTCTATTTTCTAAGAGGAGTTGCCCGAGGAGCCTATGGGCACGGCATACGGTGTTCTCGATAATAACCTCTCCTACTACATCTGCTCCAACTTCAAGCCCCGCAGGTGCGCCGCCCTCGCCCTTGCCATCAACGTCGGGTGAGTCAAACTCTAACCCTATCTCCCAACCCTCTTCCCTCGATCTTGACCGCTTAAATTTGTAATGTATAGTTATGCAAAGAGGTGTGTATCCCGCTCCTCTAATGGCCTCGGAGGGCGAGAAGTATCGGCTAAGATATGGACTTGCCGAAAAGGAGTTGAAGGCACGGTAATATTTCACGAAATCATCGGTGTTAATAGAGAATACCCTAAATGAGGGTGCAAAGGGATTCGATTTCTATGTAACAAATTTATTTCTTCTATAGTTTTTTTTATCTTTCGTTGTTTTTCATTGAATTATAATTCTATTCTAAAAATTTTAAACTATTTTTATATTATTAAATTTAATCAAATATAATTATATCCACTACATCGCACGGATACCTACACTAGTAGTACATGATGTGATTGAACTCTCCTTTAATATAGAGTACGACAGTACGTATAGATAATTTAAAAAGTTCAAGCTAAAATTTGTAAAAGTTAAAGTTTGAAGACCAAAGTGTGATGGGCCTCAACTAACTCAGCAATTCCACCCATAAGGTAATAGCTAGGTTACTCCTACTGCGTACCCTTGTACAATACTCAATGCTCTAGGCTGAGTAGCAGGAGTGACTTTTAATTTGTTATGAGTCGGAACGATGGATTCGGTGAGTTATTGCCAATAATTAGAGATGTCAACCGGTCAAATTCCGGACGAATTTTTAAAAATTCGAATAAGAACCCAACTCCAAATTCGGGACCCGAACCCGAATCTGAACCCGACGTATTTTAAAAATCCATATTCAAACCCGACCAAAAATCCGAAACCCAAACCCGAACCCAAACCCGAAAATTTGAATCCGAAATAATTATTTCTTTTTTCAATATTTCAAAATATATCATATTAAATCTTAATTTTTAAAATACAAATTTAAATATAACATCAAATTTATATATATATATATATAGATATATATAATACAAAATAAATTCGGGTTTGGGTCGGGTTCGGGTTCGGGTCGAGTACAGTTAAAATCCATATCCGAATCCATATCCGTCGGGTTTTTATTTTTGCTATCCATATCCAAATCCATATCCATTTAGTATCGGATATATCCATTTCATTCGGGTTCAGGTTCGGATAAAATTTCAGGTATCCATACCCATTGACATCCCTACCAATAACCATGACCATTGAATAAAAACATTAAATTGAAAGCCTGGAGAAATTGAGCACCTAAGAAAAAAAAGATCATATATAGATAATAAAGAACCATAAGACTAGATAACTTGAGATGCCTATTCCCATAAGAAATCTTGGAGCCACCCAATTCTACTGACTATGATACACAACTTTTCGTTGTTCACACATCACATGTAGATTGATGGATTTCTCATAGTTGGTGTTGCTGCATATGCAGCCATTTTTATGGTGAGAGGCTACGATCCAACAGTAATTTTTTATATCAAAATCAACAATATAGGGCTTCTGTTATATGAAGAGAGTAATTTGATAGACACCTTACCTTACTATGGTTAGTGTAGTCTCTTTGCGGTGCCATGTAATCTCTTGCTAGATACAACTTGGTTAGGAATTGGACGAAGATGATTAAACAGAGATTTTGGTTCGAAGTCAATTTAAAAGATTAAATTGCTGACAGATGACTCTTATTTGCTTTTTTTTTCATCAATTAAGATTTAATTGTTAATTTAGTAGACCTATATTTTTTACGACATTTACTTGCTACTTTCTATTTGTGTAAAAATATTGAGATCGTTTTTTCCTTACTCGTTTCTATTGCTATATGTCTAGAAACTGATTACTACATCATTTTTATTTGTTATTATATTTTATAGAATCAATCTACCGCAATGTGTGGGTATCTTTGCTAGTAACTCTTGAAGCCACAAAATCAATAAATCTACTATCTTCAAAAGGTGGATTCAAAAAGAAATTGAAGAGGGTCTGCTAATTTTTGCTAATCAAGAAAATAAAAAGATATACAAATTGGCAAAAACTAGTTACACCAGCACCTAGTTACGCCAAAATAAATAAAAAAAAGTGATTGGATATAATTTTCAAAACGTATGAATTACACTAAAATAATTAAACAACGAAAAAAAACTATACTTCAGAAAAACTTAAATACCTCTGTACTTGAATTACAAAAGATATAATAATTCGTGAGTCAAAATGCCCTCCTCTTAGGCTCTAAAACCTTTAAAAGCCATAAAACTTAACATTAACATTGAGAAATTTTCGAGTTTGTAAAAAATTAAATTCAAATTGATGGTAGAATGTGCTGGAGTTGTGTGTTTATAGTGCAATAATATTGTGCCAATGTATTTAGTAACTGGAAGTTTAACAAAGAGCCTAACCACCTTATAATCTCTTACACTACAACAAAATATGTTTTAGACGATGTTTTTTAGACGACGTTTTATTTTAGGGTCTTCAATATTTACCATGTGCCGATATCATGATTAAGCGTCCCCAATAAACATATTTTTATTAAATATTGGCAAAACCGCCCTCACGCTATATTAAAGCGTCAGTATATTTATACGACATGTTTACATAACGATTCTATGCTCGACGGTTTTATAAGCGTTGGGATTATTCTTGCCGACGATTTAAAGCATTGCTAATTATCGTTTAAAGTGTCATATGTACAAAATTTTTTATAGTATTAAATAAGAAATGAAAAATATAAACAGTAGATAATCAATGAATGTTATACTATATTTGACTTGATAAAGATTTATACGAAGACATTCTCAACTACACGCCTTTTTTTTTGAGAATCCTTTTACTTCTCTTTTGTAGTGATTCCTACTGATAATTTTTTTTAATTTTTATTTTTTTAAATTGAGTTATTCTAATTATTTTTGTTAAAAGTTATTGAATTCAACGTTTCGTCATTTATACTAGTTAGTCGTTGTTTCTTTATTTATTGAAAAAAAAAATATAATTTTTAAATTTGATGAAATAATCAATAAAATTTGATAAAATATTTAATTTATTTTGAGCTTATCACTTTTCCTTTAATATTATACTTTACAGGCCATAGGATGGTAAATTTATAAATTTTATAAATCATATGACGGCAAAACTATAATTAAATTATATGGTTCTATAAGTTATGTTTAGCCATGCCACTTTTTTTTTAATAAAATCTTTTACTTTATTATTTGTCGTAGTTGTAGGTCCCAATAATGAAGTAAAGACAAAATCATAAATTAGTAAAGCAAATTTTTGTAAACCTCGAGCTAATTAAAGTGAAAATGTGCTAAGTCATGTGGAGCTAGGCTAATTAAAATTTATCTTCTTTTTGTGATTAACATGCTACACCTAAGAGACACAACAGAAGTGTTACAGAAAGAAAAAGAAAAAAATGCTACTAATACCCTTAAAACTAGGTATAAATATTAGAGTCCGGCTATTATTTTCTTATGAGTATAGGCCCCTTTAATTAATTATACTTATAATTTTTCGACCGTTAAATTTAACTCACTGATTATTTCCTCCCGTTAGATTATATTATATATTCAACCAACCAAACGGCCGAAAACTTATGAATATAAATGGGCCTGTACTAATTAATATGAGTAGAGTAACCCTAGTCTAAATATTATATCTTCCCATTCAATATTAGATAGTCTTTTTAGATTTCTAATTTTTAAAAAATATTGAAAATATTAATATGAAAAATACCTTTAAAAAAAAGAGTGTGATATTCGCATAAAATTCTTTGATGTTCAATTAGCATTGTTCAAATAAAAGGACTGGATATTTTCCTGCTATATATATATATATGTACTGTTCTCTGCATGTGACTACAATACTAAGTAATCCACATCGTCTGTGATCTAAAATTAAATAAAAATGCAAATCATTTATTGATCTTTTGACCACCTGTCATGTGTTTGACTTTAAATTTGTTTTCCTCACCACCAAGCCAGGGTTGCATGAATTAGAAATTTTTAGAGTTTCCGATTGTGGTGATTTGAATTAGTTATACAAATAAAAAACCATATGAACAATGCAAAATAATGCATTACGTTACATCTTCAATAAAAAAGAAGAGTAAAAAAAAGAAAAGAAAAAGGGGAAGCAAGCTTTAAGTTGCCGAATTTTACTTTAAGCAAATTATAGTTAACTTTACATTAAAAATTTACTGTTGAATAGGATAATACGTACAATGATAGCTTTTTAGATGCGACATGATGACTATATTATACAGTTCTTACGTTCCACAAAATATATTACTTTACTATTTATTTTAAATAAAAATAATAAAAAGTAAAAATTAAAGTTTATTTAAAAGATTAATATATATTGCAAAAGTAATAAATAATTTTTTTTAGAGAGAAAGATAACATGCTATCCGTTTCATTTATTTTTTTAAAAAAATAAACTTAATTAAAAAATATAAACCAATTAGAATTGAACAAGAAATTTGGAATAATAAGTAAATTTGTTAATCAGCATTCCTGCCGGACATTGCAAGCCACCGCCCTGGCCCAAAACTTCAGCTGCTCCTTCATGTCGGCCGCCGATCGCTTATCGGCCGCCACCCATTTGAGCGTCGGCGGGGCCGGTCTCTGCGCATTCCACGCCTCCGACAAATACGGCCTCTTGACATTGCTACTGCCACCGTCGTCGTCGACGTGAGCCTTCTTCTCGCGAAGGCCGGGGATCACGCTCGCGAGCCTCTCATCGTTCGGCCCTACTTCGTCGAACACGAACCCCAGATCTTTGAACCCCTGCACCTCGATCGACTCGAGATCGCTCGAGCTCCGCCACTTCTTCTCTTGAAATGCTCTCGTGTAATTGTAATGCAAGCTGGTGCAGCAGCAGCAGCATTTTCTCGTGTGCCGGGGCACTTGGTTCCTCCCCATGCTCGCATTTCGCATCAAATTTTTCTGAGAGAAAATCATATTATTTTACTTAGTAAAAGTTAAGTAAAAAGATGTAGCATTGACAATGTCCATGTGAGTTGCTGTTGTTACTTTACCTTAGGACTACTACTACTACTACTATCAAAGTAGTTGAAAGAATTCTGCGGCGACGGCATCGAAGGGGCTCGAAGGAGGGGTGGCTTCTTATTATTGTTTGGTGTAGAAGATGAAGTTGAGGTCCGAGGTACATCGACTTCTTCGTCGTTTTCTTCCTCAGCGGCGGTCTCCTTCCGCCCTGCGTGGAGTTGCGGTGGCGACGGTGCTCGCAGAAGCGCTCGATCGGCGAAAGAATCGCCTGCCGACGATTTTTCCGCCTTAGTGTGCTGAATTGAGCTCATAAGGCTCATTTCCTTAGACTTGTTGGGCGAAGGAAGAGGTGTTTGTGGGACTACTACTCTTCTACTACCATGCAAGGTGTTGTGAAAGAACCAGTACTCATCCAAAAGATTCATTGGCAACAATTTGTTGTTCCATTGTTTGGCCACACTTTTGGGAGACCCACATGATGTCTCTTCCTCCTTCTCTTCTCCCTCTAAACTCATATCTTTTTGCTGCTGTAGAGAGAGAGAGATATCTCTTTGAGGGAGAGAACAAAAAGAGGAAGAAAAATTATTAAGGGAGAAGGGACTTCTTCATTTGTTGGGCCTTAGAGTGGCAACTCCCCCCTTTTCCTATTGTTTTCTATTGCTTTGGTGGATTTATCATTGTTTAATGCTAAAGTGCCAGTTGGGACTGCTAGTTGTACAATTTAAAGACTTGTAATCTTACAACTCTATAATTTAGGGTTAATTTTTCTGCACTAGTAGTCCTATATAGTTTTATTTTTTAATATTCTTTTTTTTTTTTTGAGAGAGAGATAGGTCGCACGCTACCCGCTTCATTTATTTCATTTAAAAATAAACTTAGCTGGAAATGTGAATCAACTATGATTCAAACTTGGGTCTCGGATACCAACCACCAAACCCTTTGCAAAAAGCTTCTTAAACCCTAGAAGGAGCGAATATTTCACCCTTCGATACGAGTTGTAATTCCTACAACCCTTTTTGGATTGTAAATTTATCCTATCTCATTCTCTTATGTGAGCATCTCATTTTCACGCTCTATGGATTTATAAAGTGTTTTTGCAACATATTATTTGAAATTTAAAAACTATATTATATTTCAAGCATTTTTTAATATGACAGAATTAAAAAGCACGCAATTAGAATTTTCACTTTTAATATTCAGTATCTCATTTTCATTCTTCAGCATAGAAGAGGTTTTAAACTTTTCAGCGTATCGCATATTTATTAGTCTCACCTCTTTATATTTTATTGTCGTTTCTCTATTTCTTTAAAAACACAAAGTTTATACAATGGGGCGTGCGAGTAAACGATCAAATTAAGTGCATGCAGTTCATACATGTACCTGATTTATTTGGTGGCAAAAAATAAAAATTGACATTTTTCACTTCTTCATTTTCTTAAAAAGAATGTATTTTCGTATCCCACTATGTTGCATTGCATGCTAGCCAATTATAATAAGAGTAGAGAGGTTTATTCACCAACATACCCAATTAGTAAGTCCTTGTTAGACAATTGATATTGTTATCATTTTTCTGTTTTATATAAAATAGAACTTCTATACGAAATAGTAAAAAAAATGATTAATTATTTGCAATCTTTATATGTAAGTTGAGTATTTTGCCGACAAAATATAGTAACCTAGAAGCAACTCTTTTTTGTTTCAATTTTCTTTTAAAATATTATAATTAATTATCACTTGGCTAGCTCAAGTATATTGTACATTAATTAACTAACAATGACCAAAAAAAAAAAGAAAAGGAAAATAAAAAAAGAGCCTAGCTGGACCCAACAGTGCAAAATAATGATATATAAATAAATAAAAGGTTTTGCTTAGTGCCAGTCATGGTGTGATTCTGAGTGTTTACGATTTGGAGTCAAATGGAAAACCAAATCGAGCCATACTAAACAAAATAATTTGGTTTGGGTTTATATGACCGGTATTTGGTTTGGCTCGGTCTTGAATATAGTTAAAATTTGATTTTTGATTTTGATTTGATTTTAATATATTTTTCGACCGAACCGAACCGTACCGATCGAAAACCGAAGACTAATATTATATACACTTATTATTATGTAAATTATTTATTAAAATTTTTATAACTATGATCAAATCTTGATCACATATAAACATATTTTTCTTTAAATCCTATTATTTATGATCAATTTTTTTGGGTGCTACATTATTAAGCATTAACTCATAAAAAAATAAAATATAAAAAAGAAATAACTGTAAAAGAAACCGAAATAATTTGGTTGGGTTTCAAGAATGAACTAGTTCAGTTCCACAATTTGGTTCGGTTTAAGAATAGCTCAAAAATCAAATCAAACAAAATTATTTTTTTATTAGACACAGCCGAACGCTCTATAAATTTTAACAAAACTTACATTCTCAAATCAGAACGTATGTAGGGTTAGTGTTTGTGCGTTTCGAGGCACCCGTCAGAGGGTAAGGCTGAAAGGCTGCGTGTGGACGCATCGGGCGAGCGAGCAGGTGGCGGCATGTGCGGTGGGCCCGCGTATGATTTAGGACACTTATGTGCGGAGGGACAGCTGGTGCAGGGAGTGGCAGACTAGCGCAGGAAAAGGCGCCCGTCATGTGATGTTGGGCGGTACGTGGCGAAAGACGATTGGTTGGGGAGGGTGCTGCATTTTCTGGCCGCAAGTCGCGGAGCTGGCTGCTTTGTCTAGGTGCTGATCACACCTGGCAGACGAGGCCAACGGCCCATGCTGCTTAATTTTTAACTATAACTATAATATATATAAATATAATATACTTTCGTTTACCTCCTCCCATGCTATGATGAGAGTTTCAATGAAGGATACTTATATTTTTTCAGAACTTCTAAAAATGTTTTATATACCTTTATTTTTTGTTTAAAATATTTTTTTATTATTTACAAATAATTTTATTATTAATACTCGTTAAATTATTTCAGATTAGATATAAATTTAAATATTTACTAGAGTTAAAAAATTAAAATAAATTCTTTTTTCTCTTTAACTTAAAGAATAAATAAAAAAAAATTGATAGCAGTAAAAAAAATATATTTTAAAAAATAAAATAGTAAGTTTACAGACCCGACGGCAGATTCACAAAGGTGCCGGTGAAGGCGCCGCTGACGAGGATGTTGGCGCGGACCTCGCAGCCGATGGCGATGGGGCCGGCCGACAGTCCCGAGGCTGCCCTTCTTGGGGTCGACGGCCGTCGCGTAGACGGTGCCGAATGTCATCGATCATGATGATCTCCAGCACCAGCGCCTCCCACGAGCCCATGCACGCCCGACAACCCGAAGGTGTCGGTGGCAAGCCCTCCAGTCGAGAAGTGGAGCAGCAAGCAGGCCACCGTCGACCCACCAGCAGCTGTTTCGCGATCCAGTACAGCACGCGCGCCGCGCAGCGTTGCCGCCACCACGAACAACCCGAACGTCACCGCGGGGTTCACGTGCCCGCCCGAGATGTTCGAGCCCCCCCGACACTGCCACGAACAGCCGGAACGCGTGCCGGATCGCCGCGCCGCGCTCAGCCCCGTCACCATCGTCGCCCCCTCGCCCGTCAGCTTGCATGCCTGCAACAGCAGCAGCACCCAACCAGTTGTGCCAGGTAAATTATACGAAACAACCATTATATTGTATACATACTTTAAAATTTTAAGTTGTTATGTTCAAATTTATTTTTTTATTTTTTTATTTAAACAGCTATTGTACTTTAGTATTTTTTTATATAAATATTGTAGATTTTTAGAATTCATCCAAATAGGAATGTATTTTCCCCCATCTTTTTCTTTATTGTTCAAATTTGCGGAATTTCTCAATAGAAAATGATGCTCGAATAGTGCCGGCTACCACTTCTATAAGTCACTTGCTGAGCACCATGTATTAGATTAAATCACTTTGATCACTAGATAAATAATATTAAAAAATTAAAAAATTTATTTTGTAAATATTTCAAATATGATAGATCAAGTCTAATGAAGTCGATCATCAATTTGAAAGTTTCATCATCGAAAATGGCCTAGGAGCACGAAGATCTCTACTCTATATACTCAATATATAGTAAATGTTTACAAAGACTAAAATAAGACTAAAATAAAACTTTTTAATAATTAAGGATTTCTAATGCTAACATTGATATTTTAAGGAGCAAAATGAAATGTGAAGTAGTAATGTACGTAATTTACCCATAGATAAATATTCTTTCTAATTTTGTATTTGATATCACGTTGTGCACAGATCTTATTTGTTTGATTAAGATATGAGTTTTATTGTTTTGCCGAAAAACGTAGTAGCATAATCCTTTATGGTTTCGACCCAACCTTTATTTGGCTAAAGAGCAATATGTGGCCCTTAATCCTAATTTATTCCCTACATTTTCATAGAACCATAAACACTCTTATCTACTTTCTTTCTTTAAATTTTTCTAGGTGTTGTAACTATTTAGCTAAATATATTTTTTAACTGGTGGATTCTTTTTGGTGCATTAATGGCCTAGATGGTTACCAATATATAAATAAACAATGCTAACAAATGAGCAAATTGATTAACAACCCAACTAACACATGTTTATCAAACTAAACAAATGAAGAATTATTCTAAGTAACTAATTTTCTAACAAATAGTTTGGTCTTATCTTCAACAGCACCATCTCTCTTTGTTTTCGACAGCATGGTAGCTTTACACTACACACACACAATTCGGCTGGTATGCTTCTAATAGCACAAAATCATTGGTGCTATTAGGTTTTCAGCTCTTAGATGAAGGGATGTGTGTTTAGGATAATACTGGTCCCTAGGGTTGAGAATAGAGAGAATAAACTATAGAGAGAATAAAGGATATATTCAACATAAACCATAGAGAGAATAAAAGATAAAAGGTAACTGAGTTGGCACTAGTTTACCAACTTCGGATCGAAACACCTACCTATAAACTGAATACTTTAGTCTTGGATTCCACTAAAGCATTTAGGCACTATGTGAAACTAGACATGCACACACTACAACAAAAATGGTCTATAGCGACACTTTTAAATGTAGGTACATGTCAAAAAAGTGCTGCTAGCTAAAATTACCGACACTTTTAAAAAGTGTTGCTATATATGGGGTCGATAGGTATATAGTGACAGTTAAAGAGTGTCGCTATAATCTAAAAGAGTGCTGCTAATTTACCAACACTTATTTAAGTATTTAGCAACCGCCGAAATTCTATCTCGTTGGCTGCGGTGGCGGAGGAGGACGACAGGAAAGGCTCTTCGTCTAGAATTTTAGTGGATTGAGTGAAGAGAGAAGAAAAGATGGTAATTGAATTTTTTTTTTTTCTTTTCTGTTTGTAATCGGGCCAAATGGACTGGATGTGGTGGGTTGAGTAGAGTAATCTTTTATTTTTGGTTGGATTAGACTTTATATTTAGGCATTAGTAGATGTTTTTTTAAGTTTTAGCATAAATGGAACACTTACTCAAAAGTGTCCCAAACATGTGTTCCTATAACCTAATTCTGTTGTAGTGACACTAAGTGTCAGTAAAAATTCTTGTGTCCTTATACCATGCTGACACACTTATATCGCATCAAAGTGCACCACAACATACTCAAAATATCGATTTTCTCATTCGACTTTCTGACCAATCTCTGAGCCGACTCTATAAGAGTCGAACCACCTTCCAACCTCAAACCGACAACACCCTACAATATTGAGTCGCCAATAATATGAATTGGTGCGATCACAATATCAGTTTCTTTAACCCTTTTTTGAACCTCACACAAACCATCACCTAACCCTCCGAGACCTCCAACTAGCTCCTTGGAGCGTCCCGAGACATGCCATAAGTCTCCTTAGAACACATTCTATCCTAAAACACACCAATTTAAGTGCTAGTGCAACCGCATGTATAGTGTAAATTGAAAACTGAATCTTTGCCAATTCGGGCTCTAGAAATGCCTTTATCGGTGTCGGTACCCACCGCAATCCTCATGCTGCCATCAAACGCACAAGAGAGCGAGGATCGACTAGGCAAGTATGCTCATCAAAGGCAGTCACAGTAATATTTATGTGCATTTCAAACCGAAATTGCATTATAACTACAATCTCGATGACAAAAGCACTGAAAAGCCCCATTCCACTCCAAATTAAATTTTCAACTTTGGACGATCAGTCCAGGAGTTCAACACACGTAATTAATATTGTCTTAAATAGTCATTGTCGTACAATTATACAAAAGATCCACCACTCATATAAATACCTTTATAGTTATCAAAATTAAAGTTTTGGCTCGTTATCGATGCTTCTACAACTTGGAAACCAACCAACTGCATTGGTAGATAGGTAACGATGTTTCGAACATCATGCTCGTAGTTCGGAGCACCAACGACTGTTGACGAAAAAGGTGGAGCAATCTTTTCTTCAAGCCACGAAGTCCTTGGGAACGATCAGGGACCAATCCGACCGCAACAAAGGGGAGCACAAGGATGTAGAGGCACTTAGGAGGGCCATGCTGCACAACACTAAGGTCACTGGCAATAATGCTAGTCGAAACTACTAGATTATAAGTTTGTTAATTTATTAGTTTATTATAAAAGATTATGTACCTTATGAAAGGTTTTATCCCTTCATATGGTTGTGTTTCTTTGTCTAAAGTTGCGTTTTCTTGTGTAGGTTGTGTCCTTTAATGAAAGAATGCTTGTTTTCGTGATATGTTGCATTGTTTCATGCTCTATAAATAGAATGTATATTACTTGTTATGTTGATGTAGAGTGGATCAAGTTGTATTAATAAGTTCTTGTGTACTAAAGTTTAGTTATATTTAATAAAGTTGGTTGTTCTAGTTTTAAATATTTTTGTAATTTCTTTATTTAATTTCCCACCAATATTTCCAAAGCCAAATCCCAAAATTAGTAAAAGACAATTACGAGAATTTGTGCATTCAAATGAAAGCATTTCTTGGTTCTCAAGACCTTCGGAAATTAGTTAAAAATAGGTACCAAAAATACACAGAGCAAGAAGAAGCTGCATTAATTGTAACCCATCAAAACGATTTGAAGAAAGCAAGAAAGAAGGACAAAAAGGCCTTTTTCTATCTTTACAAAGCAGTAGACGAGTCGACGTTTGAGAAAATTGCTGAAGCAACTTTAAGCAAAGCAGCTTGGGATATTTTTGTCACCGTCTTTAAAGAAGATGACAAAGTGAAGTGGATTCGTCTATAAAGGCTTCGAGAGGAATTTGAAGCAATCCAAATGAAGGAGTCCGAAAGTATCACGGACTATGTTTCTCGCATTTTGATAATTGCAAACCAAATGAAGCGAAATGGAGAAGAACTCGATGATAAACGAGTTGTGGAAAAGGTTCTTCGTTCCCTCACATTAAAGTTTAAGTATATTGTTGTCGCTATAAAAAAGTCAAAAGATATCAGTACTCTTTCTATCAACCAATTGACATGATCCTTCCAAGTACATAAGCAAAGACTACGAAAGGTGCCTGAAGACGAGCCGACTGAGCAGGCTCTCAAGTCAAAATTAAAAATTGATAATAGAAAAAGCAAAATAGCGGAGAAAATAAATATAATAAATATAAGAACCAGAAAAGATATAACAATTAATGGTCGACAGAATAACAACAACAATGCTCGCAATTCACAACATGGATATAGACCAAAAAGAGGCGGACGTAATAACAATTGCCCAGGGTCTTATAGTGGTGCAAGATCGAACATACAATGTTATAATTGTAAAAAATATGGTCACTACAGCAAAGATTGCTGGCATAAGAACATTGAAGGAGTGAATCACTAATCGACAATACTTTAGAAGATGAAGTTGTAGAAACTTGACTATTGCTTGCATGTCAGGACGAAGTTAAGGATCCACAATATGTATGGTTTCTGAATTCCGGTGCTTCAAATCATATGTGTGGAAGGAAAAAATTATTTGTTGAAATGGATGAGAATGTTGATAGCAATGTGAAATTTGGTGATTCATTCAAAGTACCTATTAAAGAAAGAGAAAAAATTATGGTTAAATCGAATAGTGGTGAAAAAGAATTCATCTCCAATATATATTATGTACTAGAATTAAAGAGCAGCATACTGAGTATCGGATAACTGATGGAGAAAGGATATAAGGCTCTACTCTGACTTTGAAGGATAAGAATGACAAAACGATTATGAAAGTGATTGTAATGTTGCATTTTAGTCCCCCACACTCAAAATTTCTTGTTAAGAGCTCCCTAGTGCATGTATTTTGCACAGTAGAACCTCTCCGTGAATTTTCACACAATTTGGCAAATAAAATATCACGTTTTTTTGTGAAAAAAATTCGAAATGTGTCGATCTCACCGTTTTTCTTTGTAAATAGTGCATGTACTATGCAAAATCGCAAAACAATCTCTCCCACGATTTTCAACACTACCAAACCTTACAACCACACGTATCATTCATCACTACCCAAAACCTCACCAGTTCACTCCTACAACTTCAAATTTCAGGATGTATCAAATGAACACTCTAATCACAACCATCTTTTGATAATGCACTAATTTGACCATAATCCAATGCTGGTCTATTAAATCTATCTTTCTCATAATCTATACTTCTTTCCATGAGCAGTAACTTATCTTTTACTTACGAAAATCCTTCTAAGTAGTATCACATACTATATCCCATTCATATCTGCTCACTATACAAGTTCCGTACGCTACGATCAAACCCTTTAAAATTAAATTTCAGCACAACATAGTGTTTCGAACGCAAGTCCAGGTGTCTGGAAAGACATTTGGAAGGTCCGAAAATGAGTTAAGGCCTGGGATCTACGTTGTAATCGTTCAGATTGCCTCCAGAGCATCCAAAAGCAGTTTTGGACGCCCGTAAGTCTAAGGTTTAAATTTGAAGCTCGAAATGATTATAGGCTGTTAGTGTATTAATTATTTTGTGCGCTCATGAAATTGTTCTGGGCATCCAAAATTCAAAAGGTTGTGTGTGAGCCCTCTAGTCAGAATTGTGCGATCAAGACTTCTTCAAATTTGAACACTCGAAAGTTATTCTGGGGGCCTGAAACTATACTAGATTAGTCAATGAATTAAGTAGGAAGCACGAAATATTGCGGAAGAGGCCGCCTAGAAGTGTTTTCGAACCCCCGAAATAG
>NC_033630.1:5070558-5151907 GCF_001540865.1 Ananas comosus | reverse complement strand
GATTCTACCTGGTAAACCTTCATTGTTGGGAGGATTTTGAAGGGAACCCATTATTTGTGGTATTTGTGGTTTTTTCTCTCCCTTCTTTCTCCGTTTTCTTCTCTTTTTTTTCTTTTTTTTTTCCTTTTTTTTGTCTTTTGGAAAAGATCCGAAAAATTTAAAAGCATTTATAATTTTTTTTTTGATAAAACTATGTACCATTTTGATTTCGCTACCCACTTTTCCAAAATTTTGTTTTCGCTGTCTAAAAGTATTTTAATTTGTTTGACTTAGATTGTTCGCCTTCGAATAGATTTAGTTAGTATATTTAATGTATTTTTTGTAACTATAAAGTTATTAAAATAAGTGATCAGTAAGTTTTAGAGTTAGATGTCGTCGACGGAACTAAAATTTTGAAAGTTCAAGTAATTGATTCAAAAATGTCAATAGTATTATGCAAATTCTTACCTAATTTTTTAATTTTCCAAAATATGATAGCGGATCTTTTATCCATGGTGACACCAAATTAACCTAATAATAAGGATATGCTTTCAGGAGTATATGTCCCATCATGATTGTAAAAAATTATTTTTATTGTACTTTTATTTGAAAAGAAGGAATGTGATTGGCTTGTTATTGATGACGCGGTGTAAGTGTGATAATGTAGAATTCCTCCTGTGGAACAGATCAACAGAACCCTTCTGATTTGATGTTGTTAAGTCTGCTCTGGTAGATGCCGCTGAAAGTATTATCTACAGTACTTCTTCGGATAGCATTACTTGTCGCTATGTTCCATAGCACGGGCAACTGGGCTTATATATGGACAATATTGCACCCTACAGCACGGCCAAATTCGCCTGCGGTAGGCCCTTAATAGTATCTGCCAAAATAAGTAATATGCTGCCAGGAAAATTGTTTCACAAGAGAAGTAACTTATCTTTCTTTTCTTTTGATTTTTAGCTGATTCTTTCTTTGTCTGTATTATTTACTTATTTTTTATATGTATTGACCTGAAGAGCGGGGTAGATATGGCTATACAAAAACATATTGGGGGATAAGGAATTGTTAGACTCCGGACATTTTCGAGAGTTGCAATTTGATTCCTAATTTTTTCAAGTGAATTTAAAGCTCTTGAACTGTTATAAATGTATCAAATTGGCCCATTCCGTCATCTGAAGTTAGGTTCGGTGACAGAATGATGTTGATCCCAGGTTAGCATTTTTGGATCTAAAGGTATCTTTTTCCAGAGGAGTATTTGATGTTAAATTAAACTTTGTTGTAGAAAGCAGAAACGCCTATTCTGTTCAACAACAAGGTCTAGTTTGGGCCTTTGGTGCATGCTTGGTATGAAAAAATGCTTACCTAGTTTAGGGGCATTAACTTCACTTTGAGTTACGTAAGTTCGGGTTTAATGGTGCAATTTACCCAATATATTGCCTTGTGAAATTTGCTGTTCAAGCAACAAAAACAGTAACCCTTCTCCTCTTTGGGCAGAAAGAGAGAGTTGTCATGTTTTTCTTTTCTTCTTTTTCCCCTCGATTGTTTAGCAGATTCTAGCTAGATTAGGGAAATAGCAAGGGTATGACACATGTCGTCTTGTTGGCTTGTTGCTGGTTTTCCCAAGCTAGAAACAGTAATTTAGGTTTCTTTATACACACTCAAAGATTTGAATGCACAGCTGCTTCTAAGGTGCCGACAAAAAAGCTTAAATTAAGGTCACTCAGTAGCTGGGGATAATCTTTTATATATGTTAGTTGAGCAGTAAAGGAGCAAGTTTGACTTTGTTTTATGCCCTGCAAGTGAGGCCTAGCAATGTTTCGTCACCAAGTTGTTTGCAATACACAGAAGATGAGTTCTTGGATTACCATGCTTGAAGAATTCACAAGATGTTATTCCTATTTATATTCTATGTACTGACCCTGAAATAGTTCCAAGGGCTTTTGTAATATGCTATATGGAGTGATAGATAGTCTCCTACATGTATGACAAGATAAATAGGTAATCATCGCTTGGTTACTACCGACTAACGATTAAGCTTCATAGAGTACTATTGAGTATTAGGTCTTCCACTGTACTCTCCGAACTTCAAACCTGTCAATTTAAACATCCGCTTATTTTTTTTTCCCTTTCCAGTAACTACGTAGTTGGTTTCAAAGGCATGCTTTTTTTGCACTCCAGTAAAACACCAAATCTTGAACTACCAGGTACGATATCATGCTATGCAGAAGAAGGATCTCTTAATTAAATCTTTATGCATTCCCTGTCCGTATGTAGAGGGTGTCCGTCTTTGAGTTTGTCACTTTTCTGTGTGGTAATGCTTTTTGCACAAATTAGCAAAAAAAAAGATTCAGCGGTAAATTAGCCAGCATGTACAGGCACAGTTCATTATTTTTACACTTTGCTAGAATTTCAGGGATACATATCACCATGTGCCAAAGGCATAGTTTTCTAGATTAACTATTTATATAACCCAATTTTAATGGGACTCCTTTTCCCATAAGTGTGAAGATTATATATTATATATAGTGTCCTGTTTAATGACTGTTTTGACAGTAGCGTCCTGTTTTATAATGGTAAGTCTGCAGCCTAGTACTTCATCTTTGAAGTGCACACATCCATCAATTGAAATTGTCATATTTTGTTTTAAAACCTACAGGGTTGTTGAGACGTGCTCTAAGTAATTGATTGCTTTTTGATGGTTTTTTTTTATTTGTTCGACCCTAAGAGAGCCATCGGATATTAGTTATACACAATGGGCATGATTTGTGTGACAAAAACTACAAGATATGTTCAATGTCGCTGTTTTGATTTCTTTTCTATTTTTTTTTGAGTGCTAAATCGCTAATGAATAAGTCAATGCACGGAAACCTAGAGGCACTTGCTATTTAGTTAGCTGGTTTGAAGTCATTGCGATAAACAACTGGGGCCACTTGGAAAACCCCTTCCTGTTATTTTAACTGTTTTCAAAGTCATATTTTAAATCAAAACATGCTTGGCATGCACGGTCTTCGAAAAGGAAGACCATTCCATAGGCAACGGTATCTCCATTCATTAAAAATTCTCCTTCTTCTTTTCAGATTTTGTAGTACAAATAAAAGAAAATAGGTTCCATTTTGGTGTAGGTAAACTCGGTCTGGATACCGTCATGGGGCGCCATTTCATTTGTTACATTCTGTAGAGATGAATACTTACTTTCTACTGTGAAGTAAAACCATGCTGATTACTTCAACATTGTTGATTGATTTGTCTTTTTTCTCCTTTTTTTGGTGTCGTTGTTGGTTGATGTAGATCTAGAAAAATTGCAAACTAAAATTGGTACTGTGATCTATTATTAAAATGCTTTTGCTTATTATTCTTATTTTAATGATCTCATACTCATTTTTATTTTTAATCGAGCGAACAGGCTTGGGTGTTTGCCTTGAGCTTAATAGGCCTTGCCCCTCTTGCCGAACGCGTGAGCTTTCTCAGCGAGTTAGTCCCTGAACCTCATACAATCAAATTCCTGGGCATATCCTTTCTAATCTTTAGTTTGAAGTAATCGGTCATGGTAATTGGCGTTTTAATTTTATGATGCAGGCAGATTGCAGAGTATGCTGGTCCAACTGGTATGTGCTACTTCTTATTACATGTCCATAAGCATTTTCTATTAGTCTTCAGTAGATTCCCTTGATTATTTAACATCATAGTGCAAGTTAACTAACTATGTGCTCCCATGGATGCAAACTATGGGTGATGATAACTCATTAACTGAACCAGGATGTCACCCATATAAATAGGACTCATGTAAATCCCAAAAATTATATTGTCAGCTGCTGATAACCTGATAATTGTACTATATTGCTTTCCTAAGTTCTTTGAAGAGTTAATTAACTTGATGATGTAGCAGTGAACGTTCATCCAATTATTTTTATTTAAGTGTTGATTAGAAATGTGGTTCTAGTTTCAATTACATTATAGGAGTTGCAATTTAAATAATTTAGTACATAAAAGTTTGTTGCGCAACAATTTAGTAGTTCCTTGTTTGCCTGTCCAAAAAAGCCCATGCCAGTATTGTTTTTAACTTTGAAACCTCGAAATGACAAGGTTAGCAAACTCTGGCTATGCTGATGTGGAATCTTTTCTAGATGGTAACTTATCAGGATTTAGTCGTTACGTGTGCCAAAATGTAGGCGCGGAATTATTAGAATTGAACTCAGAGCACATAGCTGGAATTTGTGTCAAGCTTTGAAAGATTAGATCAGTAATTAATCTTAGTAATCCAACCTAATGTGCTGCAGTTGGTGGCCTACTGAATGCGACATGCGGTAATGCCCCTGAGCTGATAATAGCGCTACTAGCACTGCACAATGGTAAGCTAGAAGTCCTAAAATGGTCTCTCCTCGGCTCCATTCTCTCCAACCTTCTGCTAGTCCTTGGCTCCTCACTTGTCTTTGGCGGATTTGCCAACCTTGGCAATGAACGGCCATTTGATCGAGTAAGTAAAGACTGGGTTCTTTGAATGTGTTACTCTATGAACAAGTGATTCTCTTATCTATGAGTTCCTCATCCTGTAAAATTTCCTTACTCATTTACTTTTCCCATCACTCTTTTTATAGAGGCAATCAGATGTATGCTTAAGCCTGCTTCTATTGGGTGCGTTGTGCCATGTCATGGCTTTAATTTTTCGGTTTATCACGAACACTAGTGAGTATAAAGGATCATCGATCACAGTACTCAAGCTCTCAAGACCGTGCAGCATTGTGATGCTCCTGGCCTATGCTGGATGCCTCTTCTTCCAGCTGAAAACCCATCACCAGTTCTTTGAAGCACGAGAGGTAAAGATGGTTATTCATAACTTGTCTTCTCCTTTTCATGCACTTTGTTCGGCCAACTTGGTTCTATCTTTTAGACGAACAACAATGACAAGTAGAAATATGTGCGTACAAGGATGATTTGCAGTAGCTGCTCAATAGTATAATTTTCATGAAAAGCTACATTCTCTAACAAGATATATCAATAATTTTTTGGTTTTTGTAATATTATAGATGTAAAATATGCTAATAAGAACTATGGTAAATGTGGTTAATTTCTTTTCTTTTGAACAGGATGAATCTGATGAGGATGATGATATCGTATCATCGGCACCTGTTATTGGATTTACTAGTGCAATTGTCTGGCTGCTTGGGATGACTGCTGTAATCGCGATCTTATCAGATTATGTCGTTAGTACCATTGAGGTAAAGAAAATAAAAACCTCGATAAGCTTTTGGCTAACTTATCTATATATTATTTCTTGCATAGAAGTTGCGAGGAGGTATCATTCTCCTCTTCATCTTATATCTTGCATAAAGTTTCCTAGTATTCCTACTCTTTGATAGGCAGCATCAGAGTCATGGGGCTTGCCGGTTAGCTTCATAAGTGTTATATTACTTCCTATTGTGGGTAACGCCGCTGAGCATGCGGGTGCAATCATCTTCGCAGCCAAAAACAAAATTGTGAGAGGGATCTTTTTCTTAGTTGTTAAGTCTATTGCATCGAACAAAATTAGTTGGAAAATTCCTAACAGTATACGATATGATTGTGGTGCAGGATATCACCTTGGGTGTAGCCTTGGGCTCATCGACGCAAATCTCCATGTTTGTGGTGAGACTGACATAGAAATTCTTTATGAACAAAGTAGCCTTCTAGTTTCGATTGCGGGGAGTTTACTATGATAGTTGGTTACTGTGAACAGATTCCTTTGACATTAGTTGTAGCATGGATAAAAGGTGTCCCTATGGATCTCACCTTCGGCTTCCTCGAAACTGCATCACTGGTTATGGCAATTCTCATTACTGCCTTCGTACTTCAGGTAACTTTCTAATGTATTATTGGCCGTGCAGAAGAGAGGGGAAGTAAAGCTTCTAATAAGCTAATAAAAATATATGGAATGCGAAATCGACAAAGTGGAATTCTTAGTTAAGGTAATAGAGTATTGGACTAAGCGTCATGGACGCGAACACGAGACAAGACAACGCGGGACAAGACACGGCTCAAATACTATCACTCGGCAGCTCCAAAAAATTAGGATACGGATACAGCACGGATATCGCTAATAAAATATAATATTATTAATATAATAATATATATTTATTATATATAAAATATTAATTTTTCTAAAATATTGTTATATTTATTTTACGAATGAAAGTTGATGAAATTCTTATCGATAGTTCATATATTTTAATGAAATAAATTTTCCACCATACATAATTCATTTATATAATCCCCAAAAAATTGTATGCATTTATAAAAAGGCTAAAATATCGATTTCCTTGCACTATATATACCTAAAAAAAAGTAAAATAAAAAAATATGTATTTTTAATCGGATGCGCCTTCATGGTGTGTCCGTGTCGGACACGAGTCCCACACTGTCCTGTCCGACACGGACATGCGAGATTTATAGAAGCGTTTGCGATACATAGGTGTTGGGCTAAGTAAGTGGCAAAGTGTTGAGTTTATTGACATTAAGCTGAAAGTGTTAATTAGCCTGCATAAACCTATCACAGTTAAATTCGTATAGCTTTACTTCTCAAGTTAGAGAAATTTTGGACAGATAGCTTAAATCTGAGGTGATGTGTATTGCTTGTACTAAGAGAAATTTTTTGATAATCTAAGACTCGTATCAAATACGATCAACCGTGAAGATCTCATTCTTACTATAACTTTTACCAAAAAACAAAGACTTTTTAGGAACTTTTGGCATGCCTGTAAAGTTAGTTTGAGCCTTCTAATAATCACACACATTCAATTCCAATTCACTCCTGTATTTTATTTTATACTTTTTATTATTTTATTTGTCAAAATGTTCTACAAGTTCTGGTAATGTTTGTAGTTCAATAATGCTGTAGTTCTGTTAGTCTTTAGTTTTACAGTTCTTTGAGATTTTTCTAACAATAGATTAAGTGGAATTGTCAAATCAATGCACCTTCATAGTTTTAAGTAAGGGGTAAAAAAAAAAGGTACAAGGAAAGATTTTGTACTTCCGGTCATTGTTGAGATCTTTTCTTTTTTTTTTTTTTTTTGTTTTTTTTTTTTTNGTTAGTCTTTAGTTTTACAGTTCTTTGAGATTTTTCTAACAATAGATTAAGTGGAATTGTCAAATCAATGCACCTTCATAGTTTTAAGTAAGGGGTAAAAAAAAAAAGGTACAAGGAAAGATTTTGTACTTCCTATCATTGTTGAGATCTTTTTCTCTTTTTTTTTTTTTTTGGTATTTTGGTCTTCCAATTAAGTTTAACGCATTTTACTTGTTTGGCCACAGAAAACATCCATTGGTAAGCACAAAGTAACGTAAAATTACTTTCGCAGGATGGAAATTGGCACTACATGAAGGGTTTTATTCTCTTCCTCTGCTACATTGTTGTGGCCATATGCTTTTTCATCCTCAAAACCTCTCCAAGTAAGTATACCTAATTCAATTGCCCAAAACAGCTTCTCCAGCAACTTCTGTCAAGCTTAACATTTCTTCTGCTTGGTATCTTCTTTCTCCGCTGTCGATATCAACTCTAGATCCAACAAATGGCGGTCACTTGGACGACGACTAATGAAAGGAAGAGAGTGTAGTAGACTGTGTGGACTAAATCCCCAAATCCTGCAACTGTTGGGGAAGATAGCGAGGTGCGATTGCGCGCACTCGTGGATTGAAATGAGCGAAGTTCGCGTGCGGAGAAAAGGGTGAATGCGGTAGCCTATTCTACAGTAGATTTGTCAGAGTTCATGTATAAAACATCTATTCTATCTTTATATGTTCATCATTTTACTCGTATGTATATGTTGCAGTTGTTTGCCATTTCTCTCTCTCAGATATGGGTGTGAAGGATCCGAACACGAGCCAGACAAGCTAAGCTCAAAGTTGGCTTGTTTACGAACTCGAGCCAGCTTGTTTAATTTTGAGTCAAAAGCAAGCTTGTCATTTAATTTTGAAATTCAGGAACACTCCTTTTAAGAGATTACATGAGAGGAGACATGGCGTGTTTGGTTCATTTTTTTTTCACCCTGGAATCGAGATCGGAATCGGAATGGGCGAATCCGTTTGTGGGTGTTTGGTACACGCGACTTCCATTCCGATTCCAATTCCTGAGTGGAACGGGAAGTCTTTTTCCAATCCGGCTTAGGAAGCCAGATTTGAAGTTGAATACGGACGAAATGGATATTTATTCGGATTAAATTTATATTTTTAACTTTTTTAATTAAAATATGAGTTTAAATTTAGAAATTAAATTTTAAATTTTAAATTTTAATTTGAACTTGAATTAAAAATTAAAATTTAATCAAGTATTTCGAATCTAACTTATGAATTTGAATTTAAATTAAATTTTAATTTATATAAAGTTTTATTCAAATTTTATTTAAAAATTAAATTAAATTTATGGATTCAAATTAAAATTTAAATTGTAATTTTAAGTTTGAATTTGAATAAATCAAAATTTAGTTTTATATTTTGAATTATCCACTCAACTTCAAAGTTTAATTTTTTAAAAAAATAGATTTAAAATTTTGACATTATTTCAAAATTTTGATGTAAATTTTTAATATTTAATTTTTAATTTAAAATTAATATATTATAAAGATAAAGTTAATATATTAATCTGATTACGCCTTTTATATTTATCTGAACCAAACACCGACAATAGAAATGATTCATTCCGATTCCGATTTAGGTGATGAACCAAACAGAATTATGTAATGAGTCGTTTCGATTCCAATTCCAGTTTATTTTGATTCTGATTCCGATTCCCATTCCGACTTCGAACCAAACACGCCCATGACTTAAATTCTCATTCGCATTATAATTTTTGCACTAGAACCTATTAATTAAAGTCAAGTTGCTATTTAAAACTATAATTTGCATATTACCTTAAATGATTATTTCTAAAAAAAATGATCATAAACTGAGAATTATCTTCTGTATAGTTGTTATATTTAATATATTTTGTATTATTTTTGACTTTAACATTTCAAGCCTATTTAGTTAAAACACGAGCGACTTAAGCTCAGCTTATTTAATAAATGAGTCAGGTTAAGTGAGATCCTGCTGAGCCACTTTTTAAGCTGAACACGAATTGTGCGCGAACAGCGAGCTAAATTGACAGTCCAAAGTTCTTCACCCTCGACTTTTATGGACAGTCATCAGTCCGTAGGAAGAGGAGGTTCTTGTTTTTCCGGAGAGATTCTTCTAGAGTGAGCCAGACGGAATGCACTTGTCGTCGCCATCGGAGAATTCCTTGCAGTTGCTTGCTTGCTTTCATTTTACCTTTGCTTTCTAGTTTCCGTTTCGCTGCCATTTTTCCTGCTAGCCCAGAAACTCTTCATTCATCCCCTCTCTTTCTTTGTCATTTCCTGATATGTATTTTCAGTACTTTTCTCTAGTGTTTTGGTTCTTAGGGCATGTTTGAGTCTCCACTTTGGTTGATTTTGTAGCCTACATTTTCATTTCCTCTCTTCTTTGCCATTATGGATTTTATGAGACTGTTCTAAGAATATCCTAAAACCATTAAGAAAAAAGAAAGGAGTTTATAATACACGTGTTGTAATTTTTTTTTTATTATTTTGGATTAGAGAAGTACCGCCCTAATGCTTAATTTATTTACACAAAAAAGTTGGATAAAGCAGGTGTATAAACTTTGTAAGGATCCGTTTGGAATTGTGGAAAGAAAGCATTGAAAAATATTAGGTTTATTTTGATATCACATTATATATCACGAGGATTAGGTTACAATATAGTTTATATTATTATTGTATTGGAAAACAGAGAAACTTACATCTCTACGTCATTCATCTCTAGAAAATGTGCTCTTAGTAAGAGAATAACAGAGAGTAAGAAAAAAAAGAACAAAAAATCATAACGGGCCTTTTTGGCCCACAAGGACTCTGCAGTCCTATGTCAGGGACTCAATTTCGCCTTTTTGGCCCACAAGGACTCTGCAGTCCTATGTCAGGGACTTAACGAAATTGCTATGCAATCTAAGTCCTTGGCCCAACATCGCTAGCAGAGCAGTTCGCTAAAGAGATCCGAACCCAACCCGCTGTGGGGAGACAAAGGGTTTTGTAACTTCTCCCATTAATGATGAAAGCTCAAGGGTTATGAAATTCTCATGAGTTATGAGGTGACTCTTGGCTTATGGCTCATTATGAGGGTGAGTTAATGTGTGTCATAATGAGAGAGTTAGTGGGTGGCTAGATTCAATGTATCTAGGAGCCTATATATAGTAGGGTTTGGCTTAGGCCAAAGGGACACAAGAGAGATTGTGTTTGTAGGTTGTAATTCTCTTTTTCTAAGTAGTGGAGTACTTAATTTTTTTGAATGAACCTCTGCCTCTCTCTCTGTCATTCCCTTTGCATATTTAGTCGTAGGACGTGAAGGTCCGGGCTAGTAACAGGGACGAAGGCTTGCCCATTTTCGAGCAAGAAGACGGGCGCCGCACGGGCTTTACGAACAGAAACGCTAAGGCCGTGACAGTTTGTACCAAAGCCGGTTCGAGAAGGAGCCATGTCGTCATCCGATGCGGGGGTTGTCGACGTTAGAGGTGAGCCTCCAAAGCAACCCTCCAAGCGGGGCAAGAGCAAACAGACGCGAATCACGAGGGATTCTGCATTGGTGGAAGACCGCCTTGCGCTGTTGGAGGACATCATATCAAAAATGGGTGAAAGGTACACCGAAATGGCTGATACCTTTAACTCTTTTAACGGCGAGGTCTGCAGCATGGAGGAAAGCGTCGCTACTGCCATGGCGACCTTTCGAGGCGAACTCGAGAAGCTTCGGGGCAACATGACTCGTCGTGACGAGGAGTGAAAGAACCTGATCGAGGAGTTCGTTGCTCGAGTCGACGGGGTCGAGGACCTCAAGACAAGAGTAGCGATCCTTGAAAAAGTGGTGGCGCGTGGACATGAACCCCAAAGAGAGTCCGCTTCGAAGGTATGTATCCCTGAGCCTCAAAATTTTAGGGGTACCCGCGATGAGAAGGAAATCAACAATTTTCTGTGGCACATGGAGCGCTACATCAAGGCGTTGCGGTTGGACGACGAGGAGGAGAAAGTCCAGGTTGCGTCCATGTACCTTGCCGACAATGCGATGCTGTGGTGGCGTCGACGTTCTGCAGAGGTTGAGAAGGGCCAATGCCAACTGAAGACATGGGAGGACTTTGTGCGCGAGCTTAAGGCCCAGTTCTACCCTGAGCACGTCGAATATTTTGCAAGGAGGCAACTTCGATGGCTCAAACATTCGAGAACCTTGAAGGAGTATGTTCAAGAATATTCCAAGCTGATGTTGGTGATCACCAACATGGCCGATGAGGATTGGCTATTCTTCTTCCTAGATGGCCTTCAGCCATAGGCGAACAAGGAGCTCGTGGCGCGAGACATGAAGGACCTGAACTCTGCGATCGCTTTGGCGGGGAAGTTACCTGAGCGAGAGCGAACCGAGAGCGATCGTGGTGAACCACCAAAGGCGAGCGAGGCCAAAGGTGGGGGAGAGCACCGCGATCCAGGGGGTGCGAAGGGGCACAAGCCAAACCATGATACGAGGAGGCAACGGCAGAATCCTGCCCCGCCACCAACAACGATCTCGTGCTATGTTTGCGGCGAGAATCATTGGGCGCGGGACTGCCCAAACAGGAGCAACCACAAAGGAAAACAGGTTGCTGCGGTCCAAGCCGAGGAGGGCGAGGATGTGGTCGAGCTGCCGTGGATGGGCGCGCTAAGGCTCGTCACTGCAGTTCGTGGACAACCAAGTGATGAAAAGCTCTGCAGGAGGGAGCTTATGTTCATCGATGTGACCCTCAACAGGAGGGCCACGCGAGCGTTGGTCGACACTGGCGCAACCCACAACTTTGTTGCAGAAGCGAAGGCCAAATGGTTAGGTCTCAAGCTCGAGAAAGATGCGAGTCACATCAAGGCTGTCAACTCCGAGGCGCGACCAATCGCAGGAGTTGCAAAGGAGGTGGAGATAGCCATCGGCTCGTGGAGGGTGAAGGCTAATTTTACTGCTGGGCCACTCGACGATTTCGGGGTGATCCTCGGGATGGACTTCCTTGTTTCGTCGAAGGCGGTGCCCATGCCACATTTGTGGGTGCTGAGCTTCCTGGACGAGTCAGCGCCTTGTATGGTTCTGATATGTCGGGGCGAGCCGACGAAGGATCCAACTCTGACAGCCCTGCAGCTTTGCGAGCAGGTGAAGCGCGGGAAGGTTGAGGACCTTGAGAAGGAGGGCCTGAGCAGCGGAGAGACTGTCAAGTCTCATGCGGCTCTGAAGCAGCCAGCGCCCAAACAAAGAGCAAGCCATTCTGCCAAGGAGCCTGTGAGGACCAAGGTGAGTTTTGCAGCTTGGCGGAGTGCGCGTGTGTGTCGCGGAGGACATGCACACTCGGCGAATTTTTCGCGTAGCGAGTTAGCCGGTGTTCGCGCTCAGAGGGGCGAGGAATTAGGAGCTGGTGCGGAAGTGAAGGCGGACTGCGGTAGCAAAGATCGGGGCCAATCGTGCGTGAAGGCACAGCGGACTGTGTGAAAGGCTACGCAGACCGGGAGCAGCTTAGCGCGTGACGAGGGCGTCTGCGCGTTAGGTGGGGGAGAATGTCAGGGACTTAACGAAATTACTATGCAATCTAAGTCCTTGGCCCAACATCGCTAGCGGAGCGGTTCGCTAAAGAGATCCGAACCCAACCCGCTGTGGGGAAACAAAGGGTTTTGTAACTTTTCCCATCAACGATGGAAGCTCAAGGGTTATAAAACTCCCATGAGTTATGGGGTGACTCTTGGCTTATGGTTCATTGTGAGGGTGAGTTAATGTGTGTCATAATGAGAGAGTTAGTGGATGGCTAGATTCAATGTATCTAGGAGCCTATATATAGTAGGGTTTGGCCTAGGCCAAAGGGACACAAGAGAGATTGTGTTTATAGGTTGTAATTCTCTTTTTCTAAGTAGTGGAGTATTTAATTTTTTTGAGTAAATCTCTGCCTCTCTCCTTGTCATTCCCTTTGCATATTAGTCGTAGGACGCGAAGGTCCGGGTTAGCAACAGGGACAAAGGCTTACCCATTTTCAAGCAGGAAGACGAGCGCCGCACGGGCTTTGCGAACAGAAACGCTAAGGCCGTGACACCTAGCACCCTATTACTCTCTATCATAAGCATTCGCATAAATTAATATTAGTTTTGCCATTGATCACCACACTTGATGCCTGGTTTCATCTATCTAGTTGTGAACTGCATTTTGGATCTTTCCATGAAAGAGAACTTCATGTCTTCGTGAGGGATCACTCTGTTTAAGAAACCGAATCTATAGTTAAGCGGTAGATGTTTCTCGGAATCACCATGATCTATAAAGAGATAAACATGTCTATATTCAGTAAACTTTTGACTGAAACACAACTATATGAGTCAAAACATGCACCTCCTAAATACTTTTCCCTTACAAACACAACTATTCTGATATTTCTCTAGCTCCTTCTAAATTACGTAACCACAGTGCAAGAGAAGGCACGAGATGATAAGAAAAAACAAAGACTACGTAATTGGCTCTCACTTCAAAAATATATACTCTTCTAAAGATGTTTCTTATATATTTAACAGAGTTTTAATCCTCTAAACAACGACCGTACGTGAAAAAAATGTACCATGCATCATGCATGCAACTCATGAGATTTTTAAGATTGGAAAATTAGAAATCTCGCAGGGGTATTAGAAATGCCATTAATAAAATCCTAAAAACATCGGGAGCAAAAAAGAACTAGCTTAACAAAAAGTGATGCAGCACAAATTCGACGCATTTTTACAATAATAAAAAAAAAAAATTAAAGAACTCCAACGCACTTGTTCAAGTACCAAAAGAAACTAAAAAAAAGTACTGGTCCAATGCGCAATGGAACAATGGCTGGTTCTCCTAGATCTTGTCCTCTCTAATTTAAAAAAAGAAAAAGAAAAAGAAAAAGAAAAAGAAAAAGATTAATTAGCAATGTCACATGGGAAACAAATTAACTGTTTTTTGCAAGGGGGAGAATGTTAGTGCTATTTTGGATAAAATCTCTTTACAAGTCCTTTTGCGTTGGTCAAAGCTGTACAAATTCACAGGAGACAACGCAAGTTTGGTACGAATTTATGTCGGCTAAGAAACCTCCGAGCCCTACCCTTTATTACTCAAAGAGTTTTTTTTTTTTTTTTTTTTTTTTTTTTTTTTTTTTGCACTTTCGCCCTTACATGTTTGTTATTGGTTAGAAGGAATTCATAAGATTAAAAATCTTAATGAATTAATATAGACACTTTAATAAAAATATTATACAAATTTTGTCAGAATATTAACTATTTATATTAGCAGCATTATAAAAAATCCAAAGTTTACTTATTTATTTATATTTTTTTAGAAATCTTCCTATGCGATAGGTTTGACAAAGAGAAATGTCTAACTAATTCTAATAAAACGTGAAAAAGTAAAGAAATAATCATAAATTATAAACAAACTAGATTTATATTAGTGCGATGCAAGTGTTTATAATAATTTAATTACATGATATAGTAGGCAGCCAAGAAAGTAAGAATTTAATTATTCTTTACAAAACATTATAGTTTAAGAAGTAGAAAAAATAGATAAAAAATAAACACTTTACATAATATGTAGTCTAAGGAAAATCATTGCTAAAACAAAGTAATTGAAGAGAAAATTATAAAATAAAAAACTTGGTATTTGTTTGTAGGGTAATTGCAAAAGAAAAAGGGAAGTATATTTATGGGACTTTTTTACAAATAGCCCCCTGACAAATTTTTTTTTTTAAATTAGTCCTATCAAAAATTTATTTGCAAAAATGGTCCTGACCTTGCCACGCAAGCGCCACGTCAGGGCCACGCGGGCGGGGCTGGGGCCAGGTGTTTAAGTTGAACACGGAACCATTCACCGTGTTCAAACACGGTGAATGGTTCGCCGTGTCCAATGCGTATATCCGGGGCTAAAATGGCTAAGTCCGGGTATTTGTATTGGACACGGTGAACCATTCACCGTGTCTAATACAAATACCTAAACTTTGCAAAGTCCGGGGTATTTGTATTGGACACGGTGAATGTATTGGATATGATGAATGGTTCATCGTGTCCAATACAAATACCCCGGATTTAGCCAAAAAATGGTCGGATATACTCATTGGACACGGCGAACCATTCACCGTGTATGGTTCACTGTATTCAACTTAAACACCTGGCCCCAGCCTCGCCCGCATGGCGCTGACGTGGCATTTGCGTGGCAGGGCCGGGGCCATTTTTGCAAATAAATTTTTGACAGGGCTAATTTAAAAAAAAAAATTTGTCAGGAGGCTATTTGAAAAAAAAACCCATATTTATGCGCCGGAAAAAATCTTTTTTTTTTTTCTATATAAAATAGTATTTTTACTTTGGAATCTTGTAATCATAACTGAACCTTATGACCCATATGAATTTATTTTATTTAAAATACATTTTTATCTTATTAGTGTATCGCTGTAATTTAATTATTTATTGTAATTTAATTTTTATTTAGAGTCAAAATATCATAGCCTATTCTTATCTAGTTTAATTTAAATAAAATACTAATATTTCTATTTTATAGATTTAAAATTGGAATGATTAAAAATTTTATTTTTTCTAAATGAGTTTTTATTGACGGATGATGATTGGCTTCATAACTCCTTCAAAATTATCTAATTACATTATATTATTATAGGATTGATTTGACATTAAATCAATCAATGTCAAAGAAGAGAGGTGTTGCTAAAACTCCTCCAATATCAAATCTTGTCCTTGATGCCATATTGTTCTTATTTGATTTTATCAATTTTTATGAAATACCTAAGAGGAGAAGTAATTTTTCTTTCTTTCAAGCCCACAATTTTTAAGAGTTGTTTAATTGCACATAATTATAATTTGTGTTATACAGTCGCTATTCTATATAGATCTAATCCGACTTTTAATTTAATATATTTGAATTCAATTGTTACAGTTGGAGTTGAATGCGTGAAGGTCCAACTACAGTAGTTGAAACTATATTCAAATTGTCTACATCTTCAACTATAGCGGTTGGACGGTGTAACTTTAAATATAAGGCAAATTTACTTCTGTAATAATCTTTTGATGCTATTAATAGCACCAAGTTATTGGTGCTATTAGGTTTTCGGCCCTTAGATTAAGAAATGTACGGTTAGGATGATGTGGGCCTCCTAGAATTGAGTGAGTTCTTGGTTGAATAGTATAATCTAATGGGTGAAAAATAGTCAAAGAGTTAAATCTAACGGCGAAAAACTTGGTAGCACCAAGTGCTTGCTGCTATCGATATTATCCCAATCGGACTCTCTCTCTCTCTCTCTCTCTCTCTATATATATATATATATATATATTTCCTACATAGGATATAATCTCACCACCCGTGTATAAAATAATAAAATTTCAGAAACAAACTTCTCAACTGCATATAACTAAACAAATTATTTATAATTAGTGGCGGACACAAAAATTTTTCATAGGAGTCAAATATATAATAAAAAAATTATTAAGAAATAGAAAAGAAAACTTGTCATTAATAATGTATAAATAGAAAAATATACCATTGTTATTTGCAATTATTTTCAATGTATTTTTATACTCTAAGAACGATGTAGGATGGTTTTATTGGTAACGCGGTCAAATATATCTTTTCTCATATATTTATTAGCAAAAGTTGGTGATAAATAAATTAGTTTTTTACAAACCATTTAAAAATAATCAAATGTCAATAGCCAACAAAGATAGAAAAAAATAAATAATTAATTATTTTTAACAAATAATAATAATAATCAAATATAACTAACTAAAATAATTAATACACAAAATATATTTTTATATATTGGAACAACTCAAAATAATTACTATTCATAAATAAAAAAATAAATTTATACTTATAAAAAATAGCAAACAAATTATTTTGCTTGTTGGCCCTACTTTGTGGTCAAAGTTGACCCCAAAAGTGGAGCCAACAAGACAAAGGAAAGGTCATAAAAGTCTTTCTTTGGTTACCTCAGTGGGGCCCAATAGGCTCTATTAAGATAGCTAGTTGTACATCCGCTGTAGTATTTATAGTTACACTATTTTTTATTATATCTAAGTAAATAAAATGCGTATAACTATACTGGAGTCCGACTATGGTACTTCTAAAAGCACTAAGCATTAGGTGATTGTAAATTTTCTGTCCTTAGATCTAATTCTTTTAATCATTTTCATCCGTTAGATCGTATCATTTAACTAACTATCCACCCAATTCTGAAGGATCACTATCATCCTAACTGTATATTTCTTAATTTAAGGATCAAAACCTACAAACATCAATAATTTAATACTTTTAAAAGTATAACAGCATAATTTTTTTAATTATATATATTTTTTCATGTGCGCTATATAATTATACTCTAACCAAACGGCACCTCAGCCTCATGGCAAAGTACCACAAATCTTGAGTATGAAGGACCATAGAGCCTTCAAAAAATGCCTTTTTTCCTCGAAAATGTTAAAGCCACACCAAACACAACAAACGTTCTTCTCCAATTAAAAAAGAGTTAGTGGCCGACATATATAAGAATTGGGTTGCTTGGGTCAAACAAAGAGGCCTTCATTTTCCTTAAAACATGGCTAATACTAATAAAAATGGAATTAAATTTGATATAAAAGTACAATTAGGTTTCTGTTTTTGTTGGTAATTAAGATCGACAATCTTTGCTAGTATCTAATAAACATAGTAAATTGTGGAGTGCTCTTTTGATAAATTTTTAATAATAATAGATTTGCTTACACGATGAATGGTTCCGAAAAAAAAAAAAAAAAAAAAGATGGTACGTACGTGGATAGATAAGAAATGCGGTAAAATGCTCAGGAAGTATAAGCTTTTAATGGATTGTGACTTAAATCAGTGATCTTTCACTTAGGAAAAAATTAGTTTGGGATCGAACTTCACTAATTTTTTTTTCATGGCCCAAGAAAAAGAATTAATTTCTCGCAATAAATCGACCCCTTGCACATCGGTCGATTCCTTGTACATTTTCCATTCAAAAATCTTTTAAGGTGCGTTTGGTTCGCACTATAAAAGATTACTAGCAATAAAATGATATCCGAGAATCTTATTCCTATTCATCCTATTACTAAGAATGTGACATTCCTGTGTTTGGTTCGCACAGTTATATTACTTAGTCATGCTATTTAAGTTTACAAAAAATATACAATTTATTTATTTATTTTTTTAATTAATTTTAGATAATGCCACAAAAAATTTCAATATCTTTTTAGAAAAAGGAAGAGAGAGAACATAGGCTAGAGAGAGAGAGCATAATTAAAGAAATATGAAGAGAAATAGAGTCGAGATAGAGGAGTGAGGAGTTAGAATTTGAACACACGCCTGGGGCCGCCACGCGCTCTCACGCTTCTAAGGAGACCCAAGAGTTGAAGTTTAAAGAGAAAAAAAGTTTAAAAGAAGAATGAGGTAGAGTGTAAAAGAAAATAAAACCACTAGCCGGCTCCGGTAAGGGAAAGAAGAAATTAACATTATTATGAAATCTAACCCAATCCTTAATATGAGGATATTCGCTCCTCCCTTCAGCCCCCGCAATCACTTCGTCCTCTCTGCTCGACCTCTCATTCCCCACGTAAATTCTATATTACTCAACTAGATTAACTTAGTGGCGTTTAGCCCTCGTCTATTTTTTATTTTATTTATATTAGATTACTTCAAAAATTTCACAACACAGCTCACCCGCACCACACACACGCAGCTTCAACGCCCTTTCGCCACTCACCACATATAAAATCTCCGGGATTAAAACTGTGTTCGTCTACAGATAAAATCACGAATACTGGCAACTTAAAAAATTCCACGGATCCCATCAATTTTAAATGATATTTATACGCATTGCTCACACCTCCACCAGGATTTGTAATATTTAGATAAAAGTTCAAATTAAAAATTAAAAATTTACACTCAACTCTCGATAATCGTGAACCTCGCCAACCTATTTTGAACTTTGAATTTGAATTAAAATTTTAAATTAAATTTGAAATTTACAATAATTTAAATTTAAACATCTAACAAATCCTCACAACCTCACACTTCAACACTTCCTTAAATCCCCTCTCTACAAATATTAAATTTTTATAATAAAAAAATTTTAAATTATAAAATTTGAAATTGAAATTTAACGAAATATAAATTTAAAAAAAATATTTAAAAATTTAAAAGTTTAAAAAATAAATTTAAAATTTAAAAGTTTAAATTTAAATTATGACAGCGTATAAGACTTGAAGACTTTGAAATTCTAAAATTAAAATTCGAAATTAGAAATTAATTTAAATTTTAAATTTAAAGTTAAAATTTATAAATTTAAAGTTTGGAAATTTAAAATTAAAATTTAAAATTTAAAATTAAAACTTATCACTCTCGAAATTTATTTAAAATAAAAATTAAAAATTTAAAATTTGAAATCAAAATTAAAATTTCCACACTCTACGACATTAAAATTTAAATTTTAAAATTAAAAAAAACTTAAATTTAAGTTTAAAATCTGAAATTTAAAATTATAATTTAAATTTAAACTTATTCATAAAAAACAAAAATTAAATTTACAGTCTTCAAAATTTGAAATTTAAAACAAATTAAATTGAAATTTGAAATTTGAATTTAAAATTTAATTTGATAATTGCATAAATTTGAAATAAATTTAAATTTAAAATTAAAATTTGAATTTGAAATTTGAAATTTAAATTTAAAATATTAAATTCTGAAATTTGCGAGATTTTATTCTCGAAATTTAAAGTTGAAATTTAAAATTTAAAATTTTAATTTAAAATTTCAAATGTGATATTTCAAATTTCAAATTTCAAATTTTAAATTTTAAATTTTAAATCTATGTTGAAATTTAAAATCTATGTTGAAATTTAAAAGTTAGAACTTGATGCATTTTTTTGAATAAGGGAGCTCAAGAATGGTGGAATTTTTTTTCTTTGGTTAGAGTGGATTATATTTTACTCCATTTTTTGGAGTATAGTTTAACTATATTCCAAAAATTTCGTTACTTTTTTTCCTCCCAAACACTTCATAGGATATTTTTTCTACCGCCGTAGTATAGTTTAACTATGCTACGTTTTCAGGAGTATCCAAACGGGCCTTAATGTTTGCTAGGATAGGAGCAAACAAATTAGAGAAAGTCAGAGGTTTCAAATGACAAAGTACTAAGGTACATAAAATTAATATATCATAGCTAGCCAACAAAAATGGACTTGCATGCCACAACACTGCTACCACTAAAGGCCTGTATATTTGGGTGTAAGTGACTGGGGATAAAATTATTTTCAGTAGTAAATGATCATTTTTATTATTTGATTTGCCTTAATTAATAGATATACAGTCTAAACTCAAGTTATCCAATACAGCGGCCGAAGTCAATTACAGTACATGTGAAGGAAAAAAATACGATAAATAATACCAGTTATATTTAAACATATTTGATTGCGGTACTAATTAATTACTCTTTTATTTAGTTTAGAAATTTGATAAGTTGAATTTTAGTATCTCTTTCATTTAGTTTGCACGTTAAAATATTACGAAAATTGATTAGTTCAGTATTAATATTCTTTTTACTCTATGTTTTTATATATAGTTGTATTGTTATCATTTATGTATAAAAGAAATTAATTAAGTTGTTTTAGATTATATTTTTTTAATTATATAGGAATACAATAATTATATTATTTTTTATTATTACATTATAATTCATTATATCTATCAAGTTATGTATTGTTTATGTATAAATTATATAATTTTTGCACCATTTACTTCTGGCCAAATAAATAACAGTACTTGAGGAACTTCGTTTTTGTAGCTACGAAAACAAATAGTGGAAAGAACTAATTTTCACTTGAACTTTATTTCAATCCAAAATTCACTTGCAGTAAAATAAACTGGTGATGCTTGGATTGGCGTAATTGTAATTCATCTAGTTTTGCCATCAACTAGCACAATGCTTGTGAGATTCAGTCTAGTGTAAGCTTGATATTGGGCCTTTCTATGAAAGATGATCTCGGATCATTTTAAAGAAAATAGGCATTCGAGCATGTAAACCGAGGGGTTATTCCCTATCCAACATATATGATGAATAATATGACTAATACTTACACAATTAATAAATTTGATTTATGGCTAAATTACAATTTTATTATTCCAAATGCCCCCTAAGTTTTTCAATCAATAGGCACCTTCATATGTACCAAGATGTAGGTTTTCGGTTCAAAGACTAGTTCAAATATATATTATGTACATGTGTGCGAGTGAACTTAACATTGATAATAATTAATTATTGTTATCTATCTATTCTTGTCTATTCTTGTACACTAGAAAAGTTACCCGTGCATTGCGACGGGTTAATGTTATAGAAGATAAAAGATTGACAAAATTAAAATTTTAAAATTTTTTAACTTGTAATGAGACATCAATAAATACAAATAAAAAATATAAAACAGATATATACAAATGTGGCAAAAGTAATTTCAACAACAAGTAAATTATATATAACAATAATGAAAGTTACAACAGCCAATAGATATTCTTTTTTTTTAAATGATTTATTTAAATAAAAATAGATCATATGAATATATTAATTAGAAAGTGGGCGGGTGGGAAGACAAAGTATTGGATAGAGATGAGGTGGGAAGACGAAGCATCAAAGAGTGTGGAGAGCGGGTGAAGGAGGAATTTCCACATGGCAAATTCCGTGAGAAATAATGTATAGGTATAGATTATTTCTCATATAAAGTTTGCGACGTGGCAATTTCTCCTTCATTCTCCTTTCCATTCTTTGATGCTTCGTCTTCCCACTCCCATCTCTGTTCGATATTTCGTCTTCCCACCCGTCCACTTTCTAATTAATATATTCATATGATCCATTTTATCTAAACAAATCGCTTTAAAAAAAAAGAGTAAAATAAGATCTCTTCATACTCTTTTTTATCATATTTTTTTCTTTTACTTTTTTCGCTACACAAGAATGGTTCATTTTTTGTATTTTTCTTAATCTTTTTTTTATTTTTTTAAATTGTGTTGGGATTGAAAGTAGGGTTCAAAAGATCATGGCGACGCGGCGAGGTGAAGTGTGATGGATTTGGATGATGGATTTTGAGTCGATGAGGGGAAAGAAGCAGTGGGTGTGGGGGATCCATACGGCATCGACTTGGTCGTGATCAAGGAGAAACTCAACGCCGACAATGGCGGTGAAGGCGACACGGAGAACAAGAATCGTCTTTCCGATCTCGACAGCGCGATCAAGGTGCGTATGGAGTAGTAACTCTATTACCGTTTCTTTCATTATTGTTACGTATAATTTATTTACTATTATAACTTTTACTATATTTTCTATTGTATTTATTGATGTCTCACGACAAATTAAAAAATTTTAAAATATTAACTTTGTCAATCTTTTATCTTCTATAGCATTAGTCCGCTGCAATATATGCATAACTTCACTATTTATTATTATTATGCTTATCAAATTATTACCCCTTCAATTCCACGTGGCAAAAGGAAGTGTCAAATCTACTCGAGCCCATTAACCACAAATCTTTAGGCTGCGTTTGATTCGGGTATAAGTAAGAATTGCTTATTCTAGAAATAGGTACAAGTTCAGATATAAACAGGAATTAGACAAATTTTGCGTTTGGATAAAAATTGGGTTGTTTCTAGAAATAAGGTAAATAGTGTTTAAATTGTTAGATTGGAACAAAGAAAATAAGAGTTATAATTTTAAATTAAAATTATTTTATCTAATTAACTAACATCAAAATATTACTTAAAAATAATTTAATAAACTAATAAATTTATTAACTATGAATATTGTATAAGATAATAAAAATATATTAATTAATTAATTAATTAATTATAAAAAATAATTTAATTTTTTAATTAGTTAGTAAATTATTTTAGTTAGATAACTACTAATAAAAATTAATTAGACTAATAAAATTATATTAATGGTTGATCAATATAAATATTAGTTTATAAATAAATATATTAAATATCACGCTTCGAATTACTACGTTTCCCGGGCTCGCCAACGGATCTGCCGTACACAAAAATTTTTTTCATGCATACAAAGCGATAGCCGTACGTACAAACAGATAGTAGCTACAACAAAATACGAAGCTACTAAAACTGAAATATATATATATATATATATATATATATATATATATATATATATAGAGCTAGGCTCCTATGCTTTCGAAAGTACGGGAGGCCCCGTGCTTGTAAGTTGTTTTCGATGATGGGACATCCGATTCGGCGATCGGTTCCGTTAAACTTGATCTACACTATTGGAGCTATCTAGAAACCAAATTTCATAATTTTTTGATTTCGTTTGTCTAGTGAACGAGTAGCCTCAAAATGAACGGCTGAAAATGAAAATCTCATAAAAAACAGTGATAAAGGATTCAAATTTTAAATCGGAAGTATTGATCTTGCTATTGATATTAAGTAGAATTTTCTATTAAATTTTCATGTAATTTGGATACTTCTACACCGTTGAACTTAAAAATGTGCCACATCGACCGTTAAAATAGTCATTTTCTAGACCTTTTGATCGCTTAGTAAATGATGTCAAAAAAATCTAAAATTTGGTTTCTAGATAGTTCCAATAGGGTAGATCATATCTAACGGAGCCGATCGTCGAATTGAACATCCTATCATCGAAAACAACTTACAAGCACGGGGCCTCCCGTACTTTCGAAAGTACGGGAGACGGACTCTATATATATATATATATATATATAAAATTAAGCTAGAATACTTTTACAAGTATTACCTCCATGATGCTATTAGGTTTTTAGCCATTGGATCTACTCCTTGATTACTAATAGCCCTTTGATCAAACATTATTCCACCTACCACCACCTACCACCACCTACCACCATCATCTCAACCTCACATCTCTCCATCCAATGACTAAAAACTCAAAAGCACCACTCACATAATACTTTTACAAGTATTCTAGCTCAACTCTCTCTCTCTCTCTCTATATATATATAAAAGTAAAATACCCATTGTACATACAAGTTTCAAAGCACAACCCTCTCTCAAAGCGAAACTAAAGAAAAATCATTGTATGTACATGGCACAACCAAAACTATCTCTGATAGGAGCTCCTCTAGTATGGTGACCGGGTAGACATGGATCTAGCTCGCGACTCCCTTACCTTGATAAAAAACAACAGCAGTAGCAGTAGCCGCGGTCGAAAGCTCTGTAAGAAAAAGTGGCAGCAAAGGGTGTGAGAACTATTGCAAAATAGAGTAGTCCTCAGTGGGTACCGTCACCGACCTCAACGACCCACCTACTAAGTCTACAATATGGTAATAAGCTGATAGATAAATAAGTTAGAAGAAACTTTACATCTAAATGCCACTATACTATCGCTATCCAAACCATACTTTTTGAAACATATGAAATGCATCACTAGCCACCAATCAGCCACAACTGACCCAATCTTAAGGGACCGCCAACTGGCCAGTCCAGCCCGTACCCAACTACACCGAACACCATCCACGGGAGTGGCCGGTTCAAGAAAACTGTCCAAACAAGACTGCTACTATATCAACGCAAAGAAAGCCTCACTCTAGAGCGGCACTCATGGGAGTGACCCAACCGAGCATACAAGAGTGTCTCCGTCGAGCTCAATCAGGCTCACACAGGCTGCAGTCAACACAACTGGGCCAAACTGGTCTAACAACTAAGGTTCACGTGCTCTTGGCACAATCTAGTACAAACTGTAAGAATCTGGGTCCACCGTCAGCCCTGATGGCAGCCGACAATACAAAACAGTCTAATTCTGCTATAAAAACGAGTTCGGCCCTTAAGCACGAGCTTAATCTCAACCTACACTAACTCAAGTATCCACAACGCACTAACAGCGGTGATACAAAAGAAAAGTCAGCTCCTGAAGCTAAATCTAATAACTTTTCGAAAGATGACAAGTGTAGATTTAATCAGTTTTTTCTTAAGTCAAATCCCAGTTTTGTAGATAATAATCATCATAATTTAACTAGGCATGCTCCAAAACTTAGATTTCATCTATAATATGCAAATCTACAGTTTGAACTATAAACGGGATGATTATAACGAAACTACACATGCTGGGATATCAATAACTTAGGAGGCAATCCGAAGGCTTCGGACAACATTAACCCACCTTAAATGCTCGTCTAACACCGGCTAGAAGTCGATAGGATAAACCCCACACCGGATCAACCTCAAACTGAAGCAAATCGAGGCGCACGGACAATCCTCCAAAGAGAAGAAGAATAAAAAATAAAATCAATCCTCTAATTCCCATAGAACTGGGGAGAGAAAGCTAGAGAGAAAAAGAGAAGAAGCTTATCAGGTTCTCTAAGCTTCCAAACTTAGAAATCCAGCCGGGGTCGGTTGGGGAATAAATAGGATAAACATGGCTGCAAAATGACAAAAAACTTTTTTACTAACTCAAACTGCTGCATTGAGTATCGGTACTCGGTTGAGGCACCGGTACTGATACTCGGCACTCGATTAGCTAAAACCCAAGCGCTGGACAGCTGGATTTTAATACAGTGTACCGGTACTAGCTCAATGTAGTATCGGTACCCAGTCCCAGTACCGGTATTCCACACAGGTACCGGTACTCAACATTCAAAATCTGCAGTTTGCAGATTTCAGTGTCAGAACTCCAATCTCGCACTGCGCCGAGTCCGTTTTTGCGTCCATTTCACGCCACACGGCTCAAACTCGTCCCAACATTCTACAGATGTGTCGACAAGCCATAGATACTGCAGTCACTCCTACCACTAAACCCCAGGGATACTACATTAAATTATTAATAATTAATTATCAATAATAAATTAAATAATTATTTTATTATTTGAGCAATATATAATAATTTAAATATATTAATTAGATTAATTAATAATTTAATATCATAATTAAAATTAAATTTAGACTTTGATTAATCTTGTTCCCACCTGGGAACAAGTTGTTCCAAGGACTCCAAAACTTGCATCCAAACTCGATGGATTTCAAAAATCTATATTCAAATCCGAAACTGACCAAAAATCGTAAACCCAAACTAAATCTACAAATCCGAACCTGAAATAATTGTTCCTCTCCATATGTGAATAGAGAGGAAAGATAGAGAGATAGAAAAAGAAAATAAAAAGAGAATAGATTAGAAAATACAATGGGGCAAAATTACTTAATTAACCCCAAATCAAAATACCAAAACTTTTTTTTTCAGGATATTTGGTGACTGGTACTTCTCTTAAGGCGGCCTGTTATTGCAAGTCACAACTAACAAAAATTAAATATGAGCCGTTGAATAGGAATAAATAAACGACATCTAAAAATAAAAACTGTAGAAGAATTGCTCTTACTAATAATATACTTGCTCGACTCTCTCTCTCTATATATTAAGAATTGGACCGGAATACTATTAATAGTATTTGGACTTTTTTACTATTAAGTTTTTAACACTTTGATGAAAAATTATAGGGTTGGAATAATAGTGGTTTTCTAAGGTTTAGTGGTGTTCCCTCTGAAATTGAGTGGGTAATTGGTTAAATAGTATGATCTAAAGGGTGAAATTAATTAAAGTATAGATTTAACGGCTAAAAAATCGATAATAAAAAAAGTTCAAATACTATTAATAGTATTTTAGTCAACTCAATATACATAAAAAAAGCCCAAATACTATTAATAGTATTTTAGTCAACTCAATATTATATATTTATATCTATACATTTGATTCAACATAGTGAAAAAACCATTTATAAGATCCGCTATTAGAATTTGAAACCTTTTGAGTTGTCTTTGGATGAGATTGACGATTGACACCTGTACAAACAAGAGGATAAAGTTAGGTATACGCCGGTGGGAAAAAGGAAAGCATGTAATATATTATGTACCAACCAAAAGTCAACACAAATTAAACTATATATTTCTTATATGGTATACATAAATGGAGGGTCACATCTTTATTAGTGAGAAAAAGTTTTTCAAGGTTGTGTTTGCTTCTTCCTCCACGTTCCTTTGTGTTTGCTTCTTCCTCCACATTCCTTTCCTCTTCTCATTATTTTAACATGTCTTATTCTACTCTTGTTGTTGTGTGATTGAAAAGCTTACAATTAAACAAGAAGCTAAAATTAATGTCTCCTAAAATATTCATTATTGATGCCTTTTGAATCATACGTACGTCGCACTCCCGTTATTGCTTTTACAAGTCACTTGTCTCAGTGCACAGCCTCCATATTTTGGATTGAAAGTAAGGAGAGAAACAGTGAAAGTGACCTTTGGTAATTGTCAATTTCCTTTTCTCTCTAAAAAAAACAAACTAGAGAGAAAAGAAAAAAAAGACAAATTAATTTTCTTCTTTTCATTCAAATGATAATAATAAGAGAAAAAAATACTTTAATTTTTTTAAAAAATTTCTCTCTCTCTCTCTTGCCTTTTTTCTTCTTTTCTTCTCTATGAAAAAAACTAGCATATAACATGAGAAATCGTTGTACGTGTAATATGTAATAGGATGTAAAACCCTTATATAAAAAAATATAAAAATAAAAAAAGGATTAATAATTTAAGATAACTATTTAAATAGTAAATTAGCTGCGAAAGAAAGAAAATAATCACTTATATAATATGATATAGGACATAAATATACACAAAATATTAATTAGCCTTACAATACACGGGCATGCTAGCCGTGGACATCCCCTAATATATCTATCCTCAATAATACTATCTTCATTTTCTAGTATCCACTACCTATGATTTGTCATTATTTCTTAATTTTAAAAATATTTTTCACCTTAATTAAGGCCCTATTTTTTGCCTCTAAGTTTTTTTTTAGATTGAAAATATATAACTTTCACTTGAATTGAAGTTTAAGATTTTTTTTTTCCGACCACTATTTGTTTGATTAAAAATCAATAATTTTGAAACCATATATATTTATCTTACATTATTTACTTTACTGAAAGTTGTCATATTAACGTATATATATGAGGATGGAAAAAATATTATACTAATTAGTTTTTAAATTTTTTTTTTCCTATATCTTTCTGTTTCGCAATTGGCTTCGGCACTATTTAGAACAAAATCAATTACAACGGTTTGAAAAATAGAATTATGGATGAATTTAATTTGTGATGAATTAAAAAATGAAAACAAGCATTTATGTGAAAAACAACTTCACTCTCTTTCACTTTCCATGAACAAACATGCTCTAAAAGTGATAGCGATTGAGAGAAACATGAAACAGAGACAAATATATGAGAAATGATTCGGTACTTTTTTTTAAAAAAAATAAAAAAGATCTTAATAATGAGGGTAAAAATGTAACTTTAATACTTAGCAGGTAAAAGGATTATTTTATTCAAGGTTAGTTTGGTAATTAAATAATACAATATTTAAAGAAACTTTTAATTAATTGAGGTCCTAAATTTATGCATTAATTAGCACTAATTTAGGAAATTAATTGATTAACCAAATTTATGCAATTATTAGGCATTAATTTAGGAATCTACTTTAAATGTTTTAATGTTTCTCAAATTATGCATTAATTTAAATTATAGAAATTTTAGAAATAGTTTTATTTCTAAATACGATGAATTTAAATTTTAAAAATTAAATACTTAAAATTTAAAAGTGAAATTTAAATTAGAGGAATTTCATATTACTATTTAAAAACTAAATTTCTACCAAGATTTAAAATACAGTTTATTCGCACCAGTTTAAAACGTAATGCATAAAAAACTTAGAGAGTAAGATTTCTACAACTAGATTTCTCTAGAGGAATTTCATATTACTATTTAAATTTTAAATTCAATGATTTAAAAACTAGATTGAACCGATTGATTTGACTGATCAGACTTTGACCTATTCTATCAAGAATCTGATTTTAACCTATTGAACCGAATAACATTAAGAACAATTTGGAACCGGTAAAGATAATAAATATTTTAAACAGAATAATAATTTAACTGTTAGAGCTAATAAATATTTTAAATATAATTTTAAACATATAAATTAAAAAGATTAGAATTATTGGTGAGAAAAAAAATAGTTAGGAATTTGAATTCGAATCTGACTAACAATCACAAAACTTATTTCCGAACTCGACGGATTTCAAAAATCCATATCCAAATTCAAAACTGACCAATTTTTCGAAACCCAAAACCAAACCTAAACCAGAAGACTAGAATTCAAACAATTATTTCTGTTTACCATATTTCAAAGTATTTATATGAAACTTAAATTTTTAAAATATAAATTTGAATATAATATTAAATTTTAAATTTAAAAGTGAAATTTAAATTAGAGAAATTTTATATTACTATTTAAAGTTTAAATTCAATGATCATATTGTCAAATCATTTGAAATTTTTCTTATATGAAATGCCAAATTATGAAAGGAAAGATAGAGAGAGAAAAAGGAAACAAAGAAAAAATAAAAATTTTGAAAATATAGTAGATGTAAAATGACTAAATTGCCCATGTATTAAAAGACAAAAATATCCTTTTTTGAGGTACCTGGTAACCGGTACCTCTCCCAAAGTGACCTGCTATTGCAGGTCACAATTTTAAAAAAACTAAATCTGAGCCGTTGAATACGCGTGAATGAACGGTAACAAAAAAAAAAAAAGTATAGAAGCATTACTCCAAATATATGTATATAAGAGGGGTTTCCAAGGCTAGCTAGAAAATGTTTTAAAATGGAAAGGAGTTAAAAATCCCTCACAAAATTGCTTTTATTTGGCGAATTGTAATTGCTATTGACATAAGCATATAAATTAATTAAAACCTCTTTATTGCCATTTCAACACATCAATATATAGTTTAGGAGAGCAGCATTAACCGTCGCCGGAGAACCAAAACAAGACTTTTTTAAGACGTTTAATTTACACAAAACAAAAACATTTGATTTTACAGAATAGGCAATCATTTCTATATGAAATAAAGGTTATATATGTTAATTAGGACTTTGATAAATATCACCGAATTAATCATATTCAAATCCGAATTTACTATAAATAAAGACTAATCCGAATAGATATAGAACTACTTAATATGATATACTTTATATTTTTAATTTATCTAAATTAAATAAAATTCTAATTAGATTTTGATGAGAAGTCAATTCAAACTCTGTACAGACGGATCGAGTACTAGTTCTGCCGCCTTCTCAAGAAGATTCTGGTGAAGGATTAACTACTGTTTGTTTGGTTGGTGACGCTCATATTGTAGCTGGACTACTTCTTGCTTCCACAGATTGATCAATTTTTTTTTTTTTTCTATGATGTTCTGTCAATTAATTTTATTCTGTTTATAATTTATTCTATTTATAATTCTAGTCATTATTATGTATTTAGTTTTAATTATTTTTTACATCTCAATGTCGATCTATCAGCGTTCCGCTATAGAAGACTTTGGCATCTTCAATAATATATGCACATGCACTTTGCCACGTATATCTCGTATATAAACGCTTTATATTATTGCAAAAACGGAAGCTAATTAACCTCCCAAAGCAAGCAATTGACTTTGAAACTCTCGTTTTGCTATATATTGGTGTTTAAACTCGTTGGTCCGTGATGACTTTAGTGCCTTAATCACCTTAAATAAATATTAAAACCCATGAAGTACGTGCGAAAGAAGTATCATTTGTTTAACAAGTCAATCGCAAGAAGCATTGTCGACTTGTTTTTCCATGATCGCTAGCTGTTATCTAACTAATTAACTTGTTCTCTTGGTATATATAGCCTTACCATCTTATGAAAAAAATAAGAATTAAAAAAAATGCTACGTAAGCGTCATGCCTCGAGACCCCCCTCCCCAGAGGAGTACTCTCTCTAAACCGACCCAGAGATGATCTACCTAACTCAGCAATGCTCTTGCCTCGATTATGCACCTTATTGACGAAGGATGGCTCTAAAGAAAATACAAAAGCTATGGGGTGAGAACTTAAAATAAATTTTTCAGTGAATACGATCGCTGAAAATGATGTTCTAAACTCACTTGATCTAAAACAGATATTAGATAACAGTCATATATAATAATAGAGCTACTATTACCATAATAAAAGGACAACACAAAATATAACTTACTACAAACTCTCCACTAAAGAGAGCATGCAAGATATTTACACTATTTCACCTAAAATCTTTGGATTACACTCCAACACGCTGTACCATACACTAGCAGCCTGTCCGACAAGAAAATTAATATTTTCTATAGTGGATATTTTTTAAGATTAATCAAAATAGATATTCCACGTAAAATAATAAATATCTAAGGTAGCGTTTGGTTTGGGAACAAGGGGGGAATAAGCCCTTGTTCCCCCCTTTGTTCCCAAACGCTGCGTTTGGTATCCCGTCCCGGAATTGTTGTTTCTGGGTTTTTAGAATAAGCTGGTATAAGGCTGGAACTGCTGTACCATCTTTTTTCTAGAACAAGCTTGTTCCCGAATAAGAACATTAATTAAAGCCTAAATGTAATTTTAATAACAGTAAATCTTTAATTAATATAATTGATATATTTAAATTATTATTTATTACTTAAATAATAAAATAATAAATTAATTTATTATTTATAATTAATAATTATTAATTAGATAATTATTATTAATAATTTATTATTTATAATTAATTAATAATAATTATTATTCTTAATAATTAGATAATCGATATTATTAATTAATTTATTATTTATATATTATTAATTTATTATTAATTATTAATAATTTTTTATAATTATTATTATTTATTAATAACTATTATTATTATTTTATTATTTATAATTAATATTAATAATTATTATTATTTATAATTAATTATTAATAATTTATTTATTATTTATTTTTAAGTAATATTTTGATGTTAATTAATTAAATAATATAATTTTAATTTTAAATTATAACTTTTATTCCTCTTGTTCCGATCTAACCATCCAAACATTATTTATCTTATTCCTAGGAGCAACCCAATTTTCATCCAAACGCAAAATTGGTCTAGTTTTTACTTATATCCGAATCAAATGCAGCCTTAGAGTTTGGTTCTAATGCACTAAACTGTTATAAATAATAGTGTTCTTGTGAGAAATTATAATGAAAACTATTTAGATATTTCCAAAGTGTTCGGGAAGTATTAAAGTATTTTTAGCACGAAAACGACACAAAAATAGACTTTGGGGAGTTTTAGCATTTCATTTAATATCAGTACTTAGTTACCAGAAGGCTAAAGATCTATCGGATTTTGTTGAACTTTTCTGAGTACCGGTACTAAAACGAATGAATATCTGTACATAATAGAAAGTAAAGAAATCCAACATTCAGATTCTACAAAAGTGCCTCGGAATATCATAACACTTGAGTATTATACCAATACACAACTCTGCAAATTCTAAATTTTGATTGGTTGCAATTACTAATGTTTGGGGTTTAGTTATAAATATGACACCTCTATGTATATCCCTTCACAGCCAAATCTCTCTCAACCCTCATTTCTCTTCCTCACACTCTCTTCTTAATTTCTCTCTCTAAAAGGGGAGAAAAATTATAGTTACTCAATAATAATTTTTTATCCTATTTACTAATTTGGTGATTTGATGCATTTTTATTGGGTGGTTGTCACAGTTTGTGAGTATAATTATTTATTTAGACATTGCATGTGACGCCCTAGCTTCCCAAGGGGTCACCCATCCTAGGATTACTTCCGTTCTAGCACGCCTTAACTCTCTTAACTTCTTGGGTCTATCCATTATCCAAAATGCTTAAGCTGGATTAAGAGTTTAGCCATATTATATCTTATATATAGGACTACCTGGGGTTCCACAATCTCCCCCTCTTTAAGTCCTTACGTCCCCGTCAGGCTCAAACTTACAAGTACCAGGCGATGTGATGAAGGAAAGTAATAAAAAATATGGTTAATTGCATACACGTCCCTGCAAACATGATGAATTACAAATATATTCCAACAAAGCTCAACTTTCATAATTTATTCCTACAAAAGTCCTAATGTATTCAGATATGTCCCTGCCTTTAGTTTCTGATAGAGAAATTTCGTTAATCACAGTTAAAATATTTAACCATAGTTAATTAATAAGTGAAATGACAATTTTACCTCCTTCTTCTTCCTCTCCCTCTTCCTTTTCCCTCTTTTTCGTCGTCGGCGAGGGAGAAGATGCGGCGACGAACCCTCTCCCTCTTCCTCTCCCTTTTCTTCTTCCTCTCCCTCTTCCTCTTCCCTCTTCTTCGTCGCTGGCGAACCCGACCCCGACCTCGCCGAAGCGCTGCCAACGCTGACCTCCGCCGCCTCCTCTCCGCCGTATTTTCCGTCGCCGCCGCCGCCGCCGCGCGATGCTTCCGCGCTCGGTGTTGCGCCGTCGCTGTAGCCGCCTCTCACCTCTCCTCCGCCGTTGGCGACCTCTCCAACCTAGCCGCGAACCCCTCGCCTTCGAGCTCCTCCGGCCTCCGCCGCCTCCTTCTTCTTCTTCTTCGTATCTTCATCTTCTCCTCCTTCTTCTTCTTTGTCGTCGTCGTCGATGATCTGCCGCCGCTGCCATCTGCTCCCGCGGCCCGAAGAGGAAGAGAAAGAGGAAGAGGGAGTACTTTTGGAGAGACATATTTGTGGGGACAAAAATATCATTTTACGAGCATAATGTTAAAAAATTAACAGTTCTCTAACGGATCCTAACCAGAGGGATGTATCTAAAAACATTAGGACTTTTGTAGGGACAAATTATGAAAGTTAAGCTTTGCAGGGATATATATGCAATTCACCTTGTTTTGCAGGGACGTGTATGCAATTAACCCTAAAAAATATTCATCCATTTATTACTAGAAAGTAGACCTTGCAAATAGGAAAGTTGGGTGGACTCCAGGTAGGTTATTGTATTAGCGAATTACATGGATATGAATAAAATTTATTTATAATTTTTTGGATAGTCTACATCTTTACCCATACCCGTTGCGGGCGGGTGAACGAGTATACAAGTAACTCACAAGATTTTTTTTTCCTTTATGATTTTATAAAAACACCAAGCATTTTGTGCTTGTAAGTTTTCCGCTGTTAGATCTACCCTTTGACTATTTTCAACCATTAGATTATACTATTCAACCAACCTCTCTAGGAGATCACTATCATACTAAGAATACATTCCTTAATCCAAGGGCCGAAAACCTACAAGCACCAATGACTTAGTACTTTTAAAAGCATAGAGCTCAATTATATATATATATATATATATATATATATATATATATATATATATATAGTTAGACTGGTTTACTTTTAGAAATACGGAGCCTTCTGTGCTTCCAAGTCTTTTTCGATGTTGGGATTTTTGAATCAACGATAAGCTCCATGAAACTTGATATAGAGTATTTGAAGTACCTAAAAAATAAATTTCATAATTTTTCAATATCATTTACATAATGCTAAAAAGGGCTCAAAATTAACGGCTGAAAATAAAAATCTCACAAAATGTGATGATATGAGAATAAAATTTTGGATCAAAAATATTGATCTTATTTTATATAGTATGAAAAATTTTCTTTCTAAATTTTCCATGATTTGAATATTATTGATTTTGAGCATCTTCAATCACTAGACAAATGATATCGAAAAATCACAAAATTTATTTTCTAAATACTTCAAATATTCTAGATCAAGCATATCAGAGCTGATCTTTGATTCAAAAGTCCCAACATCAAAAATGACTTAGAAACACGGAGGACTCCGTGCTTCTAAAAGCATACCAACCTAACTATATATATATATAGAGAGAGAGAGAGTTGGGCTAGAATACTATTAATAGTATTTGCCCATTTTTTCAATCAAATTTTAACTTTTAGATTAATTCCTTTGATTATTTCTAACCATTGGATTAAATATTATAACCCAATGGGGATCACTCAATCTTAGGGGAACCGCTTAACCCTAAGGGACTAATATCATACAAACACTATAATTTCTCATTCAAGGCTTAGAAACTTGATAGCAAAAGAAACCAAATATTATCAATAATATTTCAACCCAATTATATATATATAAAGAGAGAGAGAGAGAGAGAGAGAGAGAGAGAGAGAGACCGACTACTGATAGTACCAAGCGCTTAGTGTTATCGATTTTTCCGCCGTTATATCTACCCTTTTGACTATTTCCACCCGTTAGATCATACTATTCAACCAACTACCTACTCAACCATGGAAGACCACTATCATCCTAACCAGCGACTAGTATTATCCTAACCGCACATCTTTTCATCCAACAAATATATATATATATATATATATATATATATATGTGTATATGTATATATATATGTATATATGTATATATATGTATATATGTATATACATATATATGTATATATATATATACATATATATGTATATATGTATATATGTATACATATATGTATGTATATATATATACATATATACATATATATATATATATATATATATATAATACTAAAATATATATATATACATACATATATATACATATAGAGTCCGGCTACTATACTCTTATGAGTACGTGCGATCGCCTTCGTACTCATAAGTTGTTTTTGATAATAGAGCTTCCGAATCGACGATCCATACCGTTAAACATTATCTATAGCATTTAAAATTTTTAGAAATCAAATTTTATAATTTTTCGATATCATTTACCTTGCGATCAAAAGCTCACAAAATCGACAATTTTTAACGACCGTTATGGGATATTTGTTAATTTAACGATGTAAAAGAATCGGAATAGGTTGAATTTTTGATAGAAAATTCTATTCACTACCTAAATAAAGATCAATAACTCCGATCTTAAATTGAAGGATCCGATCATCCATTTTTAGGATGTCGTTCGATTTTGACTGTTCATTTTATACCTGCTTGATGGACTTTATAATAATTTTGAAAAATTACGAAATTTAGTTTCTAGAAGTTTCGAATACTCTAGATCATGCTTAACGGTGTGGATCGTCAATTCGAAACCCTCAATATCGAAAATAACTTATGAGTACAAAAGACTCTATACTCATAAGAGTATAGTAACCCTACTCTATATATATATATATATATATATATATATAGAGAGAGAGAGAGAGAGAGAGAGAGAGAGAGAGAGAGAGAGAGAGAGAGTTGAGCTACTATACTTTTATGAGTATAGAGCCATGTACTCATAAGTTGTTTTCGATGTTGGGCTTTTCGGATCCTTCAATTTAAGAACGGAGTTATTGATCTTTATTTAGGTAGTGAATAGAATTTTCTATCAAAAATTCAACCTATTCCGATTCTTTTACATCGTTAAATTAACAAATATCCCATAACGGTCGTTAAAAATTGTCGATTTTGTGAGCTTTTGATCGCAAGGTAAATGATATCGAAAAATTATAAAATTTGATTTCTAAAAATTTTAAATGCTATAGATAATGTTTAACGGTATGGATCGTCGATTCGGAAGCTCTATTATCAAAAACAACTTATGAGTACGAAGGGAGCCGATCAATCTACATAAGAGTATAGTACGCCGGACCATCTCTCCTCTGCTTCTGCTTCTCAGTGCTCGGTCTCTGCTCTCAAGATAGCAGTATAACAAAGACTCTCTCAGAGCAGAGTGATCTCATGGCTGTCGCTGCTCAAAGTCCATAGATGCGCTATCGTCATCTCAGATCAATCTCGATCTCTCTCTATATATATATATATATATATATATAATATAGTAGGGCTACTATACTCTTATGAGTATAGAACCCTTCGTACTCATAAATTGTTTATATGATGTAGGGTTTTTGAATCGACGATCCATACGTTAAATATGATCTAGAGTATTGAAACTTCTAGAAAATAAATTTTATAATTTTAGGAAATCATTATCAAGCCCATCAAGCGGGTATAAAATGAACGGTCAATAAGCGAGCGACATCCTAAAATGGATGATCAGATGTCCTGTCAAATTAATGATCAGGAGTTATTGATCTTTGTTTAGGTAGTGAATAGAATTTTCTATCAAAAATTCAACCTATTCCGATTTTTTTACACCGTTAAACTAGCAAATATTCCTTACCGATATATATGGGAGAAATATAGATTAGAATTTTTAGGTATATATATACAAAAATAATATATATTTTTTAATTAATAAATGTGTGGGTATTTGTGGGTATCTGCAGGTTGCTCAAAATACCCATAAGTTAATGGATACCCGCCCATTTTATCCAAAATTTTTTGAGTAAAAAAATTTAATATCAATACCCGTAAATTTATAGATAATCTACTGCTATCTGTGGGTACGAATAAAGATTGCTAGGTCTACGTGGAAGTTGAAAAGATAAGTTGTAACGAAGAAAAAATTGATAAAATTTTGTATTTCTATCAGAGAAATTCTATCTCAACCCATCGTTTTCAGGATTAAAACCACCTCTTCAACTGACCTGTTAATCAGTAACCGAAATTTATATATAATATTTTTCTAACTTAATTATGGATACTCTAAAATTCAAAATTATACAAATATAAATTGCTCCTCTAAAACGACCCATATATAATCTTTTAAACCTTTTTTTATAATAGTAAAATAGGATTAATTGTGAAGGGTTCCAATTTACTAAAATGATAATAATGAATTACTTGTGAAGGGCTCTAATTTAATAAAGTTTTGATCAAATAGAATTAGTTGATTTTTCTATTTTTTTAAAAATATGATTTTTATTTTTGGAATAATGAAAAGTCTAATCTAAAAAATTGTATAGAAAAATCCAAAGCAGAAATGCAAGATCACCATTTTTAATCCCTATGTAAATCAAATCATTTGATTCTAATTAATTTTTAAGATGAAAAAATTAGGTAAAAAATACACAGAAAAGTTAAGATGAAAAAAAAAAAAATTTCAAATCTCAACTAACATTAGGTAAAACTAATGAACTTCTTGGGAAGAACTCGTATTCAATCTGATTTTATTAAACCTTGGCTATAATTTTTTATTTTGATTTTTTAAAAAATTGATTTTGTTTTGTAGAAAAAAAGTATCTGCTCTAAAACTAAAATAAGGAAAAGGTTAAAAGAAAACAAATTTATTCAAAACTCAACAAACAAGTCATCTTATTTGCTTATAATTATGATATAGATTTATAATTTATTTATTTATTTATTTATTTTTGTGCAGATACAGCAAATCGAATGGACTCACCGAATCAATAGCCCCTATCTAACCCCACACGGCACTGTTCGAGGGCCCTATCAACGACATATGATAGATTCAGCGAGTCTATTCGGTTGGTCAAATCTGAACATATAGCGCGATACTTAATTTATCGGTGAAATGATAATAATTCATCAAAAGTGAAATTCAATGGTACAAATGAATCTGGTCTTTCAATGGGTAACCATCCAGTGTATATACGTTAAGTGCTTTATTTAAACACTATGCCAAAGTGCACAAAATTTGCACCGCCTCAAAAACAGACAGGGCACTTTAATGCACATAAAATTGAATGCTTCTCCCCTGTGAGGGAGCCAGCAGAAGCCTAACGCCTCTTAGAAAATAGAAACTAATGGGGAAAGTCAAAGCAACCACATTACAGAGAAGAAATTAATAAGATGGGAAGCCGAAAAGACATACGTTATGAAATAAAATTAATAAGACAGGAAGCCGAATAGGCAGACGTTACAGGAAATGAATTAATAAGATGGAAAGCCGAAGAGACAGACGTTATAGGGAAGCAATGATTGGAGAGTATAAATTTTGGAGTAAAAAGGAGAGGTGAAGGAGGAATTGCCACGTGGCAAACTCCAAGAGAAATAATGTATAGGTATAGATAGATAGATTAATTTTGACCATTCTAATATATAACTATGGGTTAAATTATATTTTTGGTCATCAAACTAGACATTATAATCCTGCAATTTGTTTTATTACTATTTTTAGCATGAGCTTTTTAAATTATTATACTTAAGTTTAATAATTCAGTTTAATTGACTGAATGATGATGTGTCGCAAATATAAAAATAACATTATAGTATTACGATTGATAACACGATAAAAATTAAGATATTACATCATTTTCACATCAGTAATACGTCATTATTTAGTTAACTAAATTGAGTTATGAGATATGATTGAACAAATTTATAAAATTTGAGCTAGAAATTACAGTGGGTGCTTGTTTGGTTGTACATAAAATTGTGAAGAACTATTGTACGTAATACCCAAATTTTCAGTCTATGTCACGTTTTCAAATGCAGAATTAATGTTCCAAAACCTAATGTGAGTGTTAGAAGCCGAATTCCCTCCTTTTTGACCTGGTCAAAGATCCTCCTAGGGAAGCGTGTCGGGAAGCGAAACGGCTACGATCAGTGACCCTCAAAGTTTGCGCCCTTCGACTGGATCAAATGATTCGGTTGATAAGGGATCGGATCAGCCGAGTTCGAAGACCTTTATTATAGATTCGGTTCGGCTGGAAGAGCCGAATATACAGAATGCACAAGGTTTTCAGTCGGCTGATGAGCCGAATAGATGGAATACACAGTGACTGGTCGGCTAAAGAAGCCGAATGCCTTTATATATTAAAATGAAGTTGGGAACTCATACAAAACAGAGTGTGCCCGAAAGGCATACAGACTCTGAAAATCTAGATTACAACAGAGTGTGCCCGTGGGACATACAGACTTCAGAGATCTAACTTAAAAGCTACTCCTAGAAAAGCAATAAATGCGGATAAAAAAGATTACATGTAGACTACTCGTAGAAAACGATAAATGCAGGAAAGAAAAGTATTGAAAATGCGGTGGTCTTCTCGTTCAAGAGAGAGAAAGACCCCTTTTACAGGCTTCAAAGTTACTATTTATAATATCTTATCAGCCCACATTATTGGTTGGTTATAGTAGTCGGGAAAGTGGTGTAGCCATGATCATGAAAGTTACGCCCCACTTCTCATGGAAGTTACGCTCCACTTCTCAACCGTTCCCGCCTAAACGCTCTTAACCTTCAGGCGCCTTATTGCCGACTCCTGGTGTACCACATGTCTTTATTTCTTTTGCTCATACGTGGGTTAGGTCGGTGTGTTAATTTTTTGGTATCAACAATGCGCCCCCAATAGTCTTTCGAATGAACGTTCGAATAACTTTTGGCACCAAATCAACGGCTCAATGACACAGCCGAGACCCGAGCTTAATTTCACTAGTCTTGGTCGGTTTAAAGGATTACAATCCTAGCCGTATATACCTCGGCTTCATCAACCGATTCTTTGCTTTTACTCTATTGGCTCAGCTCTTCTTGAACCAACTGTTATTCTATCAAGGATTTTTCATTGAAGAAAGTGGCTCTTTACCAACCGCATATACCTCGGCTTCATCAGCCGATTCTTCACTTTCACTCGATTGGTTCGGCTTTTCTTGAACCGACTGCTCTTCTATCAAGGATTTCTCTTTGCTTTTGCTTTGCTTTTTATATCGGCTCCATTGCAACCGATTGTCCTTACTTTTCTTCCGAAATTACTCATATTGGACAACTCGAACACCTAAATCAAATAGGTTAGAAAAATACTTATCTTCAAATGGTCTTTTATCTTAAAATGCAGACTATTTAACTCCATTTTAGCGAACTCTAATTCCGGCATTCTCATAAAGCACCGGATTTTGGCTATTTTGAAACAGTTCAAATACTCTTCGACCATTTCACGTGACTTTTGTCGATATAAAGCCAAGTCGGCAACCGATAATTGTAGCTCCGACCTACAGAATTGCTCATGAAATTTTCTTTCCAATTCATCCCAATTTTGAACGGAATTGGCTGATAAACTTGTATACCAAGTAAACGCCGTTTTAGTTAACAACGTGTTAACTAATCGAAGCTTCAAAAATTAGTCAGCGGCCACTTCTCTACATTAGGCCGTGAACCGGGCTATATGCTCGACCTTATTTTCCGTCTCATCGCCCGAGAACTTGACGAACTTCGGCATTTTTTAATTTGCCGGATACGAATGCTCCACGTCGATGTTCGCGGGATATGGCGATCTAAATACAGGCCGCACTGCCGACCTCGCCCCTACACCAAATGTGTTCCGAATCGCCTCTTCTATTTGAGTGTATAACTGATTATTTCTTGCTACTGAAGTAGGAACCGGGGCCGGAACCACATTCGGCCTTGAAGGCGGTCCGTAATTTTGCATTACAGAGTTGAGTTCCTGCAACCTGTTGAGGCCTTGCCCCCCAACCCTTACGCACACATTTTGGGGCTTGTAAGCTGGTAAACCCGATGCAATCTCCAACTGCGGGCCGGCGTTTATATTTGCCGGCCTATAAGTAGCCTGGAAATGTGTCATTTGCGGTTGCGCCTGTGAAACCGCCGGCGTGACGGGATTTTGTTGCACTGGCACATTTAGGGGCCCCTGTTGCCTCCCGTAAGGTTGCTCGTTTCGAGTAAATAACAGTTTGATTCGAACAATATTTTCAATATAGGCCGTGATGGCGGCCAGCACCGTGTCTAGTTGAGCGGTACTTTGATGGATATTTTGATCTACAGTTTACAGGACTTGGGTCATCTGGCAGAGTGCCTAAGTTAGACTCGGCTCTTGATAAGCCGACTGTTCACTAGTCACTCCTCCAACAGGTAATACCGCCTGATTCTCATTCGCATTTTCGGCGCTACTAGCTTGGTCATTCCCTGAAGGCCTGAGAATGGCTCTATTCCGAAGGTTCATAGCATTATCGTCAGCCATAGGACAAAGTCTAGATTGGGAATATCTGAGTGTGTCCCACCGGGCGTGCCAAAAATTGTTAGGAGCTGAATTCTCTCCTCTTTGACCTGGTCAAAGATCCTTCTTGGGAAGCATGTCGGGAAGCGGAACGGCTATGATCAGTGACCCTCAAAGTTTGCGCCCTTCTACTGGATCAAACGATTCGGCTGATGAGGGATTAGATCAGCCGAGTTCGAAGAACTTTACTATAGACTCGGTTCGGCTGGAAGAACCGAATGTACAGAATGCACAAGGTTTTGAGTCGGCTGATGAGCCGAATAGATGGAATACACAGTGACTGGTTGGTTGAAAGAGCCAAATGCCTTTATATATTAAAATAAAATTAGGAACTCATACAAAACAAAGTGTGCCTGAAGGACATACGGACTCTAAAAATCTAGATTACAACAGAGTATGCCCATGGGGCATACAGACTCCAGAGGTCTAACTTAAAAACCACTCCTAGGAAAGCAATAAATGCAGGTAAAAAAGATTACATGTAGATTACTCCTAGAAAACGATAAATGCAGGAAAGAAAAGTATTGAAAATGCAGTGGTCTTCTTTTTCAGGGGAGAGAAAGACTCCTTTTACAGGCTTCAAAGTTACTATTTATAATATCTTATCAGCCCATATTATTGGTTGGTTATAGTAGTGGGGGAAGTGGTGTAGCCACGATCATGGAAGTTACGCCCCACTTCTCATGGAAGTTATGCCCCACTTCTTAACCATTCTCCTAAACGCTCTTGACCTTCAGGCGCCTTATTGCCGACTCCTGGTGTACTACGTCTCCTTATTTCTTTAGCTTATACGTGGGTTAGATCGGCGTGTTAATTTTTTAGTATCAACAGTGAGGAACAGTGTGGCCTAGGTTTTTATTTCTGTTAAACTTGGTTGGAGGTTCCCAAGCATGGGCTGGTTTCAGATCGTAGCATGTGGGTCTCGAAATGTGATCAGCTGAGGACTGTCCCATGGTTGTGAATTATGGTGCGAAAAATTATAATATGAGGGGCTTATTTGCAAATTATCTTTCCCTTGATTTATGCAAGTTTTTTGAGAACCCTAACTTCCTCTTCTTTTTCCTTCCTCTCCCCTCTCACTGTCTCACACATCCACCAATATTTTTGAAGGAAAGAGAACCCTATCTCTTCCTTCTCAAGCACCTCCTCTGGAAAGCCAAGTTTTGGGATCGTGAGCATGGTGACTTTGGCCTCTTTGGGCTCCATTTTTGGAGGAAGTTCAAGCCTAGGCACTTCATTGTCTGATCTTTGGTATAGCCAGGGGAATTTATATTCCTACACGAGAGTTCTTTGATTTTGAGCTTTTAATAAGCTTTAGTGTCATGCCCTGGGCTCGAACGGAAGCACCCTCCATGACGTGCCCAGATCCACCGTATGCACAAGGCTCTCTCACATACACGAAGCGACAATCAAGAACAATCAACTCCTATAAATAAACGAGGAATCCATACAAGTTGGAATAACAAAGTAAAGAAATAATATTCTGTTAAAAGTACTAATCCAAATGAACTATTATAGTTTTAGATCAAATATTACGACGATTTCAAAATGCCATTTCTCTACAAGTCCTCTAGACACACAAAAGAAGCAGTGGGAAGCTAGCTGTTACGCAACGCCCTTGCCCCGATCACTCGTAGAGGACAAGGGATACTTCGAAAAGAAGCCAACCNATAGTTTTAGATCAAATATTACGACGATTTCAAAATGCCATTTCTCTACAAGTCCTCTAGACACACAAAAGAAGCAGTGGGAAGCTAGCTGTTACGCAACGCCCTTGCCCCGATCACTCGTAGAGGACAAGGGATACTTCGAAAAGAAGCCAACCCCCAAGGAGTACATGTTAGTAATATACCCTAAAGATAATCAGTGACATAGGTTTATGGACATATTTTGTATTTTTCTTAATTTTATAAAGGGCAAGTTTTATTCATGTTTATTGTTAGCAGTGCAATATATTTACATGAATCGTTCGTTGAATCTTTGTTAAGAAAATATATTCCTAAGAGTTAGGAATTTGAGATATATATTTCTTTGTACATGATTCTTAAGCGCTCATAACCATAACAATATCATAAGGGCGATGATATTTTCAGATAGGCCGATTTATGCTATACTTCTAAGTTGAGGTGACGAATCTCAAGTCACTAGTGTAGAGACACTAAAATAAGCATACAGGTGCATGTTAGCGAACAAATACACTGAGCGTGACCATTTAGTTGAATAGTCACATGGTTCTATATTCACCGATGACTAGTTTTCTGCTATAGTTGTGTGAAGTACTCCTCGGACCTGAGGCATCATGGTTTCTTCCCATATAGATTGTTACCGTTTGACTGTACTAATACTTAGACTCTAATTATTGGTCTACGTCTGATACTGATTGGTTGTATTAATTTATATGGGGAGGCATGTGAATGCGCAATAACAGATTCAACACTCTCAATATTGAGAAAGGCCGTACGGTTGCCAAAGGCTAATAAAATTGGCCGCAACACATGAAGATATATATATATATATATATAGATATATATAGGATCTTTCTTTAAGCCATGAAATTAATTAGACTCTTGATTAATTAGATTACTCTTCTCTCTCTCATCTTTCAAGTTCATAGTATTTCATCAAAAAGAGAATGTAAATATCAAAGGACTGCTAGCACCGTCTTTGTAATTTATGATTCATCTATTCCGTGTGACGGAAGATGTTGGATCTACATCAATTCCGTGTGGATACGCGTAGAAGCCGATCACGTGGGCGGCTAATCGGAACCTCAGTTCATTATATTCAGTTTCAACTGTACAGTAGATCAAGAGACCTTAACTGGTCCAATGTGATATGTGCATTACCCTATAGACCGATTTGACTCACCGACTCAAGTCGAATCAGAAAAGTCCATGATCATCCCTAAACTGTGCAGTTAATTTTTTTTGTGTATGTGATACGTATGATTTATATTATATGAGATGTAACATGTGTATGATCTTGTGATGATGAGACCAATATAATTTTAAGGTATTTAAACTCCCTATAAAATATTAAGTTGAAATGAAGAGGCATTTGATGCTCTATCGTGGCCTTCCACCGATCACAAGATGTAGTATTGTTTCAGCATTGAGTAGTCACGCATGGCCCCATGGGGCTATGCGAACATCTTGCCATGGATGCTACAATATGGCATTACCAATGGTTCCAAGAAACCGTCCGGGGAGGGTCTTTTGATAATTCCATACTTGTAGGAGAGGAGGATTAGACTCAACTAAGATTGTTGTGCCAAAGAAACCGTTCGGTGAGGCATAAAAATCTCAGAGGCCGAAGGACGATTGGATTGCACATAAGGTGTGTTGAGGTAAGATATTAGTTGTTCATTAAATTACGGCTTTCCAAGAAACCGTCCGGTGAGGTAAGTCGTAATTTATGAAACCCCAATCACTACTAAGAAATCTAACGGATGAGGATTTATGTCTTTCTACTTAGGAAGTGTAGAAATTCGATAAAATTAGTAGGAGAAACACTTTGAACTAAAAGACCCTAGTTTAATAGGTTAAAAAGAAAAATATTCATCTAACTAAAATCTCTACTTTTTGCAAACAAAATTAATGCCTCTAACCCTTTTTCTCGCATAATAGAATCTAACCGATTAACCGGCCCTAATTTCCAAGACTAGCTTCGTGACCTAAAAATTGTTTTAGGTATTGAAAAACTTGATTATGTTCTTCAAGCTCCAATTCCCGAGCTTACCGTTGAGGCCACAGCTAAAGAAATTCAGGAGAGAGACTAATGAGTAGATGGTGACCAACATGTCAAATATTACATGCTGGCCTCCATGTCAAATGCAATGACAGCATGAGAACTACGTTCGTGCATATGAGATGTTTACGCACTTACAAGAGTTGTATGGTGCACAAAGCCGAACCGCAAGATATGAGATATCAAAGTGGTTGTTTAAGGCTCAGATGACTCCAGGCATATCAGTCAGTGAACATTATCTCAAAATGATTGACGATATGGAGCAACTGATAAACGTCAGCTTGAACCTGGACGCAGACTTGCAGATCGATCTAGTTCTATAGTCTTTGCCAGAATCGTTCTCTCATTTCGTCATGAAGTTCAACATGAATAAGGTTCATGCCACTCTGTCCGAACTTATGAATATGCTGGTCACAGCAGAAAGCACGTTGAAAACAAATGGGATGGCGATGGCTGTTGAGAGAACTCTTCCAAAAGAAAGTTCAAAGGAAAAAAAATGTTTTCCAAACTCAAGTCATTGGACGGAGTGAAGAAAACAAATTATAAAAAATCCGACAAAGGCAAGGCTAAAGGAAAGTGTTTCCATTGCAGAGAAGAAGTGTAGTATCCTTTCTTTATATATATATATATATATATATATATATATATTTGTACCTAGACTAAGTGTGGCTATGGATGCCACGTGCACTCCCCCATGCATGCTTATCTGCTTGAGGGTGGCTCTAATTAATTTTGCTTTTGCTTTCTCTCTTTAGTGTGAAGTAGAGAACCACACGAGGTGGAGCTTGGGGGAGTAGCCGCGAAGCTCGGATTCAACGTCGACATCGCGCCGCGGAGCCGTTNGTTTGGAAAAGGAGTACTTCCCACAGGTAGTTTTGGGGTATTTATATACATATAGTTGTTGTTTGGGTACTCGCTGAAGCGAGTGGTGTTGTAGACATGTTGTATGTACTGGAACCCCTCGAGGTTTATTTATGTATATGCAATTCAGTTTAGTAGCTCTTTACTTTGTGGTTGTAGCTTGAAATTGTTTACAAGTACAGCTATTGCTTCGTATACAGGAGAAATTCCTATGTATACGGCGGGTCTGTTGGCGTGTCCGGGGAAACGTGTAATTCGGGGCATGACATCTACCCGCCATGCGGGTCCCTACACTAATATGTATGAAAAGCACTATATACACTTGAAATTTATGTGATATAGAAGTGATATCAAAATTTAGGATGAAACCTAGGGCATGAATATAGAGATCACGCAAGAACATTCGGACGAACTTGAACTAGAAAATAAGGAATCTTGTAAGTGAATTTAGTGGATAACTTTAGAAATCATGGAAACTTTGGGTGTGAAGTAAGATATAAGTTATGACCTTCCGGAAGTGTTAAAATCTGTGACACCCCAATAGTCCCACATCGGATGGGAAAGGGGTTGTCATTGGGTTTATAAGAGACTTAGACACTAGTAATGGTAACTAGGCTTAAGCATTTTGGGCTGGTGTTTGGGCCCAACGAGTTATTGTTGCTAGTGGGCTGGGTCGTTACATTTGGTATCAGGGCCGGTTCACCAGCTAAACATGTGTGGCGATCTTAGCTGAGCCAGGGTCTGGATGACGGGCTAGCGAGACGAGTCTCACATCGCCGGTGATCTTGGGCTGTGTGTGTGATTGGACTGACGAGGACGTCAGGGCCTTAACGGGGGGAGTCTGTGACACCCCAATAGTCCCACATCGGATGGGAAAGGGGTTGTCATTGGGTTTATAAGAGACTTAGACACTAGTAATAATAACTGGGTTTAAGCATTTTGGGCTGTGGTTGGGCCCAACGAGTTATTATTCCCAACGAGTTATTATTGCTAGTGGGCTGGGTCGTTACTGTAGTATCCTTATATATATATATATATATATATATATGGATGCTGCCACGTACCCCCACCCCCATGCATGCATGCCTATCCACTTCTCAGCTTGAGGGTGCTCTAATTAAAATTTTCTTTACCTCTTTAATGTGAAGTAGAGAGCCACACGAGGTGGAGCTCAGGGGAGTAGCCGTGGAGCTCGGATTTGACGTCGACGTCGTACCGCGGAGCCGTTCGAGGATACAGTTGCAGTCGTAGCATCGCGAGGAGTTCGAGCGAGGGCGTGGTTTTCACCGTCCTCGACGTCGCACCGGTGCTGGATTTGCTGTCGAGGTGGGTACCTAACTTTCCTCCTTGGATTACTTGAACGCACGGTTTTGAGCTCGCGTGCTGATTTTTTCTCCTTTGCTGCTGTGTTTCGGACAGAATTTGAGTAGGAGTTCTTCGTTGCGATGTGTGCAGGGCGATTTCGAACTTGAGCTGGACACCCTGGTTTTTCCAGTGGATTTGGGGATTTTTGGTGACCTCCTCGCTGCCGGGGTTTAGCAATCGAGGTGGGTTACATCGGTTTTGACTCCTAAGTTCTAATCGTCGACATGTGTAAAATTTAATTTTAGTATAGTCTATTCTAGCTCGAATTCATGGATCATATGGTAGATTGCAAATCTGAATTTGGAGCATGTGGTAATAAATTGAGTAGTTTATACATGTTGGACTTGGAATTTGAATTACGAGAAAACCTGCGATTTGGACCTGTCACTTGTTTAAACTGCCTGATTTAGCTCTAGGAACTGTTATAAAATTGTACTGTCGCAGTATCCTAGAGACGAGTACTCCAGGTAGTTTAGAACACATTTACGCTCGTGCTGGTACGCCGAGTGGATTTTGGGCTGTTTCGGACTGTTGGGTGCCGTCAGAGTTTACGTTGGACCCCGATCGCCTTTTTGGCGACAGATTGTGCCGAGGGCATGTGAACTGTTGGTTATTAGACTAGTTATAATCGGTTACTTGACTTTGGCTTTTCAGAGCCTGATTGAGCTCGACAAAGATACGCTGCATACTCGGTTGGGTAGCGCCCACGAGTGCCACTCCGGAGACGGGCTTTGTGCTTTCGCGTTGGTGTGACTCATGCCGGTTGGACTTGCTCTCCACGGACCAGTTAGTGTGGAGGTAGCTGGATAGTCGCAACTGGGCAGGGACGGGTGTATTCACAGTCCCAGGGACGGGTAGGTTTATAGTCCCGATTGGATTGGGTCAGATTTGACATTTCCTACAGTTGGTTAGTGTAGAGCATGATAGTGTAGTGATTTATAGCGGTAGATTTTATTCCTGCATTTACTACTATCTTTGCTCCCTTCTGTAGACTTAGTGGGTGGACCGATGTTGTTGAGGACGACACCCACTGAGGACTACCTGTTTTTACAATAGTTCTCACGCCCTGTTGTTACCCTCTATTTTTGCAGAGCCATCGTGGTCGGCTGCTGCTGTCGCAGATCAGGATCGAGGCAAGGGCGTCGCGAGTTAGAGCCCTACCAGACGTGCCGAGCTAGAGGTGCCCCTACTGCAGGTAGATGTTTTGTTTTGAGTTCATGTACATAGTATACTTAACTCCCCAGTGCGAGTAGCTCTGTATTTTTGGTTATTGGACTATGTATATGGAACTCCGTTTGTTTAGCTTCTGTTTACTCTAGCAGCTCTATACTACTGTTTGTAGTATTGTACGGTTTACAGGTACAGCTGTTGCTTCGTATACAGCGAAAATTCCTTTGTATACGGTGGATTTGTCGGCGTGCCCGGGGAACGTGTAATCCGGGGCGTGACAAGAAGGGCACTGAAAGAGAAATTGTAAAGAATATCTCTCTACCCTAAAAGAAAAATTGAATGACGTGCCTTCTCAAGGTATGAACCAAATGCTCATTGTTGAGGCCAATATGATTGGCTCTACTTCTTCTTAGGTATTAGATTCTACACGTACCTTACATCTTTGTAATTCATTGCATGATCTAAAGGGAAGTAGAACACCGAAGGATGGCGAGGTGACCCTATGTGTTGGTAATGGAGCAAGCGTTGCTGTGTTAGCTGTAGAGAGCTGTTCTTTGAGACTTCCATCTGGACATATTTTAGAATTAGGGAATTGTTATTATTCTTCTTTAGTTGTTAGAAATTTAATTTCTGTTACAGCTTTAGCTCGAACTGATTATCATTTTATTTTTGAAACTAATGGTTGTTTTATTTATTTTCAAAATAAATTGATAGCTACTGGTAGTTTAATTAACAATCTCTACTTTCTAAATCTGGATGGAAATGTTGCTAATATTGAACATAAAGAGAATAAGAGACCTAGAGATAATAATTTGAACCAAAAGTATCTATGGCACCTTCGACTAGGTCATATTACAGAAGATAGGATAAACCGACTGGTCAAAGATGGGCACTTGGGAACTTGTGCTTTAGAATCTTATCTAGTTTGTGAGTCTTGTCTTCAAGCAAAATGGCCCAGTCACCCTTTGTTGGACAAAGAGAGTGAGCCACAGAGTTACTTGTCCTTGTACGTTCAGACGTGTGTGGACCGTTTAGTGAAACGGCTCAGGGTGGTTATCTTTACTTTGTGACTTTTTACTAATAATTATTCATGGTATGGGTCTGTGTTCCTTATGAAACACAAGTTTGAAACCTTTGAAAAGTTCAAACAGTTTAGATATGACATAAAGAAGTAGACAAAAAAAAGTATTAAGGCTCTTCAATCAAATTGCCGAATTTCTAAATTATCTCAAAGAAAACAATATTCTCTCACAATGGACACATCCTAAAACTCTAGAATTGAATGGAGTTTCAAAAAAAAGGAATCGTACTTTATTAGATATGGTACAATCAATAATAAGCTTCACCGACTTACCTTTATTTCTTTGGGGTTATGCATTAACCGCAGCCTACATTCTAAACAGGGTGCCTTCAACATCTGTTCCTTGTACTCCGCAAGAGATGTGGTTTGGCAAAAAGCTAGGTCTCAATCATTTAAGGATTTGGGGATGCCCAACTTTTGTTAAAAATGTTAAAACATATAAATTCGAGGCTAGGTCGGATAACGGAAGATTTATTGGCCTCAAATGAGCAAATAATTTCTCTAGAGCAATTTGATAAGCTATTCAAACTGAACCCACTATTACACAATTACCGCGAAGATATGGTAGAATATCCCCCCACCTCCAGAGACATATTGAGATTTCGTTATGGAAAGCTCAAAGGAAATGTTCCTCATTGGTGATAGTGATCGCAGGAATGATCCTACTAGTTACGAAGAGGTGATGTCAGATATCGACTCAATAAAATGGCAAGAAGCTATGAAGTCCGAGATGGACTCTATGCACACCAACCACGTATGGACTCTTGTTGATCCACCAGAAGATATAGTACCTATTGGTTGTAAATGGATTTTCAAGAAAAAGATTGATGTGTATGGAAAGGTAGAGACATATAAGGCGAGACTTGTAGCGCAAAAGGCTACAGTCAACGGGAAGGTCTCGACTATAAAGAAACGTTCTCTCCTGTGGTTATACTTAAATCCATTCGAACATTACTTGCCATAGTCGCATACTATGACTATGAGATCTGGCAAATAGACGTAAAAACTGTTGTCCTCAATGGATTCATAGAGGAGGACATATATATGCAACAGCCTGAGGGATTTGTGTCTGATAGCCAGAAACATAAAATATGCAAGCTTCAGAGGTCCATTTATGGATTGAATTAGACTTTGAAGAGTTGGAACATACGTTCAATGATGCGGTTTGGCTTCGTGAAAAATCAAGATAAACCTTGTGTTTACAAAGAAGACTAGTGGGAGCCAGCTTGTCTTTCTTATATTGTACGTGGACGACATTCTTTTGAATGGAAATGATGTAGGTTTGATGACCTCTCTTAAGGTTTGGTTGCCCCAGAATTTCTTAATGAAAGATCTAGAAGAGGCAGCCTATATCCTCAGAATTAAGGTCTGTAGAGATAGATCTAAGAGATTAATAAGTTTGTCGCAGCAGATGTACATAGAAAATATGTTGAAAAATTCAACATGGAGAAATCCAAAAGGGGTCTTCTTCCTCTTAGACATAGAATTAATATTTCCAAGATGATGTGTCCTAAAACACCTGAGGAAAGAGAGCACCATAAGCCGAATTCCCTATGCTTCTGCAATAGAGAGTCTCATGTATGCCATGCTATATACAAGACCGAATATTGCGCATGCTGTAAGTGTTACGAGCAGGTATCAGTCCAACCCAGGTGAAGAACACTGGGCTACTGTGAAAACTATCCTTAGGTATTTGAGAAGAACTAAGAATTTGTGTTTACTATATGGTAGAAATGAGCTAATGATAGAAGGCTTCACAGATTCAGACTTCATGTCGGATGTTGATGATAGAAAGTCAATATTAGGGCATGTCTTCATATTGAATGGTGGGGCTATCATTTGGAAGAGTTCCAAACAGAATACAATAACAGATTCCACCACTAAGGCAGAGTACATTGCAGCATCTAAGGCATCAGAGGAGGCAGTTTGGCTTTGAAAATTTGTCACAGAACTAGGAGTGATGCCCTCTATTGAGGAGCCAATGCCACTTTACTATGACAATAATGGAGCCATAGCGCAAGCTAAAGAATCAAGGTCTCATCAAAAGTCCAAACATATAGATCGATGCTACCACATCATTCAACAATTTGTGGATTAACGTCAGATTGTTGTGCAGAAAGTAGCCTCCGTGGACAATATGGCGAATTACCGTACTAAGCCACTCACACTTCAAAAGCTGGATGTGCATTTGGAAAGAAAGGCTATGAGATACATTAGCAATTGGCATTAGTGTTAGTGGGAGATTGTTAGTAATATACCCTAAAGCCAATCAGTGACATAGGCTTTGGACATATTTTGTATTTTTCTTAGTTTTATTCATGTTTATTGTTAGCAGTGCAATATATTTATATGAATTGTCCATTGAATCTTTGTTAAGAAAATATATTCCTAAGAGTTAGAAATTTGAGATATATATATATATATATTTTTGTATAAAATTCTTAAACGCTCCTAACCATAGAAATATCATAAGGGCGATGATATTTTCGGATAGGCCGGTGTATGTTATATTTCTAAGTTGAGGTGACGAATCTCAAGTCACTAGTGTAGGGACACTAAAGTAAGCATACAGGTGCTTGTTAGCGAACAAGTACACTAAGCGTGACCATTTAGTTGAATAGTCATATGGTTCTATATTCATCGGTGACTAGTTTTTTACTACAATTGTGTGAAGTACTCCTCGGAGCTGAGGCATCATGGTTGATTCACATATAGATTGTTACTGTTTGACTGTACTAATACTTAGACTCTAATTATTGTCTACGTCTGATACTGATTGGTTGTATTAATTTATATGGGGAGGCATGTGAATGCGCAATAAGAGATTCAACACTCTCAATATTGAGAGAGAACGTCCTATGTAAACTATCAGATTCGACTCAAAAAACCCCTAGCTAGGGTACGTAGTGTGTGAAAAAAGTTTTCATCTATGTTACCATATTGAGCCGATTTTAGATATTCTAGTCATATGATCGAATAATAAGATTAGGCGAATAACCATAATTTTGATTCAATCGGGGCGTTGTATGTTGGAAGGAATTAATCACACTGCAACTGTTAGCGGAATAGTTCGTTATTCATCATCATTCTGGATTGTTGTGATATACAGTTAGGTGTCACCCACGGACAAAGAGAGAAATAAAAATAATTTAAAATAAATTATTTCATAGATTAGAAGAGTTCTAATTTAATATTGAAGAATTTGATATTGGACTCCACTGCCGAATGGTAATGGACCTATGTAGTCACACACAATAGGAATTGTGTGCATCCAACATGACAAGATGAGTCTAATACACTAAACAGTTTAGTGAAAATAGTGAGAAATTATAATTTGAATTTGAATATTATGAAAGATTTAATCTCTAATTAGATTAGAGAATAATTAAATATTCATAGATTATTATGAGATAATATTCTAACTAGATTAGATTTAAATATGAATATTTAATTATGATTTAATGGATAAGATCCAATTAAATTGAATTTATTAGATAGAGATAAGGATTAATTCTATTGGATAAGCTTCGATTAGTTACTAAATTGATCATTAACCTAAGATTTAATTAGTTGCTAGATTGAAGTTTATCTAAGGTTTGATTAGTTTTGAATTGGCTAATTTCAAACTTTAATTAGTTAGCCTGAGAGGCCGTACGGATGCCAAAGGGAAAATAAAATTTGCTGTAACACATGAAAAATATATATATACTATTTATATATATATATATCATAGATATATATACTATATATTTCAAAATTTGGGTCTGCCGACAGACTCATTTTTCGGCGGAAAAGATGAAAATATATATATATATACATAATATATATAATATATATATATACTATATATATTATATATTATATATATATATGATATATATTCAATTTGGGTCTCCGACACCGACTCATTTTTCGGCGGAAAGATTAGGCCCATTTTTCTCTTTCCGTACGGAAAATTTTAACATAAGAATAAAAATAGAAAGAAACCGTAATAAATACGTAAGTTCTCTTATAATTGTGAAAATTCTAAAAAATAAATTTTCTTATTTAATTTCAAAAGTAAGTTTTCTATAACAGATTAATGGGTGTGAAAATTCTATAAAAGATATTTTCTATTTTATTTTAATATCTTTTTAGGATATTTCTATTTAATTTCAAATACATTTTCTTTTAAGATAACGGATTTTATTTTTCTATTTATGTTCAAAAATTTATTTCCTAACGATTTTTTTCTATTTAATTTCAAAAGTATTTTTGCATTAGAGATTTTGTTAATTATTTATCATTAAAGCATATTTCTTTCTTATAGCGGATTTTATATTTCAAATTTTTTAGATACACATTTGGCAATCATATAAAATATGGCTAAAATTAAAAATAAATTTTAAAATTATAACTTCTTCTAATAATTATTATGTGCATTTGCACGTACATTTTACTATGTATATATATTATATATAATATATTATATATATATAATATATTATATATATATATAATGAGTAAGGCTAGAATACTTTTACAAGTATCACCCAAGTGATACTTGTGTGTTTTTAGCCTTGGATGGAGAGATGTGAGGTTGAGATGATGGTGGTAGATGGTAGTAGGTGGAATAGTGTTTGATCCACACACACGGCTATTGACTAATAAAAGTAGACCAATGACCCATGCTACACAACGCTGATAGCCAACTATGGCGGATTGATACTTGTAAAAGTATCTAGATCAACTCAGTACATTAGTATATATATATGATATAATTATTATATAATATTTATATATATATATATATATATATATATAATAGTTGAGCTAGAATACTCTCCGTAGTAAACGGGGCATTTACTATCGAGTTGTTTTCGATGATAGAGCTTCTAAATTGACGATCTGCTCCGTTAACATGATCTATACACTTAAAGTGTTTAGAAATCAAATTTCAAATCTTTTTGACATCATTTGCCTAATGACAAAGTTTCAAATTTTGTAATTTTAATGGTGGATAAGAGACGTTTTTCTCGTTTATCCGTGTAAAGATATTCAAATCAATTTGAATTTTTGTTAGAAATTTTTTAAACTATTTAAAACAAGATGCTATTGCTCTTGATCTTGATTACAAGACTCCTATCATCATTTTTTAAAGAATATTCATTTTCAACGCATCTCATTTTCTGTTCACTAATGATAAAAACAATATCGAAAGTGTGTGAAATTTGATTTCTAGGTAGTTTAAATGGTTTAGATCATATTTAACGGAGCCGATCGTCAATTTGGAAGCACTATCATCGAAAACAACTCGATAGTAAAATGCTCCGTTTACTATCGAGAGTATTCTAGCTCAACTCTCTATATATATATATATATATAAAATTGAGTTAGAATACTTTTAGAAGCACCAATCCCTTGATGCTTCTATGTTTTTAGTCCTTGGATATACTGCTTAATTACTAATACCCCTTGGATCAAACACTATTCTACCTACCACCACCTACCACCATCATCTCAACCCTGCATCTCTCTATCCAATGGTTAAAAACTCAAAAGCACCACCCCCTTGGTGCTTTTGAGAGTATTCTAGCTCAACTCTATATATATATATATATATATATAGAGAGAGAGAGAGAGGATCTTTCTTTAAGACATGAAGTTAATTTGTCTCTTAAGGAGTAATTAGATTACTCTTCTCTCTCAACTTTCAAGTTCATATTATTTCATCGAAAGAGAATGTAGATATCAAAGGACTGCTCGCACCGTCTTTGTAATCTGCAACTCATCTGTTCTGTGCGACGAAAGACATTAGATCTACATCAATTCCGTGTGGATACGCGTAGAGGCCGGTCACGTGTGCGGCTAATCGGAACTTCAGTTCATCATATTTAGTTTCAACAGTACAGTAGATCAAGAGACCTTAATTGGTCCAATGTGATGTAATATGAACTTTAGATCTATTTAAATTAGATTATTATTTTACACTGTAACATGAGAATGATCCGCCAGCTCTTTATTGATTTGTTTTCGACTTTATTCATATGCGATATGGATTTTAGTTTTCGAAAAATTTCAAAAGTACAATATTAATTTCCGTTGTGATTTTTTTTTTTCACGCCGGATAAATTTTTACAGTACAATCGCGGTAAGAAGCACTCCCACTAAGTCTACTAGAGGCACAATATCAAACCCATAGATTGTAGCAACGATAAAGAAAGTAAATGCTAATAATAAGTAAAGTTTACTATGATATTTCTACTTTATCAGCAATGTCAACGATTATCTCTACATACATCAATTTATATGAATATAACATTGACTACTGGATATCCACTTAACTGAATATAACATTGATCAATTTTGTTTTAAATTTAATAAATTATTTTATTTAGTCTTTAACTGAGAGAGTGGCTTTGGATCTATTTAAGGCCTTTCGTTTTTGGAGGTTCTTCTTCCCGATTTGTGGCCGGTTGTTGCGGTTTGGATCCGAGCAGTCGAATCAGGGGTGTGACACATTCTTTAACAAGAAATCTCTATTTTGTTTAGGTTCATCTTATGCAATATAGGAAAGAAAAATAATTAGAGATAGAAAGGAGAATACATAAGAGGAGATCACCGATTTAGGACTCTCAAACTCACCGATTCTTTAAGGAGAATCGTCGAAGGCTCAATCAACGGTGAGGAGATCACCAAACAACCCAACAAAAGAGGTTTTAACCAATCAATACCATCTAAAACCTTCAAATTGAAAATTTTCAAATCTAATCTCTAAAATCACATTCTACCTAAAATCTTTCAAACTACGAAAATCACGCTATTTTTAGTGTAAATAAATAAGAACTCACCTCTTCCAAGTATTACTTTCTAGATTAGGCCTCTTGGACCTAGGGTTAGACTCTCTTTTAAAAGCAGTTCCTCCTCTTCTCTTACCCCAACTCTAAGCTAGGTTGAGGTAGATCCTTCCAAAAAGAGAACGAAGTGAAGTTGAGGTGCTTAAATGAGATCAAATAATGGAGAGGAAGAAGAAGATGAAGGAGGAAGAGAGAAAGAGAGTTTTTACTCTTTTAAGTTGAGGTGAATGAGAGAGAGAAAGTGAGGGGTTTTTATGAATAACCAAACTGAACCAAACCATGCCTCCCATCCCTCCCCACTCCCCATGAAATACTGCTTGCATACAGGCGAGTACTAGTACATACTTGAATTGGAGTACTGGTACTCCCTCATTGAGTACCGATAAATTTCACAGTGTTCGTTGCCGAATTCCCTGATCCTTGACCCGGTCAAAGATCCTCCTCGGGATGGAAACGGCTTCGGATAGTGACCCTCGAAGTTTGCGCCCTTCGACTGATCAAGCATTCGGCTGACGAGGGATCGGGTCAGCCGGGTTCGAAAACTCCACAATAAAATCGGTTCGGCTAGATTGAGCCGACTGTAGAATCGGTTCGGCTAGATTGAGCCGAATGTACAGAAAACACAAGATCTGTGGTCGGCTGATGAGCCGAATGGATGGAATACATAGTAACTGGTCGGCCGGAAGAGCCGAATAGAAGAAAACACAGTGATTTGTCGGCTGAAAGAGCCGAATGCCTTTATATATTAATAAAGCAGAGTGTGCCCGAAGGGCATATAGACTCTGAAAATCTAGTTTATAACAGAGTGTGCCAGTGGGGCATACAGACTCCAGAGATCTAACTTAAAAACTACTCCTAGGAAAGCAGTAAATGCGGGTAAAATGTTACATGTAGACTACTCCTAGAAAATGATAAATGCACGAAAGGAAAGATATGAAAATGCGATGGTCTTCTCGTTCAGGGGAGAGAAAGACCCCTATTACAGGCTTTAAAGTTACTATTTATAGTGATGTCTTCTCAGCCCACAATATTGAACGGTTTTTAATAGTGGGGGAAGTAGTGTAGACATGATCTTGGAAGTTACACCTCACTTCTCATGGAAGTTATGGCCCACTTCTCATGGAAGTTACACCACACTTCTCAACCGTTCCCGCCTAAACGCTCTTGACCTTCAGGCGCCTTATTGCCGACTCCTGATGTACCACGTATCCTTATTTTTTTGGCTCATACATGGGTTAGGTCGGCATGTGTTAATTTTTTTGGTATCAACAATGCCCCCACAATAGTCGTTCGAATGAACGTTCGGATGACTATTGGTGCCAAATCGACTGCTCAATGACACAGCCGAGACCCAAGCTTTAGTTTCGCTGGTCCTGGTCGGCTTAAAGAAAACGGCTCTTTATCATCCCAGCCATATATATCCGGGCTCCATCAACCGAGTCTTTACTTTTACTCGATTGGTTCTGCTCTTTTTGAACCGAATGTTCTTCTATCAAGGATTTCTCCTTGAAGAAAGTTGCTCTTTACCAGCCACATATACCTCGGCTTCATCAGCCGATTCTTCACTTTCACTCGATTGGCTCAGCTGTTCTTGAACCGACTGCTCTTCTATCAAGAATTTCTCCTTGCCTTTACTTTGATTTTTATATCGGCTCCATTGTAGCCGATCGTCCTTATTTTTCTTCTGGAATTGCCCATATTGGGCAACTCGAACACCTAGACCAAATAAGTTAGGAAAATACTTATCTTCAAAATAGTCTTTTATCTTAAAATGCAGACCATTTAACGCCAGTTTGGCGAACTCTGATTCCCGCATTCTAATAAAGCACCGGATTTTAGCTATTTTGAAACGATTCAAATATTTTTCGATCATTTCTCCTGCCTTTTGTCGATATAAAGCCAAGTCGGCGACCGATAATTGTGGCTCCAACCTATAGAATCGCTCATAAAATTTTCTTTCCAATTCGTCCTAATTTTGGACGGAATTGGCTGATAAACTTGAATACCAAGTAAACGTCGTTTTAGTTAACGACGTGTTAAATAATCGAAGGTTCAAAAATGAGTCAGCGGCCGCTTCTCTACACTGGGCCGTGAACCGGGCTATATGCTCGACTGTATTCTTGGCCTCATCGCCCGAGAACTTGTCGAACTTCGGCATTTTCCAGTTTGCCGGATACGGATGTTCTATGTCTATGTTTGCGGGATAAGGGGAACGAAATACAGGCCACATTGCCGGCCTGGCCCCTACTCCAAAGGTATTCTGAATGGCTTCCTCGATTTGAGCATCTAGCTCATTATTGTTCCCTATTAAGGGAACCGGGGCTTGTGCTTGAGCCGGATTCGGCTCTGGAGGAAATCCATAATTTTGTATTGCGGGATTCACTCCTTGCATAACATTAGGGGCCTGCCCCCCAGCTCTAATCCCCGCATTTTGGGGTTGATAAGCTGGTAAATGAGGTAAACCTGATACAATCTTCGACTGCGGGCCGGCATTTATATTTGCCGGCCTGTAAGCAGCCTGGAAAGGTGCCATTTGCGGTTGCGCCTTTGAGACCGCCGGCGTGATGGAATTTTGTTGCACCGGCGCAGTTAAGGGCCTCTGTTGCCCCCCATAAGGTTGCTAGTTTTGGATAAATAACTGTATAATTCGAACAATATTTTTATTGTAGGCCATGATGGCGGCCAGCACCGCATCTAGTCGAGCAGTACTTTGATGGATATTTTGATCTACAGTTTGCAGGACTCGGCTCATCTGGCCGAGTGCCTGAGTTAGACTCGGCTCTTGATAAGCCGATTGTCCACTAATTTCATTTTCTGCTAGTAATACTGTACAATAACGCTCATTAGCGTTTTCAATATTACTGGTTCGTTCGTTCCCAGATATTCGAGAAACAACTCGATTGCAGAGATTCATGGCATTGTCATCAGCCATACTTTGTATTAAATGAAAATACAAATTTACCTGGACAAGTGTCCCACCGGGCGTGCCAAAATTATTCGCTGCCGAAAATCTCCGATCCTCGACCGGGTCAAAGGTCCTCCTCGGGGAGCGTGTCGAGATGGAAACGGCTTCGGATAGTGACCCTCGAAGTTTGCGCCCTTCGACTGATCAAGTGATTCGGCTAACTCGATCCCTCGTCAGCCGGGTTCGAAAACTCTACAATAAAATCGGTTCGGCTAGATTGAGCCGAATGTAAAATCGGTTCGGCTAGATTAAGCCGAATGTACAGAAAACACAAGATCTGTTGTCGGCTGATGAGCCGAATGGATGGAATACACAGTAACTGGTAGGCCGGAAGAGTCGAATGGAAGAAAACACAGTGATTGGTCGGCTGAAAGAGCCGAATGCCTTTATATATTAATAAAGCAGAGTGTGCCCGAAGGGCATACAGATTCTGAAAATCTAGTTTACAACAGAGTGTGCCCGTGGGGCATACAGACTCCAGAGATCTAACTTAAAAACTACTCCTAGGAAAGCAGTAAATGCGGGTAAAAAGGATTACATGTAGACTACTCCTAGAAAATGATGAATGCAATAAAGGAAAGATATGAAAATGCGGTGGTCTTTTCGTTCAGGGGAGAGAAAGACCCCTATTACAGGCTTTGAAGTTACTATTTATAGTGATGTCTTCTCAGCCCACAATGTTGAACGGTTTTTAGTAGTGGGGGAAGTAGTATAGACATAATCTTGGAAGTTACACTCCACTTCTCATGAAAGTTATGGCCCACTTCTCATGGAAGTTACACCACACTTCTCAACCATTCCCGCCTAAACGCTCTTGACTTTCAGGCGCCTTATTTCCGACTCCTGGTGTACCACGTGTCCTTATTTCTTTGGCTCATACATTGATTAGGTCGGCGTGTGTTAATTTTTTTGGTATCAACACACAATTTTTCAAAATCCAAGAGTGTCAACAGCGAAAACAACTCAAGATGTACTGGTACTCCCTCTTGAGTACATGTTGAATTAGAAACTTCATTTTTCACGTTGTTTTCACACCTAACTAGTTCCAACTCAATTAAACCTCTCCTAAAACCTCTTAAATAGCATTATAGGCCATTTTACACTGCACTTTAGCTATTTGCAAAGTCCAGTATACTACACTTAAGGGGGCTTCTGCAACTTGATTTCAACAATAGAATGGAAGCACTAGGATTTTTAAGTTAATTTGTTTGATTTTCCCAAACTAGATGAGGAGTTCGGATACTTTGGGGTTATCGAAAGATTATTGTTTTTTATTTTCAACTTGGAAACCCTAGAAATTGGTATAGCAGTTTTGCTGTCCCGTGCTTCGTTTAGCTTGATTTAGAGCATCTCCCTTGTCTAGAGTGTTTTTGTATTGATTCTTATTGAATCGATGTCATGACTCCCCAAATTTTGCGAAGTTGTCGCGGCTGAAATGCAATCTAGGAGACCTAGTTTCAAGACATGGTTGCTTGATTCTAGAACTTGGTCACTTGGTTCCAAAACCATCTCACTGGAGCAGTATACTGAGACATTTGGTTCCATAGTATCTAGGATGAGGTTCTAAAACATTGTATGTAACTTGTTCTAAAATCTCATCATAGATTTCAGAACATTAGCCTCCAGAGATTCGTAATTTGAGTTTTTATCGGTTGTGCATTGTGCCCTGGTATCATATATGATATGATCGATCTCTTCTTAGGTCCGAGGGAGGATCGAGAGCCGTGGATATGCCACGCTACAAAGCCACGTGTGAGCCATGGGCGTTGAGATGACAAATCGAGATGGGTGCACAATCCGAATTGGGTTTAGCAAAATTTCGGTGACTCGATTCCTTCATCTCCCCCCTTTTCGTTGGTTTATTAATGATCCATGGTATTCATGTAGTATTTTAGCTATTGCATGCTTGTTTATGAGGACTTAATACATTAGCTTACTTGCACATGATGACTAAATAAGATGGTATGCTTAGTCACGACGCATGTACTATTCATTACTTACTTGGTTATGATGGACACTGGCAATAAAGTGCATAACTGACACATGATGCAAGTCCATGTTTGCGATTTCAAGGGAATAAATTTGTTTATCCTAATTGTTCTACCAAACAAGATATTATTTGACCGGAATATTTTATCCTGGGCAAAATAGGTTATTCCAGATTTTCATGGAATAACCCGTTAATTTAATTCCCCCAAACCTCGTATAGGGATTATCCCTAGGGAATTTCAGGGGCAGGGGCAAAAATCAGGTTTTCTCAATACCACTGCCACTTTACTCTTCTTATCACTAACTCACCTACCCTATCGTCTCCATCTTTGTCCCCTTCCCACAAACTCTACTTTTTCCTCCTCAAATCCCTCTTAACTCCATCCTTTTACCTAACTCCCCTTCTCCTCCCCTGTTTTCTTTACTTTCCCTCGCTGTTGATTGTTTTCTCTTTCATATTAACTCCACATTCAACCTATCTTTACTTTGCAGCTCAAAACCACCATTAACTGTGTGGGAATGAATTAAACCTGCATCCCATCCTCATTAATAGGTGGCCGTCCGCTGTTCCCTGTGCAGATCTTCCTTCAATGTTTTACCTACCTACCTCTGTAAAGACTTATAGGTCTATTTGGAAGTAAAATTTTATCTTCTATGGTTTTCAGTTTGTATGAAATAGGCCAATTCGTAGGGCTGGCAAATGAGCGAGCCGGCTTGCGTTCGACTCGCGTTCGACTCGATATTTGGCTCGCTCGAGCTCGACTCGAAATTAAATGAGAAGGCTCGAAATTCATTTCAAGCCAAGCTTGAGTATTGCTCGGCTCATTCAAATTAGGCTCCAAAAGCTCGAATATATATATATATATATATATAGAGAGAGAGAGAGAGAGAGAGAGAGAGAGAGAGAGAGAGAGAGAGAGAGAGAGAATTGAGCTCATGTACTTTTAAAAGTACCAAGTCATTGGTGCTTGTAGATTTTTAGTCATTGGATTAAGAGATATGCAGTTAGAATGATATGGGCCCCCTAGGGTTTAGTGGGTGGTTGGTTGAATAGTATAATATAATGGTTGAAAATAATCCGAGAAGTAGATCTAACGGTAAAAAACTTACAAGCACCAAGTGCTTGGTGCTTTCACAAGCACCATAGCTAGACTCTCTCTCTCTCTCTTCTCAGGCTCCTCGAGTCTCGTCTCTCGATCTCATCCTCGCATCCGGCGTTCGCTCGTTCTCTCTATATATAATATATAATACTATTATATTAGTAGACTACTAAGCTAGCAGAAAGTATAAGATTATGTGCGCTTCGATTTTTGATTCTAGAGCAACCCTTTATCATTCTTACCTATTTTGTTTTTTTTGGAATTAATATTATATACCGTTGTAGGGACCACTCACCCTAAGGGTATATTTAATCCAAGAGGGACCGATATCTAACCGTGACCTCTTATCAAAGTAAAAATTGAAACATCAATCTCATATTTCGATAGTCTATATATTATACAATATAAATATATATATATAATAATATAAATAAGATATATATATATAATAGTATAGAGAAGAGAGAGAGAGAGAGAAGAGAGAAAAATGAAGAGAAGAGAGAGAGAAGAAGAAGAAATTGACTCCTGCTTAAAAAAGTAACCAAAGCTATGGCTTGTAGATTTTAGCGCATTAGGATTAAATATATCGGTTAGTATGATGTGGGCCCGCAGGCTTAGTGGGTGGTTGAATAGTTATAATCTAATGTTAAAAATACCGAGGAGTAGATCTAACGTAAAAACTTACAAGCACCCAAATGCTTGACTTTACAACACCATAAGCTGCGATCTCTAAGTATTCGACGGACTCTGGTTGTGGGCGCTGAGCTGGCTCGGTGGCTGTAAAAGAGAGAGCAAGAGACAAGAGAGAAGATATTGTCCTGGTAGCTATGAAGCACAGGCCTCCGTGCTTCCAAGTCGTTTCGATGTTCGGTACTTTCGATCGACGATCGGCACTCCATTAAGAGTGATATAGAGTATTTAAAATACCTAGAAATAATTTTGCGATTTTCGATATCATTTGCCCTAAGTACGAATCGGGCTCAAAAATAATAATTAACGGGCCAAATGGTGAGGCCGTTTGGTCAAGTTTAACGGTAAAAATATCCATACACATGAAATTTTGATAGAAAATTCTTTATACCATATAAAACAAGATCAATAACTTTGATCTAAAATTTTAATGTCATATCATCATATTTTGTAAGATTTTTATTTTCAACCGTTGATTTTGAGCCACTTCGATCACTAGGCAAATGATATCGACAAATCGCAAAATTTATTTTCTAGATACTTCAAATACTCTAGATTAAGTCTAACGGAGCCGATCTTCGATTCGAAAGTCCGAACATCGAAAACAAAGTGGAAGCACGGAGCCCTCCGTGCTTCCATAAGCATCCTAGCCGCACTCTATATATATATATAGAGTCCGGCTACTATACTCTTATGACTACGATCGTCATCGTACTCATAAGTTGTTTTCGATGATAGAGCTTCCGAATCGACGATCCATACCGTTAAACATTATCTAGAGTATTTAAAACATCTAGAAATCAAATTTCATAATTTTTTTACATCATTTACCTAACGATCAAAAGCTCACAAAATTGACAACTTTTAACGGCCGGTATGAGATACTTGCTAGTTTAACGGTATAAAAGAATCGGAATAGGTTGAATTTTTGATAGAAAATTATATTCACTACCTAGATAAAGATCAATAACTCCGATCTTAAATTGAAGGATCCCATCATCCATTTTTAGGACGTCGTTTGATTTTGACCGTTCATTTTATACTCGCTTGATGAATTTTATTCTGATTTTGAAAAATTACGAAATTTATTTTCTAGAAGTTTCAAATACTCTAGATTATATTTAACAGAGTGAATAGTTGATTCAGAAGCCCCATCATCAAAAACAACTTATGAGTACAAAGGGCCCAATGCTCATAAGAGTATAGTAGCCTTACTCTATATATATATATATATATATTAAAAAATATATAAATATAATATATTTTAATTATATATAGACTGAGTGAATAACCCGAGTTTAGTTAAAATTGGGCTAATGTTGTTGGCCCATAAAAACAAACCCAATAAACAAATAAAAAAGCAAAATTTCACTAAATTTATACATTTTCCCTTCATTTCTTTCTTTCTTTCACAGAGCTCTAAATTTTGAATATGTTTCTCTCTTTCTCTTTTTCTCTATCTCTCACCCTAAGTGGCCAAGCCGGAAGCCTTTCAAGTTACGAAATAACAGCATATGCCCGCCTTTGCCTACCTTACTATTAATTGTATGCTTAAAAAATATACAGAATATTTTTAAAGTAAAAAATTATTATTTATATAAAATTTTAATTTTAGTTATATATGATTGGATAGTTTAATCCAATATTTATCTATATAATTTATTTATTTTTGAACGCATAGATGAAAATGAATAATATGAGGATTGAAAGCGGAAGAGAAGACATGTGAGGCTGAAAATATTAGATATTCAACTCATAAATTATTTTCCTTTATATTATAATACTATATTTCATATAATTATTTTGTACTTTGAACTATTAGATATATTTTTGTATCAAATTATAGATAATATTCTATATAAATTAAACTATTGATCGTATGATATTGAGAATTTCAAGCGGCTCGTTTAGGGCTCGAGCTCGCTCGACTCGAAATTAGGCTCGCTCGAGCTCGGCTCGAATTAATTTCAAACCAAGCTTGAGCTTAAATTTAGGCTCGAAATTAATTTCAAGCCGAATTTGAGCCGAGATAAGCTCGCTCGAGCTCGGCTCGTTTCCATCCCTACCAATTCGTTTACCAAATTAATATTGGACTTCACAGATGTGATATTCTGTCAAATTTTATTATGGTTCATTTATTTAAAACTAATATAGCAATGTACTGTTGCATTGTATAAGCTTTTTCCATTTGTTGCCGGTGTATTAATGTTGCTCTTTGCGATGGTGTGCCTAATTTGCTGCACCTTTATTAGCAGGTGCAATTGGCGCCAGCATCCTAATGTTGATATAGTATTTACTACTATATATTTCAAATTATTGTCCTATTACTTACATAGAATTCTATGGTTATTTATGTATATTATTCCTGATTCTTTCTTAATCTCATGTTCATTAGTATGTTAATTATACAAATATTTCAAATATATTATAAATTATGGGAGTTACACATAAGGGCAAACTTGTCATTTCAAATTATTTCAATCTACTTTAACCATTATTCTTATCTTATTTCAAAAATTAACCAAACATCATTTTACTTATTCCAAGGAATAACCTGCTTTTAAACCAAACAACAAATTACTTTTATTTCTCTCAATCCCAGAATTTTGAGTTATTCCAAGGACAAAAAAAATTAACCCGGAGTTTCAGTTTGGGAAGGAACTATTGCATTTAAACTTGGGGCAGTTGCTTATGTATTCCTGAAAATTTTTCAACTTTTTGATTTGCCCTTTATAGAAAGCTAATATTAAAACTTGGGCCAGTTATTTCAAATATATCCTTATATAGTATAAATTCTGTTAGTGAACTATTAGCAATAGTCGTTATCTCTACAAAATTGCCACTTTGTCCTTTCAAACATACCCTTAAGTTAGAGGCAAAAGAAATATTTTAAATTTTGTCTCATCAAGTATAACTTTCTACCATCAACAACTTTTCTTATTTGCCCTTTAGTTAAGGGCAAAAGAAGTATTTTGATTTTTTTTTAACTCTGGTAGAAATTTATTCATGTTTAATCCGAGATAACTTAATAGTATTAACAGCAGGATATTTTTGAATAACAAAAGAAATATGCGAGGGGTATATTTGAAATTAAAAAAAAAAGTAGGGGTATATTAGATATCTCAAAAGTTTTGAGGGGTATATTAGATATTATCCATTTAAACTTTATCGTTTTGCACTATGATTGTATTGGAAGCCTAGTTAGTAAATTCGCGAATTATTCACGAATTATTCGCGAATTATTGAAAATCTGAATTAAACGGTCCGGTTACGAATTTTTTCGAAAGAAAGAGAATTATTCGCGATTTTTTGGGCTAACCGAATTATTCGCGAATAATTCGCGAATTATTCGTGAATTATTGCCGAATTATTGAAAATATGAATAAAAAACTTATAATTTTATTTTTAAATATAAATTAGTTTATATTTTATATCTTATATTTTATATTTTATACCGAATCCCTTTTTTTAGCCGAATTTTTCAACGAATTTAAAAATTAGAAAACGAATTTCATACGTATTATATTCGTACCGAATTTTTGCCGAATCCGAATTAACTAACCATGATTAGAAGCAAAGACGTTCTGCAAATGGTTAGATGATATTTCAAAATTTTGAAATCCTGGCTGGATTTTTGTACATCTTTCATACCAAATGCATACGGCTGATGCCGAGAGGGCACAGGGTTCGCAGCCCCTGTGTCCGTAGCGAATCTGGGCGCGTGCTCAGTTGGCTTCTGCTTCTGTGCAGGGGCAAGGAAAAAAAAAAAAGAAAGAAAATCAATGGAAAAACATATTATAGTATTTAGGTATCGTTTGGTTCGGGGATAAGAAAAAAGTGGCTATTCCAAAAATAGGTATATATTAAGGTATAAGCGAGAATTAGATCAATTTTGCGTTTGGATGAAAATTAGGTTATTCCTGGAATGAAAAAAATAGCGTTTGATTAGGTAAAATAGAATAAAAAAGATAATGGGTTTGTAAAGAAAAAATAATGATATTATCCACTTATTATATTTGAATTTAAATTTTTAAATTTTTAAATTTATATTTCTAAATTTAAAATTTTAACTTTGAAATTTAAAATCTCAAATTTTAAATTCAAAATTTTAAATTTTAAATTTCAAACTTTAAATTTAAGATCATATTTAAATTTAAAAAAATATAAAATATCAAATTTTAAATTTCAAAAATTTAAAATATCAAAATTTAAATTTAAAATTTAAATTTTAAATTTTAAATTTTAAACTTTAATTTTGAGATTATAAATTATAAATTTTAAAAATTTAAATTTTTAATTTTTAAAATTTTAAAATAAGAATAGTGGTGGGAACAATTAATAAAAATAATTTATTATAATAAATTTATAAATTTCTTTTAAATTCTACTTAAACTTAAATTTAATAAAAAGAATTTATTATATATTTAAATATAATTTAATTATAAACTTTATTATAATATTTAAATATAAATAATATGTATTAATATAGTACAATTAATAATTTTATAATAAAAAAATGTATTATATATATAACTATTATATTATATAATTTAGTTTAATTCAATTTATAATTTTAATTAAGTTTGAAATTAAGCATGGAATAGCATGTTCCACCAAAATGGTGGAATAGCAAATCCCTTGCTATTCCGAATAACCGGAAATAGCAAGGTTTGACCGGAATAAAATATTCCGGTCAAATTTCATCGTATTGGCTGAATAGCGGTAACTTTCGTTATCCCGCTTATTCCGCGATCCAACCTCACTTGTTTAGGGGTAAAAAAAATGATAGAATATTTTATTCTTTCTTTATTCCTTTATACTATTTATATAATTCAATATTAAATATTATTTACAGATAATTATTACCACACTATATAAATTAAATATAAATATATCTAGAACAATATAATAGGATAACGTCATAAATACAAATATAAAAATATAAATAAAAATATATTTTATAATAAAATAAAGTTTTACTATAATAATAAATATGAGAGGTTGCTCTGGCTTTTCAAAAAAAACTAAGCTGCGTACTTCACACAATCACGAAGTTACGCAAGTGAGCTCGTGGACCGCTGTCGGCACTCATGCGCCACGATTTCCTCCTTTGTGTTCAAATACCACCGCCACCCGTAATTTCATACTTTTTTATTTAGTACCATACTTTTTTTGCAAATAGCCTCCTAACTAATTTTTTTTTTAAATGGCCCTATCAAAAAGTTATTTACAAAAATGTTCCTGGTCCCACCACGTCAGCGCCACGCGGGCGGGGCTGGGCCATGTGTTTAAGTTGAACACGGTGAACCATTCACCGTGTTCAATACAAGGTTTTTGTATTAGACACGGTGAATGGTTCACCGTGTCCAATATAAAATGGTTAACTGCGAGATATTTGTATTGGACACGGTGAATGAATCACCGTGTCCAATACAAATAATTGAACATGGTGAATGATTCACCGTGTCCAATACAAACATCCAAAACTTAGTCATTTTTGGCTAAGTTGGAGGTATTTGTATTGGACACGGTGAATGATTCACCGTGTCTAATACAAAAACCTTGTATTGAACACGGTGAATGGTTCACCGTGTTCAACTTAAACACATGGCCCAGCCCCGCCCGCGTGGCGCTGACGTGGCGCTTGCGCGGCGGGGCCAGGGCCATTTTTGCAAATAAAATTTTGACAGGGCCAATTTTAAAAATAAAATTAATCAGGGGGCTATTTGCAAAAAAAGCCCTGTAATTTAAAGTGTATCAATTTAGCATACTGTGGTATTATTTTTTTTTTATTGTCCTTTCCACTAATTTTTTAGTTAACTCAGTGATAAAGGTAAAACTAAAAGATACAAAAATAAATATTTGATAAACCTAGGTGGGGTATCTGAAGATTTTTGTATATAATTTAACGAAATGTTAACGGAAGAGCTAACAAAAAAAAAGAAAAAAAAAAAAACTACATAGCACTAAATTGATACATTTTAAACAGTAGAGTACTAAAGTGAGAAAGTGCGAAACCATAAGAGTGGTGTTTGAAGTTTACCCTTTTATTTTTACAGTAAAAAAAAAAATAAAAAAAGCAAAATTACAATTTTTTGCAAACTCTATACAATAATTTTATGTCAAAATTTTTTAGTGCAATTATTTATATGTCCCAATAAAGTTACCGACTTTAATTAATATTTAACTCTCTTATTAGAAGACTAATATGAAAACTATCCTTTTAAAAATCTACTATTTTAGAGAAATACTTTTGTAAAATTTCAAGCTCTTACAGATATATTCCTAGAGTTAAATTTTATTAGTGCATCTTAAAAAAAAAAATCGTTATCTCCTGTGAAATGGCTATTTTGCCCATAATTTTTTTTAAAAAATACCCTTATAAAAGTTCAAGCTTTAGCAGATATACACCTCGAATTAGATTCTATTAGTACACATTAAAAAAAAAAGTCGTTATCCCATATGAAATTACTATTTTGCCTACTTTTATATATATTCTACCATCACCATTTTTTTATTTGCCCTTAAACGTTTGTCTACTCTTCATATTTGACCTTAATCAGTCTCCTATTATTTTTATTCACCCCTACTATGGTCATCTTCTTTTTCCAACTGAAGAAGAAAAAGCTTCTTTCTTTAGCTATTGCTAAAGGAGATGAAGCTCTTCTTCCTCTCATTGTGCCCTTATTCATTAATCCGTTCCGCATATCTAAAATCCTGAAATAAATCTTGCATGTACACCAAATGATCTTGCACTGTTTTGCAAAAATTAAAGTAATAGAATCTTGCATGTACACAAAATGATCAAAATATTTATATCATCTTTGTTAAAAAAATTAGAGAAATGAATTTTTAGAGAAATTTTTGGTTGAGGGACCTCCGCCACCACCACTACCGTTGTCTCAGAGGTGTGACCGACGAGAATCCCGAAGGAGAGAATTTTTATTTTTTTTTTAGAGATAGATAGCACGCTATCCGTTTCGTTTATTTTATTTAGAAATAAACTTAGCTGAAAAAGTGAATCAACTAAGATTCGAATTTAGGTCTCGGGGACCAACCACCGAGCCTTTTGCCACTTGCTCTAGAGACGGCCAGTCCCGAAGGAGAGAATTTGATCGCTATAGGGAGAAATCTTAGAGAGAGCGAGGAATTAGAATGTATAGAATAGAAAAATAGATTAAGTAAAAAAGGATAAAAATATAATTTTTCCGCTATTTAAATCTAGGTTTAATTCAAGATGATCTAACAGTTAGTAAATGTGAGGACAGATTTGAATAACGGATAAATCTTATAGGAATATTTTTTGAATTGTTTTTTTTAGAAATGTATAAGATATTTCTCTAATTTTAAAGACTATAATGACAATTATCCCAAATTTTTTTATACAAAACTAAATAAGCAAAAAAAAAAAAAATCACACGACAAATAATCTTTTAGCTCAAATATATTTTAAATTAAATAAAATGTACTAATCAAAATGTCACAAAATTTATCGTTGGAGAATCAAAATTAAGCATAGGATAACCTATAAAATAAATTAATTAATAAATAAATTAATAAATAAATAAATAGCTCGTGTCGTTTTAGTGCGAACTTTCGATGCACGGTGCGAGTCCAAACGTGACCAAAAATCAACCTCTTCTTTTTCTTTTTCTTTTTTTATTTTTTTTATTCTCCTCCCACAATTTCTATTCGTTCATTTGACCGTTTCCTCCACGGCCCCAACAAATGCGTTTAAACTTAAAAGTAAATTAAACGTCAACTAATTTGAATTAAGCAGTTGACACGGCAAAAAAAAACAAAAAGAAATCAACTGTGATTGAAATTTCCATTTTTGAATTTTTAAAATTGTTGTTTACATTAATTGCATTAGAGGGTTTTTTTTAGATTTTTAAAATTTTTGTATAAAATAAATTTCTAAAAATTAAAGAATATGATTTTTAAAAAAGAATTAAGTATATTTGGATTAAAAGATTCTAAAATTGAGTAATTTGAGTAGTTCTTTTTATTATAAATAGGAACAAAAACTTTATTGAGTAAATTTTTGGTTAATACAAAATTTTAGTTTAGATCTTTGTGGGTCTGCATGGCTCTTCTTCTTTCTCTTTTTTTTTTTCAAAAATATTTGCCCCACATCGGTAATTTGTAAGATTAATTACACCAAACTCGATTTTTATTTTTCTTAACATTAAATTTCAAATAATTCTTTTTATGATTTGAGTACGAATTATAAGCTAGTAAAATGCTAAATTTTTGACTCATTTGTGATGTACTCTATGAAATTTATAAATTTTAGTGTTATGACACACCTTTTATTGATGGATTTTTATAGCAATGTAATGGGAAACAACGAAATAGCAAAATAAACATTTTAAAAACACAGAAATCATAGTAAACGCATTTTTTCGACCATTTTTTCTGGAACTTGTGCTTTAATTTTGACGGGGATGGTTCCCCTATAAAATTATCCAATTTAAGTCCATCACGTGGACGCTCTAAATTTCAAGACAATGTGAACAATAAATTAAATAATTTTACGTGAGGGATCATCAGCATAAAATGTTACCGTGTTAGAAAATTTATATATTCTTTTGTTATTATGTGTGAAAACAACAACATAGATACTAAATGAGTGCGAATAAAGATGTAACCATTTGAGTGGATGGTGTAACAATTTTCTATTTCTTGACTATACGAAAATTTTATTTCTATGAATTTTATAAGTCAACGAAAAAATAGAAATATAATAATAATAATATTTTTTTATTTTTTAAAATACGAGTTTACAGATAAAATATCATAAAATCAAACTAAATATGTTCATTTGAAGATGCCAAAAATTAAAAACAAAGCAGGAAAAACCGCACTCAATGGCAATTGTAAATTTGATACTTCATCTTTTTAAATCCAATGAAAAGGTATATAAAACAATTTTAACAAAAAATACAACTACAAATATTGAAAAAAAAATTTATAAAACAAAATTTGAATTAAATCACCGAAGAATCAGAGTACCACTGTTTGTACCCATAATATTATATTAATTAATGGAAATAAATCAAAGATTAATAATAATTAATATGCCATAACTTATTTTTTATTTAAAAATCAAGTACTCAAAAGTTGGTTTTGGATTAGGTTAGTGCAGGTTCGGGTCTACATCTTCACAAATTTTAATTACATATTATGTACAATTCTGAGAATTTAATTGGAACTCTTTTTTTTTGGGGTATGATAAAAAGGTTGCTCAAAATAATTATATTTGAGATTAAAAAAATGTATATTTTAGATATTTGGATCACTCGAATTTTTCTAAACTTAAAAGAAATACATCCATCCATTTTAGACAGAGGAAAATAGAGACAGATGAATGCAACCCTAAGATGATTTCCTCTAAAACTACTCCAAAAATTATAAAGGTTTGAGTTTTTTTTTATAATATACCCAACTATTGTAGAGAGAAATTTTATTTTGTTATACTTTTTTTGCATAAACTATGAGAATACTCCTAGAAAAAAAAAAAATAATAATAATACGAGTATAATACTAAGCATTAAACAAAGTAAATAAGCGTATAAGAATCTCTCGCAAACTTAAAAATTTTGCAAATAGGCTGACAAATTTTTAATTTTGATGATAATTATTAAGTGGACGTCCGTTTTAAAAACATACGTTGCACATAATTTTATATAGCTTAAAAACACGCGTAGAAATCTAATTTTTCTCCATCAATTGTGATAGATAAGTACAAACATCGGAGAATAGACAAACCTATACTCAGAATTTTTATTATTTTCTTCATGCGTTAGAAAAAAGAAACAGCAATAAATTTTGTGCTGTATTTAAAGCTTTAATAAACTATTAATGTAATAATAATTTCGATTCAAAATATTAACTTAGTTATTAAACTATTTGAATTATCAAAACTAAACATTTCCGGCGTCTACTTGTGCAAGTGTTCTGCTCGGATTGGATCCAAATTACACGCGCCCGATTGGCTCTAATTGGCGTGTCGGCATGACACTGCCGTTGCCTCCTCGAAACTTAAAATCAAGTTCCAGGATATAACATATAAAAATTATTATTATTTTTTTCTTACTTTTGGTTAATAACACTGCCGCACTAGATATAATAAATAAATAAATAAATAAATAAAACAGGAACTGGTCTTCGTTCTCCGCCCTTCGGCAGAGAAGCCGCGTTTCCCCATTGCTTGGCTTCGCAAATTCCAACCTCCAACCCGTTGATTCAAACTAACCCTTTTTTTCTCTCCTCTCTCTCTCTTCAAAGTACACACACAGCTAAGTTTCCTGGGAACTCCCATTTTAGACTCCTCTTTGTTTCCTCCAATATCCACCTCCTCCACTTCCTCCTCCTCCTCCCCAGTTTTTTTATTTTTTTTTTTAAAAAAATATATATTATTGTTTTCCTTCAAATTAATTTGTCTCCGCTTTTGAGCTATAGATTCTGAGTTAGTTTCATGAAGAATCAGCTGTGAAAAAAAAAAATGGCTAAATCCTTCCAGTTCCAGTTGTATCTTCTATTAATCCTCTCTATCCATTTCGGCCCCTCGTCGGCTTCTCTCTCCAGCGCGAACTTCTCGACCTCCAGAAATCCTCTTCTCCGCGGCATCGAGCTGCCGAGCTTCAACGCGGTGGCGTCCGATTCCGGCTGCAGCCACCGCCGTACGAGTTCTCCGGTCGACGAGAGCGAGGCTGAAAAGCCAGCGCCTCCGCCGCCGCCGCCGCCGCTGAAGCTGCAGCTGAGGCAGCAGGCGCCGAGGAATCCGAATGTGGGAGAGACGGCGCAGAAGGACGTGGTCCGGATCCAGACCCTGTTCAGGAGGATCGCGGACAGGAAGAATCAGAACTCGACCTCGCGGCTCGCCCGCACCCTCGCGGAGAAGGAGAAGGAGAAGGAGAAGAAGACGGACGACTGCGGGGAGCCGGCGGTAGGTCCGGAGCTGGCGGGGCGGCTGGTGGCGACGCTGGAGTCGGGCGTGACGCTGGGGTCGGGGGAGTACCTGATGGACGTGTTCGTGGGCACCCCGCCGCGGCACTTCTCCGTCATCCTGGACACCGGCAGCGACCTCAACTGGCTCCAGTGCGCCCCCTGCCTCGCCTGCTTCGACCAGNAACCTCACCTCCCCCGACGACCATGGCTCGAACGCGTTCCGCCGCGTGGACAACGTGATCTTCGGCTGCGGGCACTGGAACCGCGGGCTGTTCCACGGCGCCGCGGGGCTGCTGGGCCTCGGCCGCGGGCCGCTGTCGTTCGCCTCGCAGCTCCGCGGGCTCTACGGCCACGCCTTCTCCTACTGCCTCGTCGACCGCGACAGCGACATGAGCGTGTCCAGCAAGCTGATATTCGGCGAGGACCGGAGGCTGCTGGCCCACCCGGATCTCAATTACACCGCCTTCGTCGCCGGCAAGGACAACCCGGCCGACACCTTCTACTACGTCCAGATCAAGGGGATCCTCGTCGGCGGCCACATGCTGCAGATTCCCCCGGAGACTTGGGAATTGTCCGGGGACGGGCGCGGCGGGACCATCGTCGATTCGGGGACGACGCTGAGCTACTTCGCCGATCCGGCGTATCGGGTGATCAGAGAAGCGTTCGTCGAGAGGGTCAAGAACTATCCGATGGTCGACGACTTTCCGGTGCTGAATCCGTGCTACAACGTCTCCGGGGTGGAGGAGGTGGAGCTGCCGGAGTTTGCGATCGTGTTCGCGGACGGCGCGGTGTGGAATTTCCCGGTGGAGAACTACTTCATCCGGCTCGAGCCGGAGGAGATGGTGTGTCTCGCCATCCTCGGCACGCCGCGGTCGGCGCTGTCGATCATCGGGAACTACCAGCAGCAGAATTTCCACATTTTATACGACCTGGACAAGTCCCGCCTCGGATTCGCGCCGATGAGGTGTGCAGAAGTGTAGATTGGATCTTGGTGATTGATGATTCCTCTCCGCCTTTACTTGGATTTTACAAAGAATAGTTCCTTCTTTTCTTCCTTTATTTCTTTTTTTTTCTTGGGATTAAAATGTGGATGGATTAAAAAATTTGGAATCCTCATTTTGATACACAAAGATAGGTTGGAAGGATAGAAATTAAACAGAGGATGATAAGATTATTTGTAGAGAATTTGTGTTTTCCCTCCTTTTTTTTCCTCCATAATTCTCTTTTTTTCTTTTTTTTTTTTTTTTGCTTTTCTGTTGGTCTCAGGAGAGGTCAATAAGCTGGCCTAAGTACTTACTGAAATACAAACAAATGTGGTTTTATTACTGTTATACATTAAAATTCGCTGGAAACAACTTTGGATTCTCCTTTATTATTATTATTTTTTTAAAAAAAAAAAAGAAAAGAAAGAAAAAAACAGAGAAATGGTTGTTGTTAATGACGGTGAGATGCAAGTCAAGGTGGTTGAAAAAGCTTTAATAAATGACATTTTCGCATTAGCATCCTCTCATCAAAGAATTTTCTTTCATACAGTGTGTAACTAATAAGAGCCCCAACCAATAGCAATTAACTATTGGAGGTCAAGAATTATGTTTCAGTTCTCAGATCAAGGTACAAGTTTTTGTGTCTATTATATGTGGTCAAATGTTTGACATATGCTTGGTGAATAATCAGCAGCTGATTGGCTTCTATATATATAGAGGTATAAGTACTGGTGAGAAATTGTAACCTTGACAAGGAAGTTTACTGCACGGCACGCTTCCTTGAGAATGAAGAGAGGATAGAAGCACTTCTCGATACTCCTTCAGCCATGTAACTTCTCTAGTTTGTAGTGATGAAATCCTTTTTCTTGAAAGCAAAAGCTCATTCCCAAGCTTTTACATGATGTGCGGAAGTGATTCAGAACATGCCAAAAATGATGCACATTTGGTGGTTCAATTAATATGCTTGCACCTCCATTGATCAAAGACACCATCACATTTAAGATTGAGAAAAGTCAAGACTAGCACGCGAGTGCGCTTGCGCGCACACAAAGAAGAAGAAGACGACAAAGGAGGAGAAGGTGGAGGAGGGTTATTATTGCTAATGATTATTAGGGTTCATCGTGCCCTCAGTTTTGGTCTCAACAACGTCCTCATCGGCCTCAAATCATCAAGGATGTGAGTCCAACACTTTCGGCTGGTGAATCGACTTTAACACTGAATATAGCGATCCGGTTCACTAGTAATGATAATTCGTTGGACGTAAACCACCGGCGAAAAATATTTAAACTTACTTATTATTAATATGGTCCATGATGTCTTATATATCCAATCATAATTTTTTTTCCATCTGATATGGGACTCTATTAGGGTGTCACAAAGAACTTAAATAATATTTGTCTAAAATTGTGTTCGGCAAGCGTTTAGCTGAAAATTAAGCACATTGACACTCATGTGTTTAGATCTGGAAGACCAGCTATGGGTTGGGCTAATGCATGGCTCAACCCTGGCCCATACAACAAACCTTGTTCCCACTTCGTAAAGCCTGGCCTTGTTCAATAATTTAGCCCAAGAGTGGCTCTGACCCAACTGTAATAGTGCGAGGTTTAGGGGGTGTTTGGCCAAGCTTTTTAAAAGTGATTCTGAGCCCAAAAGTGATTTTGGGCTCAGTAAAGCATTTGGCAATGAAAATTTTAAAAACTGATTCTACTTCTAAGAATTAGAAAACTGATTTTTCAACCTCTAAAAGTAGAAGCAGAAAAAAGCTGCTTCTCAAAACTGATTCCCACAAAAACAGTTTTCTCATTTAAAAATATTTATAAAAATACCGAAACTACTCCTAAACAAACAATATAATTCTACTCTAACCTTTTAATACTTCCAACTACCTCCTCTTTCTCTCTCTCTCTCTCTCCCATTTACCACAGCCAACCCTTTCTCTCTAACATTAAAAAAAAAATTCCATTTTCCTCTCTTCTCTCCTCCATCTCTCTCCCTTCTTCCTCTCCGGCGATTCTTTTCTTTCCGACAAACCTCCTCTCCGGCGAACCTCCAAAGAAGATACTCTCTTTTTTTCTTTTTTTTTTTACAACTTTCTCTCTCTCCCTCACTGTCTTTGCTGGATCCGGGGTTGGATTCGGGGTCGTTGCCGGCGTGGCGTGGGTCCGGCTGCGCCGGGGCCGGATCCGGCAAAGACAGGGCCGGGGTGGCGTGGGTCCGGCCGCGCCGGGGTCGGATCCGGGGTCGTTGCCGGCATGGCGTGGGTCCGACCGCGATGGGGTCGGATCCGGGGTCGTTGCCGGATCCAGCAAAGACAGGGCCGGGGTGACGTGGGTCTGGCCGCGCCGGGGTCGAATCCGGGGTCGTTGCCAGCGTGGCGTGGGTCCGGCCGCGCCGGGGTCGTTGCCGACGTGGCACTTCTCTCTGCATTTCTCACTGGTTGATTAATCACTTCAAGTTGCAAGCCTTTAGTATTTCAAGTAGTGACACTTGAACCAAGCTCTAGATTTTTTATTTGGAGAACTTAAATAATATTTGTCTAAAATTGTGTTCGGCAAGCGTTTAGCTGAAAATTAAGCACATTGACACTCATGTGTTTAGATCTGGAAGACCAGCTATGGGTTGGGCTAATGCATGGCTCAACCCTGGCCCATACAACAAACCTTGTTCCCACTTCGTAAAGCCTGGCCTTGTTCAATAATTTAGCCCAAGAGTGGCTCTGACCCAACTGTAATAGTGCGAGGTTTAGGGGGTGTTTGGCCAAGCTTTTTAAAAGTGATTCTGAGCCCAAAAGTGATTTTGGGCTCAGTAAAGCATTTGGCAATGAAAATTTTAAAAACTGATTCTACTTCTAAGAATTAGAAAACTGATTTTTCAACCTCTAAAAGTAGAAGCAGAAAAAAGCTGCTTCTCAAAACTGATTCCCACAAAAACAGTTTTCTCATTTAAAAATATTTATAAAAATACCGAAACTACTCCTAAACAAACAATATAATTCTACTCTAACCTTTTAATACTTCCAACTACCTCCTCTTTCTCTCTCTCTCTCTCTCCCATTTACCACAGCCAACCCTTTCTCTCTAACATTAAAAAAAAAATTCCATTTTCCTCTCTTCTCTCCTCCATCTCTCTCCCTTCTTCCTCTCCGGCGATTCTTTTCTTTCCGACAAACCTCCTCTCCGGCGAACCTCCAAAGAAGATACTCTCTTTTTTTCTTTTTTTTTTTACAACTTTCTCTCTCTCCCTCACTGTCTTTGCTGGATCCGGGGTTGGATTCGGGGTCGTTGCCGGCGTGGCGTGGGTCCGGCTGCGCCGGGGCCGGATCCGGCAAAGACAGGGCCGGGGTGGCGTGGGTCCGGCCGCGCCGGGGTCGGATCCGGGGTCGTTGCCGGCATGGCGTGGGTCCGACCGCGATGGGGTCGGATCCGGGGTCGTTGCCGGATCCAGCAAAGACAGGGCCGGGGTGACGTGGGTCTGGCCGCGCCGGGGTCGAATCCGGGGTCGTTGCCAGCGTGGCGTGGGTCCGGCCGCGCCGGGGTCGTTGCCGACGTGGCACTTCTCTCTGCATTTCTCACTGGTTGATTAATCACTTCAAGTTGCAAGCCTTTAGTATTTCAAGTAGTGACACTTGAACCAAGCTCTAGATTTTTTATTTGGGTCGTCGCTTCAATTTTCACCAGATGCACAAACTGAATTTTTAATTACTTTCATAAAAATTAAGTTGCAAGAAGACCAAATATTGTTGCAATCTTTTTTGATGTTTAAACTTAGCATGTATGTTTGATTGTTTGATTAGTTTGTAGTGTGTAATATTTTAAAATTTTATTTAATTTGTAGTATTGTGTAGTTTGTATGCGATTGTGAAACAGCATTATAAAATCACTTCAGCAAAAAATTTTGCCAAACAGCTTTCTAAAATCACTTCAGCAAAATCACTTTTATATCAGACTCACCAAACGCTCTACAGTTTTTAACAGAAATCACTTTTCCAAACCAAAATCACTTTTTCAGAAATTACTTTTTCAGAAGGTAAGCCAAACAGGCTCTTAGTCCAACCCTAATCAATTCAGAGATTTGGTAACACATGTAGGCGCTACAGAGACCAGTCGCATTCAGCCATATGTGTGGTTCAGTAAGTTTAATTTTGAGCTATATCCTAACTTTGAGTTGAAATTATGCCGTAAAATAAAAAAATTTCATATCTCTATGCAGGATGGAAATTTTATTTGAATGATACTACTTCTAAATGGAATGCATGTTCAAGATAAGATTTTTTTCCTACCTTACGATTAGAGGCATTATTGTTTTATGTAAAAATAACAAAAATCAACTGAAAGTTTTGGCCAATTTGCATAAAAAATTTACTTATTTTGGGCTTTTACAAAACCGAGCCACCTTTTTCATTTTTGCAGATTCGATCAACTTTTTCAGCAAACTGACCAAAATACCCTCATACCTTTTCTCTCTCCTCTTTTCTCTCGTTCTTTTTTTTCCCTTCCTAGAGAGCGGGGGAGACAGAGCGGACTCTCGCCTGCACACCCCCACCTTCCTCGCCTCTGTACTTGCCGAGGCCGCGCCGCGACTCTTTTTTTTTTTTTTTTTCCTCTTCGACTCTTCACTGTCTCCGACGCCGACGCCTCTCTTGCCCTCCTCCACCCTTCTCCTCCTCTCCCTCTCCATTCTCTTCTGCCGTCTCTGACGACGATGCATTTTCGCCGGCGCCGACACCGTGGAGGTCACTGCGGCGCTGCAGCCTCGGAGCAGGGGGTCCTCAGCGGCATCGTCGCCGGCGCCGTAGCCGTTGGCAGAGAGGGGTGACCAAAAAAATTATAAAAGAAGCAAGAAAAAAAATAAAGATAAAAAATTATAGAAAAAGAAGGATGAAGATGAAATTGCATCGTTAACTGAAAAAAAAATATAAGTTGCATTACTTAAAATGTAAACTGCAGTTTTAAGATGAAAATTACACTTTTTAAACAAAAATTACACTCTTTGGGAGATATTTACACTGTTTCTCCTATTATTGCACTCTTTCAGATGTAAACTGCATTCATTAAGATGAAAGTTACACTCTTTAAACGAAAGTTGCACTGTTTCTCCTCTTGTTGCACTATTTCTCCTCTTGCTGTACTATTTTTTATCTTAAACTGCATCCATTTAAGAGATATTTATACTGTTTCTCCTCTTGTTGCACTGTTTCTCCTCTTATTGCACTATTTCTTCTCCTGTTACACTATTTTTATCTTAAACTGCACCCTTTAAGAGGAGAAACAATGTAACAAGAGGAGAAATAGTGCAACAAGAGAAAAAACAGTGCAACAAGAAGAGAAACAGTATAAATATCTCTTAAATGGGTGCAGTTTAAGATAAAAAATAGTATAACAAGAGGAGAAACTGTAAGGAAGTGAATTCTCGAAATACGAGGATTGTACTTCATCCAGGATCGACTAATTGTCGAAAGTATACCCTTTGTGGGAGTTGAGAATGTCCAAAGCACAAAAAGTGCCTTGGAGTTGTGTCCGCGAGAGCAAATGAGGCAAACTGCATCATTGGGCTGATGTTGCTCTCGGGGACCGGTCTCTGCAGGTGAGAGACCGGTTCCCCTGGCTCGGCGTAGCGGGGTTGCGTGATGCAACCGGTCCCTGGCAGGGAGGGACCGGTTCCCGAACGTGGTCCCAGCGAGATTTGCCGAAAATTGGCTAAGTCCTGAAAATCGAGCTCTCGGGGATCGGTCTCTCAGGCGAAGACCGGTCTCCCGAGGACCGGTCTCCCGGGGAGAGACCGGTTCCCGAACGCGTGCGCCCGAGGGAAGCTCTCGGGGACCGGTCCCA
>NC_033630.1:4899627-5070533 GCF_001540865.1 Ananas comosus | reverse complement strand
GGCAGCCATTTTGAAATGAAATTTTGACAGTGGCAATTTTAAACATAAAATTAATCACGGGCGGCTATTTGCCAAAAAAGCCCTGTATTTAAAGTGTATCAAGTTTAGTATACTTGTGGTATTATTTTTTTCTATTGTCTTTCCACTATTTTTTAGTTAACTCAGGATAAGAGGTAAAACTAAAAGAGCTACAAAAATAAAATTGATAACCTAGGTGGCCGGTATTCTGAACATTTTGTATATAATTTAACGAAATGTTAACGGACAAGACTAACAAAAAAAAGAAAAAAAAAAAACTACATAGCACTAAATTATACATTTTAACAGTAGAGTACTAAGTGAGAAAGTGTCAAACCTATAAGAGTTGGTGTTTGATAGTTTACCCTTTTATTTATACAGTAAAAAAAAAAATAAAAAAGCAAAATACAATTTTTTGCAAAACTCTTATACAATAATTTATATGTCAAAATTTTAGCTGCAATTATTTATATGTACCAATAGTTACGACTTTAATTAATATTTAAACTGCTCTGATTAAAGAAATATGAAAATACTATCTTTTAAAAATCTACTATTGAGAGAAATACTTTTGTAAAAATTTCAAGATCTTACAATATTATCTAGAGTTAAAATTTTTTTGCATCTTAAAAAAAAATCGTTATCTCCTGTGAAATGAACTATTTTTCCCATAATTTTTTAAAAAAACCTTATAAAATCAAGCTTTAGCAAGGATAAACCTCGAATTAGATGCTAGGAGTAGAATTAAAAAAAAAACGTACGTTATCCCATATGAAATTACTATCTTTGCCTACTTTTATATATATTCTACCATACCATTTTTTTATTTGGCCCAAACTGTCTACTCTTCATATTTGACTTAATCAGTTCTCCTATTATTTTTATTCACCTACATGGTCATCTTCTTTTTTCCAAACTGGAAGAAGAAAAGCTTCTTTTCTTTGAGCTATTGACTAAAGGAGATGAAGCCTTCTTCCTTCATTGTGCCCTTTATTCATTAATCCGTTCGCATATCTAAATCCTGAAAATAAAATCTTGCATGTACACAAATGAATCTTGCACTGTTTTGCAAAAATTAAAGATAGAATCTTGCATGTACCACAAAAATGATTCAAAATATTTATATCATCTTTGTTAAAAAATTATGAGAAATGAATGTTAGCAGAAATTTTGGTGAGGGACCTCCGCCACACGAGCTACCGTCGTCTCAGAGGTGTGACCGACGCGAGAAATCCCGAAGAGAGAATTTTTATTTTTTTTTTTTAGAGGATAGATAGCACGCATCGTTTCTGTTTATTGTATTTAGAAATAAACTTAGCCTGAAAAAGTGACATAATAAGATTCGAATTTAGGTCTCGGGAAACCACCGAGCCTTTTGCACTTGCTCTAGAGACGGCCAGCCGAAGGAGAGAATTTGATCGTATAGGGAGAAATCTATAGAGAGACGAGGAATTAGAATGTATAGAATTAGGAAAATGATTAAGTAAAAAAGATAAAATTAATTTTCCGACGCTATTTAATCTGGTTTAATTCGAAGAGATCTAACAGTAGTAAATGTGAGGACAGATTTGAATAACGGATAAATCTTATCAGAGATATTTTTTAACTTGTTTTTAGAAATGTATAAGATTATTTCTCTATTTTAAAACGTATAATGCAAATTTCCACATTTTTTTATACAAATCTAAATAAGCAAAAAAAAAAAAAATCACACGACAAATAATCTTTAGCTCAAATATATTTTAAATTAATAAAATGTACTAATCAAAATGTCACAAATTTATCGATTGGAGAATCCAAATTAGCATAGGAACCATAACATAAATTAATTAATTAAATAAATTAATAAATAATAAATAGCTCGTGTCGTTTTAAGTGCGAACTTTCGATCACGGGCGAGTCCAAACTGTGACAAAAAATCAACTCTTCTTTTTCTTTTTCTGTTTTTTATTTTTTTTATTCTCCTCCCACAATTTCTATTCGTTCATTTGACCGTTTCCTCAGGCCCAACAAATGCGTTTAAACCTTCCCCTAAAGTAAATTAAACGAACTAATTTGAATTAACAGTGACACGGTCCCAAAAAAAAAACAAAAGAAATCAACTGTATTGAAATTTCCATTTTTGAATTTTGGAAAAATTTTGTTACATTAATTGCATTAGAGGGTTTTTTTAGATTTTATTTTTGTATAAAAATAAAAAATTTCTAAAATTAAAAAGTATGATTTTAAAAAGATTAAGTATATTTGGATAAAAGATTCTAAAATTGAGTAATCTGAGTTAGTTCTTTTTATTATATAAATAGGGGAAAAAATTATTGGGAGTAAAATTTTTTTGGTATACAAATTTTAGTTTAGATCTTGTCGGTCCGCATGCTCTTCTTCTTTCTCTTTTTTTTTTCAAAAATTAAGATTAATTACACCAACTCGATTTTATTTTCTTAAACATTAAATGGGTTCAAATATATTTTTATGATTTTGGATGGTACGAATTATAGTGAGTAAATGCTTAAATTTTTGACTCATTTGTGGATGTTACTTATGAAATTTTATAAATATTAGTGTCGTTATGAACAACCTTTTATTGAATGGATTTTTATAGCAACTGTAATGGGAAACAACGAATACAAAAATAACATTTAAAAACCGAAATCATTAGTAAACGCATTTTTTTTCGACCATTTTTCTGGAAACTTGTGCTTTTAATTTGACGGGGATGGTTCCCCCTATAAAATTATCCAATTTAGTCCATCACGTGGACGCTTATAAAATTTCAAGACAAACTGAACAATAAATTTAAATAATTTTACTGAGGGATCTCAGCATAAAAATATTACGTGTTAGAATATCTATTATTCTTTTTTTATTATGTGTGAAAACAACGAACATAGATACTAATGGAGTGCGGAATAAAAATGTAACCATGTTTGAGTGGATGGGTAACAAATTTCTATTTCTGATATACGAAAATTTATTTCTATGAATTTTATAAGTCAACGAAAAAATTAGAATATGAATAATAAATATATTTTTTATTTTTAAATACGAGTTTACAGATAAATAATCATAAAATCAAACTAATATGTTCATTTGAAGTGCCAAAATTTAAAACAAGAGCCAGGAAAAACCGCACTCAATGGCAATTGTAAATTTCGTATTTAATCTTTTAATCAATGAAAGGTATATAAACAATTGTACAAAATACACTACAAATATTGAAAAAAAAATTATTAAACAAAATTTGAATTAAATTCACCGAAGAATCAGAAGTACCACTGTTTGTACCCATAATATTATATTATATTAATGGAATAAATCAAAGATTAATAATAATTAATATGCCTAATTATTTTTTATTAAAACTCAAGTACTCAAAGTTTGGTTTGGATTAGGTTAGTGCAGGGTCGGGTCTACAGCTTTCACAAATTTTAATACATTATTATGTACTATTCTGAAGAATTTAATTGGAACTCTTTTTTTTTTTTGGGATATGTGTAAAAGGTTTGCTCAAAATAATTTTATTTGAGATTAAAAAATGCATATTTTAGATGATTTGATCACTCGGGATTTTTCTAAACTTAAAAGAAATATCATATCCTTTTAACAGAGAAAGAATAGAGCAGATATGAATTTGCAGACCTTAGATGATTCCTCTAAAACTACTCCAAAAATTATAAATTTGAGTTTTTTTATAATATACCCAATATTGTAGAGAGCAATTATTTTGTTATACTTTTTTTGATAAAACTATGAGAATACTCCTTCTAGAAAAATAAAAAAAAAAAAAAAAAAAAAATACGAGTATAATACTATGCATTAAAACAAGTTAAAATAAGGATTAGGATCTCTCGCAAACTTTAGAAAATGTTGTGCAAATAGGCTGCAAAATTTTAATTGATGATAATTAATTAAGTGGACGTCCGTTTTATAACATACGTTGCACATATTTTATATAAGCTTTAAAAACACGCGTTAGAAATTTAATTTTTCTCCATCAATTGTGCATAGATAAGTACAAACATCGGAGAATAGACAAACCTATTACTTCAGAATTTTATTATTTTTCGTTCATGCGTTAGAAAAAAGAGCAGCAATAAATTTTGTGCTGTATTTAAAGCTTTAATAAACTAGTTAATGCTATAATAATTTCAGATTACAAATATTTACTTAGTATTAGCAATTTTGATTATCTAAAACTAAACATTTCCGGCGGTCTCTTGTGCAATGTTGGCTGCGGATGGATCAAATTACACGCGCCGATTGGCTCTAATGTGCTGGCCCGTGTCGGCATGACACTGTCCGTTGCTCCTCGAAAACTTAAAATCAAGTTCAGGATATAATACTATAAAAAATTATTATTATTTTTCTTCTTACTTTTGGTTTTAATAACACTGCCGCACTAGAGTTATAAAATAATAAATAATAAAATAAAACAAGGAATGTGTCTTCGTTCTCGCCCTTCGGCAGAGAAGCCCTTTTCCCCATTGCTTGGACTTCCCAATATAACTCCAACCGTGATTCAAACTAACCTTTTCTCTCCTCTCTCTTTTCAAAGTACACACACAGCTAATGTTCTGGGAAACTCCCATTTTGACTCCTCTTTGTTTCCTCAATATCCACTCCTCCACTTCCTCTCCTCTCCCCAGTTTGTTTATTTTTTTTTTAAAAAATATATAATGTATTGTTGTTCCTTCAGAATTAATTTCGTCTCCGTTGTTGAGCTATAGATCTGAGTTATTTCATGACAGAATCAGCTGTGAAAAAAAAATTGGCTCTAATCTTTCAGTTCCAGTTGATCTTCTATTAATCTCTCTATCCATTTCGGCCCCTCGTCGGCTTCTCTCTCCAGCGCGAACTTTCGACCTCCAGAAAGTCCTCTTTCTCGCGGATCGAGCTGCCGAGTCTTTCAACGGGTGGCGTCCGATTCCGGCCTGCAGCCCCGCGACGTTCTCCGGTCGACAGATAGAGGCTGAAAAGCCAGCGCCTCGCCCCGCCCCGCGCTGAAGCTGCAGTGAGGCACAGGCGCGAGGAATCGAATGTGGAGAGACGGCGCAGAAGGACGTGGTTCGGATCAGGACCTGTCAGGTATGGATCGCGGACAGGAAGAATCATGAACTCGACCTCTGCGGCGTCGCGCACTCGCGGAGAAGGAGAGGAGAAGGAGAAGATAGACCGAGACTCTGACGGGAGCTGCGGTAGGTCGGCGGCTGCGCGGGGCGGTGGGGCGCGGCTGAGTCGGACGCGTGACGCTGGGGTCGGGGCAAGCTACTGATGGACGTGTTTCGTGGGACCCCGCCGACGGCACTTCTCGTATCCTGGACACGGCAGCCGACCTCAACTGGCTCCAGGCGCCCTCCTGCTCGCCTGCTTCGACCAGACGGCCCCTTCGAACCTCCTCCTCCTCCTTCCGCACTCCCTGCTCGACACCCGCTGCGCCCTCGTCGCCTCCGACCCCCGACCCCTGCCCCCCCTTTCCCCCTCCCTGCCCTACTTCTACTGGTCGGCGACTACTTCGACACCACGGGACCTCGCCGCTCGAGCGTCACCGTGAACCTCCTCCCCGCGACCAATGGCTGAACGCGTTTCCGCGCGTGGACAACGTGATCTTCGGCTGCGGGGCACACTGGAACGCGGGGCTGTTCCACGGCGACGCCGGGAGTGCTGCGGGTGGCCTCGGCCGCGGCCGCTGTCGTTCGCCTCGCAGGCTCGCGGGTCACGCCAGCCTTCTCACTACTGCCTCGTCGAACCGCTGACAGCGACATGAAGGTGTCCAGCCAGCTGATTATTCGCGGGCGGACCGGAGGTGCTGGCCACCGATCTCAATTACAACCGCTTCGTCGCCGGAAGGACAAACCGGCGAGACACTCTTATACGTCTCGATCAAGGGATCTGTCGCGCCATCATGCCTAGCAATTCCCCGGAGACTGGATATTTGTCCGGGACGAGGCGGCGCGAGACCTCGTCGTTCGGGGGACGACGCTGAGCTACTTCGCCGATCCGGCGTTATGCGGTGATTCAGAGGAAGCGTTCGTCGAGAGGGTCAAGAATCTATCGTGGCCGCTCGACTGTACTTATCCGTGCTAAGACTCCTGACCGTCTCGGTGGAGGACGGTGGAGCTGCGGAGTTGCGATGTGTTCGCGACGGTTACGGTGTGGATTCCCGTGGAGACTACTTCATCCGGCTCGAGCGGAGGTATTGGTGTGTCTCGCCATTCTCGCACGCCGCGGTCGAGCGCTGGTCGTCATCAGGGAATCCAGCCCAGCCATGAATTTCCAATTTTATACGACTGGGACAATCCCGCTCGGATTCGCCCGATGAGGTGTGCAGAAGTGTAATGGATCTGGTGATTGAGTGATTCCTCTCCCTTTACTTGGATTTTACAAAATAAGTTCCTTCTTTTTTCCTTTATTTTTTTTTTTTCTTGGGATTAAATGTGGATGGATTAAAAAATTTGGAAATCTCATTTTGATACACACAAGTTAGGTTGCGAAGGATAGAAATTAAAGAGCGATGTAAATTATTGTAGAGAATTTGTGTTTTCCTCTCTTTTTTCCTCATATTCTCTTTTTTTTTTTTTTTTTTTTTTGCTTTCTGTTGGTGGCTCAGGGAGTCATAAGATGGCTAAGTACTTTATCTGAAATACAAATCAAATGTGCGTTTTACTTACTGTATACATTAAAATTCACTGCAAACAATTGGAGTTCTCCTTTATTATTATTATTTTTGTGAAAAGAAAGAAAGAAACAAGAAAGAATATGGTGTTTATGACGGTGAGATACAAGTCAAGGTGGTTGAAAAAGCTTTAAATATATGACATTTTCGCATTAGATCCTCTATCAAAGAATTTTCTTTATACAGTGTGTAACTAACAAGAGCTCCAACATAGCAGATTATATTGGAGTCAAGAATTATGTATTCAGTTCTCAGGATCAAGGTACAAGTTTTGTCTTTATATGTGGTCAATGTTTGACATATGCTTAGCGTGACTAATCGGAGCTGATTGGCTCTATATATATATAATATAGTATGGTTGAGAAATTGTAACCTTGTAAGGAAGTTTACTGCACGCGACGCTTCTTGAGAATGAAGAGAGGATAGAAGCAATTCTCGAACTCCTCAGCGATGTACTTCTCTAGTTTATAGTATGAAATCCTTTCTTGGAAGAGCAAAGCTCATTCTCAAGCTTGTTACATGATGTGCGTAAGTGATTCAAACAGGCAAAATGATGCACATTTGGTGAAGTTCAATTAATATGCTTTCACTCCATTGATTCAAAACACCATCACATTTAAGCATGAGAAAGTCAAGACTAGCCCGCGGTGCGCTTGCCGCAACAGAAGAAGAAAGAGACGAAGGGGAAAAGAAGAAGCGGAGGAGTGTTTATATGCTAATGATTATTTAGGGTTCATTTGCCCTCAGTGTTTGGTTCAACTCTACTCGGCCTCAAATCATAGAGGTGTGTCCAACTTTCGGTGGTGAATCGACTTTAACATGATATAGCGATCCGAGTTTCATAGTATGATAACTCGTTGACGTAAACACCGCGCGAAAATATTTATTCAAACTGCTTTTATTATTATGGTCCATGAGTCTTCATGAATATCCAATTCATTAATTTTTTTATATGATTGGGACTCTATTCAGCGGTGTCACAAAGAACGTTAAATAAATTTGTCTAAAAATTGTGATTGCAGCAAGGTTAGCTGAAAATTAAGCACATGGCATCATGGTGTTTAGATTGGAAGACCAGCTATGGTGTTGGGCTAAGATGTCAACCCGGCCATACAACAACTCTGATTCCACTTCGTAAGCCTGGCCTGTTTCAATAATTTAGCCCAGAGAGTGGCTATGACCAACTGCAAATAGTGCGAGGGTTTTAGTCAACCTAATCAATTCAGAATTTGGTAACAATTGTAGTGCACTACAAAAAAAGTCCCATTCATGCATATGTGGGTTCCAGTAAGTTTAAATCTATTACTATATACTATAAGTAGAACCTTACGAGCTCTATCTGAAAAGCTGAAGATCGTGACTCAAATATAAATAGATAAATTATTGTCAAGCTCAAAATAATAAATTTTTTATTTTTAGGAAAAAAAATAGATTTTTTTAAAAAAAATATATTTACTATATAGAAAAAATGTATGTTAGCTCAAATTTTCTATTTTGGGGAATATTTCAAAGTCACCGTATAATTATTTTGAGGATATTATTACTATGAAGGAATATGACACTTGAGGAAAAATAAATTAAATTTTTTTTAAGATAATAGTTATCTTTTAAATTTATTAAAAAATCACCTATAATGATGAAGGTGATTTTATTTCAAAGTCCACTATAATTATGTTGAGAATTTGAGAATTACCGAAGAATTGGCGGTGCAAATGAGATAGGAAAATAATCTACGTGTCAAAATTCAAATATAATATTTTACTTTAGGAAAAATAAAATATAGATTTTTAGGAAATAATACTTTACGGAAAATAAAATTAGTTTCTTTTTTGAAAGGAATATATACGTTTATGCGAAAACAAAATTAGATTTTTTAAGAAAATAATATCTTTTTACTATATTATTAAAATCACCTGTAATAAATAAATTTATAATAGGAAATAAATTAGAATTTTTTAAAGAAAATAATATTTGTTACTATATAAGAAAATCAAGTTGTCAAACTCAAATACAATTTCTACTTTAAAAAATAAAATTAATATTTTAAAGGAAATATATATCTATTTACTACTTATTAAAATCACTGTACATGAAGGAAATTTTATTTCAAAGTCACTATATATTATTGTTGAGATTTAAATCACGGCTATTCCGTGCGAAAGAATTTGCGGGTACAGATATTACGCATGAGTAAGAATATGTTATCGTTTATTCGGAAATAAATTTATACTTAGTTATTATTTGAATATATTAGTTGAAAATTACGTGGACATAAAATAGTAGCTAAAAAATGATAGAGACATATTCTAACGGGCTTCTATATGTTTTTCACGTTTCATCGTCTTTATTTTTTACTATAAGATAGGTGGATTAATGAAATATTTGAGATGATAGGGAATTAATGAAATATTTGAGAATATCATGGATATTACGTTGTAGAAAGATTGAACTGGATGCGGATATTACGGTGAGAAGGAAATATTGAGAAAGCGTATACTAGAAAATATATTGATATAAATCGAGGGTATATTGTCACAAAATAAACAAATGTTTTATTTCAATCAATTAGATAAAATCTAATGGTATAATCTAATATTTGTTGCTATTATTATTAAAAATCACCTATAATAAAGGAATTTTATGTTCAAAAGTCATACTATAATTATGTTGAAGATATTTTCAAAATCTCACGGATATTATGTGGCAAAAATTTGGCCGGTGAAGTATTATGCATGAAGAGCAAATAATTGTATTTTATTTAGTAATATTGTATACTTAGTTAATTATTTGAAATGATTGGTTGAAAATGTTTGGACATAAAAATATAGTAAAAATGATAAGAGACATGTTTGGAGAAAAAATTAAAATACGCTTTATAAAAAAATTATATAGCTTTTACGATTATATTATTAAAATCACATATAATAAGGAAATTTTATTTCAAAGTCATTGGATATTGAGAAATTTATGGATATTATGTTGCGAAAGAAATTGGCGGCGCGCGTATTCGCTGTGAGAATAAAAGTATTTAATTATTTGAATGATTTTGGTTGAAATAATTCTGCATTAATATTAGTAAAAAAGGTATAGAGACATTTTGAAGAAGGAAAATTAAAAAATTCACATCACTTCTGTAATTTTTTTCGCTTGTAAGATTGATGTTTTAAATAGAACATAATTATTTCCTATCACTTCTGTTAATTTTCATTAGTATTATTTCCATACTGTATCTTAACTCTTTAATCTTCAGGCAACAAATTTTTTTTTCTTATATGTTTTGAAAACCAAATCTATATATTTTTTGATCTTAAAGTACAGTTAGAAAGCTAATATATGTGTGCTTACTCTAATTTGTGTCAAATATGAAAGTTTAGTTGATCTCATTATATGCTTAAATATTAATATCATTTGTAATTTTTCATATCAATTTTAGTTATCAATTTTATTTCGCACATCAATATGTAAATGTAAATTATTTTGCACACCAATTCATAGATAATAGAGCAGGATTGAATTTTGCATTTTAGTTGAATATTTACTTTGGTCCAAATTTTTTTTTCTCTATCTTGTATACTTTTATATGTACTATAATTAAGATTGATAGTATATTTTTTTATTTATTAAAAAATATATAATTAATTAGAAAATTTTTTTGTTATCATCACATAATAATTTTTATTATTCTATATTATTATATAAGCCGTGCATCGCACGGGTGAAAATCTAGTTTTGAGCTATATCCTAACTTTGAGTTGAAATTATGCCGTAAAATAAAAAATTTTCATACCTCTATGCAGGATGGAAATTTTATTTGAATGATACTACTTCTAAATGGAATGCATGTTCGAGATAAGACTTTTTTCCTACCTTACGATTAGAGGCATTATTGTTTTATGTAAAAATAACAAAAATCAACTGAAAGTTTTAATATTATTCAAAAGTGTAAGTATATTTTAAAAAGAAATAATTGCCTATATATCCCTCAAAATTTCGAAAATACCTTATTTACCCTTTTTTTTCTTTTTAATATACCTCCCATATGTTCCTCCGTTATTCCAAAATACCTCTACAGTTACCATCCGTTAAATTAACTTGAGTTAAACGTGAGTTAAATATCTATTAGAGTTAAAATAAAAATAAAAATGCCTCTTTTGCTCTTAACTTAAGGGCAAATAAAAATTATAAGTGATGGTAGAAGAGTATATTTAAAAAGACCAAAAATTAAAATATTTTTTGTGTCCCTAACTTCAGGGCAAATAAAAAAAGTCGATAATAGTGGAATGGTATATTTGAAAGAGTAAAATAGTAATTTCATATAGATAACAATTATTGCAGAATTTAACTCTAGAAGTATATTTGAAATAGGTTGGAATGTAAAAAAAGTATTTTCAATATTAGCCTTCTCAGAGGGATAAATCAGAAAGTCAAAAATTTTTTAGGAATATATAAGTCATTGCCCCTTTTAAAAATATCATTTTAGTATGAGATTACCACACTATTCTTTATTAGACTTTTTGCTATCTCGTATGGTACAATAAAAATTGATTTGAAAATATTTTTTATTAAATATAAATATTAAAAAACTTGCTCTTTGAGGCTTATGATTTTGGAGATAAATAGTTATTTTATATAATTTAATATGGTATTAGAGATAGAGGCCCTTACTTTTCGAGTCATGTCAAGCTTCTAAAGTTATTTCATATAATTTAATGTTCTTGAATATTTTCTGAGGAGAGAGAGAGAGAGAGAGAGAATTGGTTTTAATTATAGGAAAAACTTCAATTTGGCCCCTCGTGGTTTAACTTATTTTCAATTTGGTATCCTCTAGTATGATTGTCTTACTTTACTACTATATGGTTTTACTTTTACCTTGCCCATTAGTTTTGTCGTTAAGTAGGTTGCTAAATTAGTATATTTTACAAACTATAGGATAACTATATGAAAATATAAGTTAGTAAAATTCTATAATTTTTATCACCGTGTGGTTTTGTAAAATATATTAATTTATTATTCTATAATTTATAAATTTTATCAATTTATAATAAAAATAAAACTATAGAATAATAAAGTGACATAGGACAAAAAATGACAGCGAGGCTAATTGAGGCTTTCCCTGAATAAAACGACCGGTCCAAGTTCGAGGCATCACAAAGAGACATTTGGTTTTAACTGTACTACTGGCCCTAGTCAGGTCCACTAGGGTCTAGGGCCCACTCTAGTTGGTATATCCATTAGAGATGAGTCTAATTTGAATGCGTGAAAACCTTTTTGGTTATTTTTTAACTTGTCGTTTTGTGTTTTTTGTTCTTTGTTTCTTATTGTCATGTATTGTTTTTTTCTTTTTTTCGTGATAAACATGGCCCTCTGTGCCTACTCCAAAACATTATATTTGCAGTAATTGCCTTATCTTTGTGTGACAGATGGTGCTCTGTAGGTCTAATCCTTAAAAAATTTGTCATTATGTAAGCATAAATAAGGAAAAACTTTAAAAACCACTTCTATAGTTTCGTACTTTTTCACTTTACTATCATGTAGTTTAAAAATATATCAATTTTGTACCCTGTGATTTCGCACTTTTTCACTTTAGTACTCTGTGGTTTAAAGTACATCAATTATTTAATACCCTGTGGTTCTTATTTTTATCTTTTTGTCGGCTGCTCTATTAATATTTCGTTAAGTTATATACAAAAAACTTCAGATACCCTACTTAGGTTTGTTGAATATTTACTTTAATATTCTTTAGTTTTAATTTTGTCACTGATTTTTTTTTCTCCGTTAATATTTCGTTAAATTATGTACAAAAAACTTTCGATATCCTATCTAGATTTATCGAATATTCACTTTAGTACCCATTAATTTTAACTTTGTCATTAGAGATGTCAAATGGGTCGGATTCGGGGCGGATTTTCAAAAGCCCGAACCCGAACCGGACTCCAAACCCGAGATCCGAACCTGACTCCAAACCCGAGATCCGAACCTGAACCCGAGCCCGACGGATTTTAAAAATCCATATCCAAACCCAAACCCGACCAAAAATTCGAAACCCGAACCCGAATCCGAACCCGAAAATTTAAACCCGAAACAATTATTTTTTTTTTCAATATTTCAAAATATATTATATTAAATCTAAATTTTTAAAATACAAATTCAAATATAACATCAATTTATATATATATATATATATATATATATATATATATAGAGTGGGCTGGTATGCTTATGGAAGCACGGAGGCCTCCGTGCTTCCACTTTGTTTTCGATGTTCGGACTTTCGAATCGACCGATGCGGCCTCCGTAGAGTTGATCTAGAGTATTTAAAATACCAAAAATTAAATTTTGCGATTTTTCGATATCATTTGCCTAGTAACGAAGGGCTCAAATCAATAATTTAACGGCCGTGGTGAGCCGGTTGCCAGTTTAACGGTGTAGAATATCCAAATCACGTGAAATTTTGATAGAAAATTCTTTATACCATATAACAAGATCAATAACTTTGATCTAAAATTTTTAATGTCATATCATCATATTTTGTGAGATTTTTATTTTCACGTTGATTTTGAGCCACTTCGATCACTAGGCAAATGATATCGAAAAAATCGCAAAATTTATTTTTCTAGATACTTCAAATACTCTAGATCAAGTCTAACGGAGCCGATCGTCGATTTGAAAGTCCCAACATCGAAAAAAAGGAAGCCACGGAGCGCTCCGTGCTTCGAAAGCACCCAGACGCACTTATATATATATATATATATTATATATATATATATATAATTATATATATATAGAGCTAGGCTGGTATACTCATCCGGTAGCGACGGAAGGCCTCCTGTACCAAGTGGTTTTCAATGATGCGCGCTTCTAAATCGACGATCGACTCCGTTAGACTTATCTACACTATTAAAGTATTTGGAAACTAAATTTCATAATTTTTCCGCATTATTTACTTTCAAAGTAGTCTAAAAATGAACGGCTGAAAATGAAAATCTCATAAAAACACGTGATAAAGAATTCAAAATTCAAATCGGAAGTATTGGTCTTGCTATTGATGTTAAGTAGAAATTTCTATTAAATTTTCATCTAATTTGGATACTTCTACACCGTTGAACCTAAAAACGCATCATATCTACCATTAAAATTGTTAATTTTGGAACCTTTTGATCACTAGCCAAAATGATGTCGAAAAATTATGAAATTTTGTTTCCAAATACTTTTAATAGTGTAGATCAAGTCTAACGGAGCCGATCGTCGATTTGAAAGCCGCATCATTGAAAACAACTTGGTAGCACGGAGGCCTCCGTGCTACTGATAGTATACCAGCCTAGCTCTATATATAGAATATATATATAATACAAAATAAATTCAGGTTCGGGTCGGGTTCGGGTCGGGTTCGGGTTCGGTCGATTACAGTCAAAATCCATATCCGAATCCATATCCGTCGGGTTTCTATTTTTGATATCCATATCCGAATCCATATCCATTTAGCATCGGATATATTCGTTTTATTTGGATTCGGATTCGGATAAAATTTCGGATATCCATATCTATTGACATCCTTATTTGTCATTGATTTCACGAAAAAAATTAGTGAAATGGATAATAAAAAGAAAAAAATGAAACACATGGTTCTAACTTAATACACTTTTAACAACAGGGTACTAAAGTGAGAAAGTGTGAAACTACAGAGATTAACTCGATACACTTTAAACCACAAAGTACTGTAGTGAAAAAGTGTGAAACTACTATAGGGATTTGAAGTTTACCCAATAATATAATATATATTCCGCTAAGAATTTATATTGGACAAAACTGGTCAACATCAGTATATTTTATTGTAAAATCTCTCATTAGACTGTAGCAATTTTGAAGCATTAGTTACACTAGACTTTTAGTCCAAGTATATTTGGTTTCGGTGAATTTGAACTTGATTTATTTAGTTACCTCACAAATTACGCATTGAGCAATATTGTTGGAAATTATACTAAGAAATAAATTCCCGGCTTTGACAAATAAATATCAATAAACTAAATATAAATAAGGCGCATTTACATTCGTATTTGTGACACATTAAATCAATATCTTTTCAAGAGAATGGTAGTATGCTACTATTTCGTTTATTACTTCTTTTAGAGCAACAAACTTAGCTAAAAAAATAAAATAACTAGACCTCAAAATTGAGACTTTGGATATTAATTATTAAATTTTTTGCTACTAGTGTTAAGGACAGTTGATGACACATTTTTATCATTGTCGTGAGTAGGGGTGTCAACAAACCGAATAAACGAGCCGAACACGAGCTGGCTTATTAAAGTATCGAATCAAAAAATTTAGCTCGTGTTCGGCTCATTAATAAACGAGCCGAACACAAGTTGGCTCACGAGTTGGCCGACGAACGATAAGTTAAATGGATTGGATTAGATATATATATATATATATATATATATATATATATNNCGAGCTGGCTCACGAGCTGGCCAACGAACATTAAGTTAAAAGGATTAGATTGAATATATATAAAAAATAAATTTATAAAATTTTATCCATTAGACTTTGATCTAATAGTTGAAACGTTATATATAAATGAGTATTTTTATAATTGAACTCGTTTTTATATTTTTTTTTTGCTAAAAATTAAATAATAAAAATATATATATTTTATATATATAATTATTTATATATATATATATATAAATTAAATAAATTATATAAATATAAAATATATGTGTTTGAGCTGTTATCGAGCTAAACACGAATGAGCTGACTCAAGCCCGTGTTTGGCTCATTTATTAAATAATTTGAAAAATTCAGTTCATATTCGATTTGTTTACTAAACAAGCGATTCGTTCTCGAGCTTATTACGCGTCGAACAAGAGCTAGCTGGCGAAGAGTGAGCTAGATTGCACCTCTAGTGTAAGGGCTTCGCATCTATGTTTTCCATTTTTTCTGATTACAACTCACCGTCCTGGCACCAGTGGTCCCAAAGGCGCTTGTGGCCGCGTTGCATTCCGTACGCTTTGGATCCAAACAAATATTCACAGGTACGGGCTAAGACTACTTTGAACGTTGAATAGGTTTATCTTTACCTCTTGGGACTTGGTAACTTTTCTTTATCGGTTGATGTGTTTACGCTTGATACCTGAAGTTATTTATATGGATTAGACATTTAGACTTGGATAAAATACTTTAGTACTTAGATTAATGCGACTGGTACACTTTAAAATAGATAATATCCCACACCTTTTTGCACCCGTTTTGTTCGGAGTTAAGAGGTGGAATAACCACTTAATCACGAAATTATTTCTAAACATCCAATTTCGGAGGTGGATTTAGCTAACCCCATCCCAAATAGGCTATCCGGAATAGCCGATTTGGGATGGGGTTACCCGCTACCCCAACAAAACAAAATACTATTTTATCCACTATTCTTCTTATCCCGTCTACTCCAACAAAATACTATTTTATTTATACCTGGACTAAATCCAATTCTCAATCAAACACAAAATTACTCTAATCCCACATTAACCCCGAACTTAACTCTATCTCTGAAATAACAAGATTTTACTTAACCCCAAACCAAACGGTGGCAAATTTAGGTCCAAGATCATAATTTCTTTACTTATTACATTATTTTTCTTTCTTTTTACTATAATTTATTTAAATTTTTTTGAACTTTGGAATGGAGAGTAAGATCTATACATTCTTTTAGATGTACAACTAGAATTTTTCATTAAAAAGAAAAATTCTATTTGTACATAAAAAAAAATCCAAATAGATTTTAGTTTAAAAAAAAATAATGTGACAAGTAAGAGATGATAACTCTTGGATGAAAAAGGTATAAGAAATACGCCGCATTTTGGAATGTACAAGTAGCATTGCTTATTAAAAAAAAATCATAGATAAAAATAAAAAATTATTATTTTTTGATATGTATATTATTTATGGTGTAGAACACTTTTAATAAATTATAAATAGAAATATATAAAACTTATTTAAACTGTAGACCATTTTGATTTGACTATCTGATTTTCTAAATTCTAATTTTATAGTACCCAACCGTTTAATTTGTTTGATTTAAATAATTTAATGGCTCATCTTCGGATATAAATTTTAAACTAATTGCTTACTTTAAAAAATTTATTGTTATATGAATTATATAAAATATATTAACTAAAACCTATAAACATAAATAAGACGTCCAAATTTTAAAGTTAAAGGGCCACTAACCGACTTAAATCAATAAATTACAAGATTAGATAATAAAATAAAAAATTTTATAAGTCAGATGGTCAAATCAAACTAGATATTAGTTGAGGTAAATTTTGTATACTTTGTATAGAGTAGTATACTTTCTTCGAAAGAGTGAAAAGGTTGTCACTTTCGACTTTTTGGTACTTGTATCAGCATTGTAGGATTGACATAATAGTAATCCTTCTAAGATTTAGTACTTTCGTCAAAAAATAATATTAATTCAAATATTAGAAATGATCATGAGTTAAAAAATTAGAAGAATAGTGCTCCTGAAAAAATCATTGTCGTGTTTATTTAAAAAATATAATTTTGAAATCTTTATGAAAATCTGGGAGGACGTACAGATAGACACATATCAATCCAGACGGCCCACCAGCGGAGACCCACGCAAATCCATTAACTACTGTGATAGCTTGTTTCAGCTACCGGAACCATCACAACCTAATGCACATGTAAACAAACGCGCATAATAGTAAGAGATATAATAATAGAGAGTGAGAGAGGGTCGTCGTAAGCTCATAATAGCAGAGAAAAAAGGAAAAAGAAACAGGAGAGAAACAAGAAAGAAGGAGATGACGAGCAAGGAGGAGGGGAAGAGCACGGGCGAGCCCCAGACCCCGCAACAGCAGCAGCAGTACGGCACCTTCCAAGGCGTGCCCACCTACCCTCCGCAGCCGCCGGCGATGGGCTTCCCCCAGCCGACTCCGCCGCCCGGCATCACCGGCCACCTGCCGCCCCATTCTGCCCCCACCTACTACGCCCGCGCCTACCAGACCGCTGCTCCAGGTTACTACTGCTCTTCTCCCCGACTAATAAAGGGCCAAATTTAACGATAGATCTAGATCAGATCTTGCTGCCACACAGTCTTTGTGATCGTTGCTTGTGACAACTGCTAGGTCAAAACGCATCGAACCAATCCCTAATCTTCGCTTATGAGTTTGTTTAGCATATTTCGATTACTTTACGCGAGCACAGTTTCATTGAAGCAAGTATGTGGATCGAATTTCAGGTAAGTTCCGTATACTTTTGCTCAATTATTGAATCCAGATGCTGAACTTAGTTGGGGCTTTCGTTGTCTTATAAGCATGTGTGGAGAGATCGACTGCGAGTTTGGAGGTTTTCCTATGTTTGTATGGTGGGAAAGATAATTTTCTTTTTGTTTCTCTCTTCCCTTCGCTTTCTCTCCATCCAGATTCCAGGCAGAGTGAGGGTAGAGGATGGTAGGTGAGGAGAAGAGGAGAATTGATGTGGATTTTAGCTTATTGTTTCGTTTTAACTTGACTCGTTTAATTAATTGGTGCAAATTACTTATCTATAGAGGACATGACCCAATCTTCCTCCTCGGCTGATCGGTTGAAATGAAACAACGATCGTACGGGATCGGCTAGGTGATCGACTCCTTTCTTTCCGTCCCCTCCCTCAGATAGTGAAACCGCGAAATGCCTGCCATAGACTGCTGGCTGCCTTTAGCAGAATCTTGAGTTGTATCGGCATAATATGACTCGAGCTTATGGTAAGTTAGTACACCAAAGAACCTTAAGACAAGGTAGAGATTTTTTCCGAGATGTTGTCGTCGGCGGTTAACCTGGAGGGATAGTCTTTTCCTCTTATCTTTTCCTCTTATCTCTGTGGTGCCCTAGCTACTGGCTAACCGAACGAGAAAGGGTACTAGCTCTTTTCATCCTCAGGTGCCCTTAGTTTGGCATAGATTGACAATGCTTTCACCTTTGCTGGATCAGCCTCGATTCCTCTCTCACTACGATGAAAGCTAAGAGCTTGCTAATCAAAATCACATCTTTTCTTTGAAATAGATCTGACCTTTAGCGAATATGTAATAAGGAATCAAAGAAGTGGAGATAAATAGAATCAAGAATTTCCCCTCCCTTTGTTAGTACTCTATAGAACATTAGAAATTCAAAAGACCGAAGCAAGAGGAGGCTGTGTGAAGTGCAAAGATAGCCGTAGGAAATTGGATTGCCTTCATCATACATGGTGAGAAAGATGATTCGTTGGCGGGAGATCATTTGTTGTTCTATCTAGCTACTGAGAAAGATGTTCTACTACTTTGAAGATTATGGGAAGAACCGGATACAAAGACTTGGGGTCGCTATAGATCAAAATAGAGAACTTGATTCTTCATCCTGCCCGGGCTTATCGCAAGCTAACAGACAATGACAAAAGTGGAGAACTCCATCCGCCATCTCATCGAATCACATAGTATTTGTGTTTAAATAATTGTGAAAGCAGCAACAATGCCAGTGAGGCCATAAGTTCCATTTAGCATTTTTGGAGAACACTCAACGTGCAACGAAAGTATAGTCCTAGAATTTCCCAAGTCAACCTAATATTGAAGTAGGGTCTGTAGACCCTGACGTTCACGCCGTTGTAGAATTAACAATATTCCAATGGACCTCTTGTGAAATAGATCGTAAACTCTGAATTAAAGGGAAAGTTTGCTAATGTCTTTTTAATCTTGAATAATCTACCATGTAATTCCTCTGTAAAGGTATGGGAATCAAGAAGGAATCGGCTTCCTGCCTTTGTACTGAATCCACCGGTTTTAAGTTTTTTTTTTCCTTTTTTTTGACCTATATTCCGTGGTACTTGTTGTAGTCAAGTTGTATTCTCTAATATTTTTGTTCCCTTTGTGGTCTTATAGTTTCTCTCTATGAATTAATACCAGAACCTTTTTGACGAATTAGACCAAGAGATTTAGCCTCTCTCCTATTGTATGCCTTTCTTATACATCTTGTCTGTTAACTCCCTTATCCCTTTCGTACCTAATTTCTTCTCTTTCTCTGCTTCATTATCCACTTTTTCTTCTCTTTCTCTGCTTCATTATCCACTTTTATCTTGTATATTATCACTGCTTTTTTAATTTGTTGATGTTTAAAATCAAATAGCATCATGTCACCATCTACATGACTCGATCTACATCACTACTTCACCTAACTTTTAGTTACAAACCTTATTTTCTGTGCCTAAACCAATCCTTAGATTTGTTAGTTGGTTCCATAGGGCCACATTTAGTTTGATAAGAGGCATTTATCTCATGTCAAGGTTGTTCTTTAATCAGCTCCATGCTGTAGACTATGAATGAATATAATATTGATTATTAGTTTATTCTGAAATTCGTTTCCTGAAAGTTTGAAAATCACATAGAAAATTTTGGTCAATCTCATTTTATAGTGCATTGAGTTAACAGATTTAATTAGTGTTTTGTAATGTTGTATCGTCTGCCAACATTTACACCCGAATGTGTTTATATATGTGGAAGAGTTCATAGCCATTCTAATGAAAATATAATTACCAAAATAGAACTTGCTATGTGTTTAATCATGTTTGCGATGATGTAGAAAGAGACTGCATTACTAAGTAGCTACTTGTCCTAGACTGGTATAATTTACTCTTTACAGATACTGCTTATAGTACATTGGTTTACGTATTGTGATGCAAATGATTCTAATTCTAGATGCTCGTTGATCAGGTAATGCCATTCTACAATTCTGACATTTTGTTTCAGATGTATATGATACTAAAGTTGAAAGTTTGCTAATTCTTACATTTTACGTTTATTTTTGCTTATGTGATATGCAATTATTTTTTTTTTCTCCCAAGACTCTTCAGCGTCAAAACTAACATCAACATGTCCATATTTTGGAGCGAAATATTAGTTTAACTTATCTACAGGATGACGTTATTTTTAAGGATGAAGTTAAACACACGAATCTGATTTTTTGGAAGTATTATCAGTAGACTTAATTTGATACTGTTCATTATCCCATAACTTGATTGTTACCTCATGCCTACATTTAATTTTTTTTTTCCTTTCTTCTTGTACACTTGCATTTCAAGGTTATGAACAAGTTGTTGAAGGCAGGCCGCTAAGAGAACCACGCCTCCCATGCTGTGGATGTGGTGTTGGCTGGTTTTTGTAAGTAACCATAGTTATTGTTAATCTTTTTTTTTAATATAATTTGCAAGATCTTTTTTTCTTTTTCTTTTTTTTTCTCTTTACACTTTTTGTTTTTCCCTTGTCTTTTTCTCTTTATTACTTTAGCTTTTTCTCTTTGACTTTCTGAACCATTAGTTTTGCTTTCATCACCTTTTGGTTGGTTAATCATGATAAGTATTTTCTTATTGGAAGGTTCATAATTGGCTTCTTTCTTGCTGCTATTCCCTGGTATGTTGGAGCTTTCATTCTACTTTGTGTTAGGAGGGTGGACTATAGGGAGAAACCAGGGTATATTGCTTGCACAATAGCAGTAAGTTACCGTTCCTTTTGCTTCCTTCATATTTTCATTTTGATTTACTTAAAAACTTTACTAGTTTCCATCATTGAAAACTGGAGATGTTATTGATCAGCTTCAACGAATGTGTATCTTCTTCCTACGAGCTGAATTTTACTCTTTTTTCAATAGACTTTGCATAGGTCTTTCTTTCCTAGTCTGTAGGCTCCAAATGCTTCTTTATATTTATAGGATTGATGTTGTCACTGACATGCGTCATCTCATTTTTTTTTTTTTCCATCTTCTAGAAATGTTGCTTCAGTTTAAAGAATGCGATGTAGAAGACTTTGTCATTGGAAGCTCAAAAAGAGATTGGGAAGCACCCAATAGGATTTCAACCTTATATGATCATCTATAACTTTTGGTAGAATTTACTGAAGGCGCACATATAATCAGCTGATGAGAGCATTAACGATTTATACGGCCATATGTCCCCTAAATCATTTTTCTCATAATATGATAAATTGTCTTGTAGGTAGAATGCATTATTTTGAAAAAATGTGATTATTCAGACCTTGCAGTGGATAGAAATCAAGCTTGTCGGTTGCAATCACAAAAGAAAACCCCTGCTCGGACCTTGCAAGTTACTGTCGAATAATTTGCTATTGGGAATAAACCGCTTTAAAAATCCGATTGTGATTAATTATCTAACTAATTTTGTGATAAAACTTAATAAATCAACTTACGAGCGCTAAAAATTTAGAAATTGTGGAAGAAGGAAGCCGAAAAAATAATTGATCCAAAAGCGTGCGTAGCACTACCCTAAGGCATATTCCCATCCTTCGTGCAGGATTAAGCGGAAACACTGCCCCAAAGTACGACCGGAATTCCTCCTCATACGAGCACAAACATGGAAGAGGTTGACGGAGAAACTTTCAACACCCAACGACAAAAGGATCAAATGAAGTAGAAGAAAACAATAGAATAAACAACTCTCCAAAGAATTTTTCTTCAAAGGGACTCATATATCTTGTGTCATTAGAACCCAAGAGTTCAACCTATATATATATAGAGTCCGGCTACTATACTCTTATGAGTATGATCACCTTTGTACTCATAAGTCGTTTTTGGTGATAGAGTTTTCGAATCGGCGATCCATACTATTAAACATGATTTAGAGCATTTATAACTTCTAGATATCAAATTTCATAATTTTTTGACATCATTTACATTATGATCAAAAGATCTTAAAATTAATAATTTTTAACGGCCAGTATGAGATACTTGCTAATTTAACTATGTAAAATATTCGGAATTGATTAAATTTTTGATAGAAAATCTATTCACTATCAATAAAGATCAATAACTCTGATATTAAATTGAAGAATCTGATTATCTATTTTAGGAGGTCGTTCAATTTATGCTCCCTTGATGGACTTTAATATAATTTCAAAAAACTACGAAATTTATTTTTTAAAAGTGTCAAATGTTCTAGATCATAATTAACGGTATGGATCGTCAATTCGGAAGCTCTATCATAAAAAACAACTTATAAGTATGAAATAGTCCATACTCATAAGAGTATAGTGACCCTACTCTCTCTCCCTATACTCATAAGAGTATAGTGACCCTACTCTCTCTCCCTATACTCATAAGAGTATAGTGACCCTACTCTCTCTCTCTATCTATATAAATATATATAGAACTAGGCTGGAATACTATTAATAGCACCAAGCTATTGGTGCTATTGGTTTTTCAGCCATTGGATTGAGAAATGTGCGGTTGGATGATATGGGTCCCTTAAGGTTGAGTGGGTGGTTGGTTGAATAGTATAATCTAACAGGTAAAAATAATAAAAGGGTTAAATCTAACTGTAGAAAACTCGATAGCACCAAGTCTTTGGTGCTATCGATAGTATCCCTGCCGGACTCTCTCTCTCTCTCTCTCTCTCTCTCTCTCTCTCTATATATATATATAGGATGAAATTAGAACGTTACTCCCAACGTTTTGTGCGGAACGTTGGGAGTGGGTGCGCAAAAGGCGGTCGTGCATGCGCTCACGGAGCAAGCATGCACGGAGTGGATGCCGTAACATTTGCAATAAGAACGACATTAAAACTAATAATAATAATAATAATAATAATAATAATAATAAATTTAAACAAAAAATTTTGGGGTTTTCTCCAACATTTGTTACAATGTTCAGACCCTGAGTGAGTGCTAGGCTTTCAAGATGTGTACTCGTTTACGTTCTTGGAGACAACTTCTAGCCAATAAACCATTTTAGCAAACTATCGATTTAACACGTAAGCCGTTGAGACTTGGAGCTTGTAAAATGCCTATGATATGCAGTTGTACAGCTCACATTAAATTCTAGTCTGGTGCACAAATACTGACCGACAGCCACCTACCCACGTATGAAGACGGAATAGAGTTGTAGGGGTTTTGGGTAGATTCTATATCATCGAAGTGATATCACCTACCTGCTCGAAGCACTATGGATCTCAAAGATTTTGCATTTTTGTTGATTATGTTGTTTTACGCTTGTACTATTGTTCTAAAGAATATTATTATTGTGAGTGATATTTGCCCTTTCCAACATCTTAAAAATGATTGTAGGTTATATTGTTTTTATAACTCTTCCATTAATATGTGCTGCAAAAAACAGGATTCTTTTCAAGATATTTTAGCACTATTACCTTTTATCTTATGCGCAACTTGCTGCTCTTACATATCTATAAAATGTCTGCTTGTTATTGAAAATGTTGTGGTGAAACATTCATTTGACATCATTGTGTACCATATTTCTGATACGGTATTGAACTACATAGCGTGCAAACATGGAAAAAAAAAAAAAGAGAAAAAAAACATGTTAACCATATAGGGAATTGCACCAATATTTCCTTTTGTTATGTAGTTAGCAATTTCTGACTAGCATGGCAATGATTGTATAAATTCTGAATTTTCCTTGATGAACAACATTTCCATTCTTATAGTGAACCCTTTTTCTTTTTCTTTTTCTTTTTTTTTTTTTCTCTACCTTTTCTTTTCCAAAGACTGATGATCTGTCTAACGAGAACTTTTTGCATGCCATGACAGGCCGTTCTTGCCGCAATTGCTATTATCATTGGAGCAACAAAGGGAGCTGATGCGTGGTGATTGTAACTACCGATATGTGATATGTATATCGAAAATAAAAATATGATGTAATTTATCGTTATGTCTGTGTCTTTGGAGGTTCAGGATTCTGTGGAACATTGCATGTAATTAATGGTATGTTAACTCTTGTGTATGTGTATCAGTATTTGGCTAAGATTAGTTTTGTGCAGGAGATGGTTTGAGTATTTTTTTTGCCTTTTCTGCTCTACATTGTGTGATGATCAAAATTAGGTTCGACTAAGTTGTGCAAGAGAACTATGATAGTATTAATTAAACTCTATACTAAACGAGGAACCAAACACGCTTGGTGGTTGAGCCACGTCGCCTCCTATAGTATAGGTTTTCTTATGCATACTAGTGAAGGGTCTGCGCTTCACGACAGATGAGTAATATTTCAGATATTTAAGTCCAACAATTATATATATATAGAGTCCGGCTACTATGCTATCGGTAGCACGGAGCGCTCCGTGCTACCAAGTTGTTTTCGATGATGCGGCTTTCAAATCGACGATCGGCTCCGTTAAACTTGATCTACACTATTGAAAGTATTTGGAAACTAAATTTCAGATTTTTTCGATATCATTTGACTAGTGATCAACAAATCTCAAAATTGACAATTTTAATGGCCGATGTGGTGTGTTTGTGAGTTTAACGGTGTAAAACAATCCAAATGCGATGAAAATTTTATAGAAAATTCTTTTCACTATTTAGAGTAAGATCAGTATATTTGATCTTGAATTTAAATCTTTTATCATCATTTTTTATGAGATTTTTATTTTCAGCCGTTCAATTTTAGACTACATTGTTTGTAGGTAAATGATATCGAAAAATATGAAATTTAGTTTCTAAATACTTTTCAATAGTGTAGCATCAAGTTCTAACGGCCAGAGCTCGATCGTCGATTTGAGAAGCGCATCATCGAAACAACTTGGTAGCACGGAGCGCTCCGTACGCTACCGGCATAGTATTAGTAGGCCTAGTTCATTATATCTAGTATATATTATAATATTATATATATATATAGTATCTGATTATATATATATATAATATATATATGTACGGCTCGGTGCTTTGTAAAAGCACCATAGCATTTTGGTGCTTGTAAATTCTTCTAACCATAGATCTACAAATCTTGATCATTTTCATCTCCGTTAGATTATACTATTCAACCAACCACAGCCATTCGAACCTAGGCAGGCGGGCACCATCATCCTAACCGCGCCCATCCCTTAATTCAAGTGTCGAAAGATTAACAAGCACGCAATGACTTGGTACTTTTTAAAGCATAGGGAGCTTAATTCATATATATATATAATATATATATATATTAGAGCTTAGGCTGATATACTATCGGTTACACAGAGGCCTCCTGTGCTAGCAACGTTATTTTCAATGATGTGGCTTCTAATCGCGACGATGGCTCCGTTAGACTTGAATTCTACACTATTAAAAGTCATTTGAAACAAATTTCATAAGTTTCGGCATTATTATACCTATCAAACGAGTAGTCAAAAAATAAACGGCCTGAAATGAAATCTCATAAAAAACAGTGATAAAGAATTCAAAATTCAAATCATAAGTATTTGTCTTGTTGCGCTATTGATGTTTAAGTATAGAATTTTCTAAATTAAATTTCATCTAATTCTGGAGTACTTCTACAACCGTTGAACTAAAACGCATCATATTACCATTAATAAACTCTGTTAATATTTGAACTTTTGATCACTAGCCAATATGATGTCGAAAAATTATTAAATTAGTTTCCAAATACTTTTTAATAGTGTAGACTCAAGTCTACGGAAGCCGTATCGTCGATTTGAAAGCCGCCAATCATTTTAAAACAACTTGGTAGCAACGGAGGCCTGGTACGCGATAGTATAACCAGCCTAAGCTATATATATATATAATATATATATATAATATATGAGAGAGAGCAGAAGAGAGACGAGGGAGAGGAGAGAGTAGATCGGAAGAAATTGCGGAATACTATTAATGTAAACGCTCTTTTGCTATCAAGTTTTAACCCTTGGATGAAAATTTAGGGTCAGGATGATATTTAGGTCGATTAGCAGTTTGAGTCGCCCCCTAGGGTTGAGTGGTCGCCCACTCTGGGTTATAGTATTGTAATCCACTTTTAGAAAATAATGAAAAGAGTTGATCCGAAGGCTAAAAAACTGGTAGCAACAATGAATTTTTATACTAATTAGCTAAGCCCAGTCCAATCTCTCTCCTCCTCTCTCTCTCTATATATATATAATATGATATATCGAAGTCCTAACATAGATAATAAAATTATAGGCAAAAGTATCCAAAAAAGAATTGTAGAAAGTGTCAGTATCTTATGCTAATAGTTTTATCAAATAAGTAAACAATTATAAACGTCAAGAAGTAGCAGCGGCAAATGATTCTTCATTATTCTCTTCATCTTCTTTCTTCTCTTCATCTTCCTCTTCATCTGATTGCGTAGACTCATAAAACCTACAAAAAAATTAAAACAATTAAACGTAAATTATATTAAATATCAATAGAGTATTTAATTTTTTTTTTTTGGACATTACAAAAGCCGACGTCTTTTCACAAGTTGGACTTTATGGTTGCCAACACCAGGTTGTGCGCAACTGACAATAAAATTTTATATAAAAATTAGAACAGAATAAAAAAACATTTCGGTAGTTAGATTCAGCTCCTTATCCCTCTTCTATCTAGTTTAGTTCAGTGAAGAAGTAGCGAGCTGAAGTAATATAGCCCCATTTTTGTCAACATCCTCGTCGTCTCGAAAAAGAAAGAAAGCAGTACTATGCCTTTTACGATTTTCTTTCTTGGTAGCAACAATCTTCCTTTTTTCAAAAAGTAGATGAAAAGCGCATAAGAAGATAGTAAAATAATTAGTTCAGAGTGATGAAAAGAAGCTCGCAGCGTTAAATATAAGAGCAAAATTCTAACCATTGAAATGAGAAAGATATACGAATACTTAGCAATAAGTAGGGGTAGAAAGAGGGAAGTACACATTCTGTTGCACAACTTAGTTGCCAAACACGCATAATAAAAAAAAATAAATGGGTGCAGCAGCACAAAATACACAAAATACTTTGCAATTTTGACTGTCAACCCAATTGAACGGACATAGCTTCGGAGGGGCCAGATTCTGCAGCAGGTGGAGTAGGGCCAAGACGGGTTATCACGGCATGACACTCCTCGATAGCATCGGATCCTGGTCTGCTCAGTTATAAATTCATTTTTTTGTGCTACGGTGGAGATGTAACACTCCTTTAAAAAGTTATAATCCTGAACCAATTTACTATACTGGGCAAGTAGCACCGCGTGATCAGTAGTTAGATGCTCATATAAATTCTTATAAAATATACTGTCATTGTAGTTTACATCTTTAACTTGCAGATCTAATTCAGCAACCAACTTCTTAATATCTAATTCAGCCCGTGCCGAGGTCGTTGCTAGGCTACCCGAACACCGAACATTTTCAATTATAGATTCGCTTCGAGATATTGGAAGATCTATATATGCTAAGAAATTTCCATCAGTGTCAGACATCAGAACACATTGAGGCACTTCCATCTAAAGCTGCTCGGACACTTCCTGCAGCAAGCGTGTGTAGGAGAGTTGGATAAGTGCCATGCCTACAGCTACAAGAGGGATAAGACACAGGGAGAGGAGTAGCAAGTGGACCAAGAGTGGAATGATGGAATTTTTTAACAGTAAAGGAGAAGTATGCAAACTATAAACAATTTAGAGTTTTGTATAGACTCTAAAATGAAGGGATGGATAATTAAGCTAGAAAAAGATAAATGCAACAGCTCAAAAAAGAAGAAGAATTAGAAGAAACAAGAGGCACCAAGTAAGAGAACCAAAAAGTAAAAAGAGAAAACAAATCATGTGCGAAAAAAAGAGCAAAGTAAGGGAAATTCGAAAATGCATTTACAAAAAAACAATGATAAGAATAATTAGAAAACTTATATAAAAGAAAGAAGAGCAAAAAGAGGAATCGCCAAACCGAAGCAATTCCTTTTGAAATTAAGATCAAAATAGCAAGGCTCAGGCTGCTCAAGCATGCAATGCTGTCACGCCCCAAACCAAAGGCATAACAGACGTCGCACACTTGTTAGAATAGTAAATATGCAAGGATACAGAACCCAACAAAGAAATAGACAAAAAGATAATCACAAAATTCGCTAAATTACATTGTACGAAGAAGAAAAAAACAGAAATGAATAAATCTTGATAATTCAAGTAACCTATTAATCAACATATACCTAACTACACAGAGACAAAAATAACAAAAAGTACCTCGAACAGCAAAGTACGGCTAGCGTTCGCTTGGTCTTGCCCCTGCCCAGCAAAACAATCACAAAACCTGAGTAAGCAACTATACACCACATTAGTTGGATTAAGTATACAAATAAATATATATAAAAAATAATTTAAGCTACTAGTTTTTAATTTACAAATTTTTTTTAAAAAAATAAGATTATCAGAATTTAAAATTCAGATCAAATAGGAACTAAAAATTTACATAGTACCACTTCTTTTAGCAAATAAACGAAAAAAAATTAAGTCTCAGGTAGCTAACTATATTATATGATTCGTTGGCGAGATCTAAAGGCACCCGAAGGCGCAAAATAGAACAGAGGCACCCAAAGGTGCATTTACATAATAGGGGCGCTCGGAAGCGCAAATACAAAACAGAGGCGCGGATAGGCGGAGGCACCCGAAGGCGCAATACAAAAACGAAGCTAACTTTTATAACAGAATACATGTCGACATGACGAACATTAATACAATAGAATACCAAGAAATATTTATAATTTAAAACACTTACCCAGTCACTAATTTACAGAATATATTATCAAATCTCAAAATTCTTTTGCTAAAAGAACCCATCAATCAAAACTGAAACTCATTTTTTAGAAATGTGTGATAATACGCTTATCCCTTAATTTTGAAATCTACAAAATAAAGATTTTCACACAATCAAGATATTTTCCTAATTATTTTACAAAAAACTAACAGATATCCGGTCGCTTACCTCCAAATAATCAAAGTATTGATCGGTCAAATACCAAAAATCAAACTATCAACGAAACCCTTCAAAGATGGTGAAGAAAAGGATGGCAATCAAGGTGCTATTGGTAGTAAACAAAAAGAGCGCCGATAGTGATCATGAAGCACGACGACAGCCAATGACGGCAGCAACAATTTCAGAGGAAGAGCGAAGATCGAGAGTCTGAGCGCACAAGCGTGCATGAGAGGTGTGGTGCACGACGGAAGAGCTAACAAGAGATTAAAAAAAAAGGATGGAACAGATCAAAAGAGAGAAAAATTAAAAGGCGGTGGAGTCTCCACATGGGAGAAAAAAGAGAGAGACAACCAAAAATTAATCAGGGTTAATATGCACAAAATGTAACTGAGCCCCTCTACTAATTCAAATTACCAAGAAATCACATTTCAAAATAAAGGGACCTAAACATATAATTATTAAATCTGGGGTATTACAATCTTCCCCCTAGTAAAATTTCGTCCTCGAAATTTTCTTGTAAAAATAAAAAAAAAATTTAAGAATGAGGCAATAGATATTCCAAATTAATAAAACTTTTGTCCTCAAAATCTAAATTACTCTTTCAGAGAATGGATATGACTATTGTTTATTTTAGCTTTATATTTTGATATCATCATTCACATGCCAATCGCTATAAAAAAAAATGCTCAAAATATAATCTAACCACTTATTTCATATACAAACATAGAATTTAATCTCCACAAACATACTATAATCTCAATGGGATATAGATGGATTACTAATAGTTACAAAGTCTAGAGAATCAAGAATTGAATTTTGAATCTCCCTTGAACGACCGGCTAAAATCTAACTACGATATATCCATCATGCGAAGATAGACAAAATGCTATATGGAGTTAATCATAATAGGAACGTTTAATGTAACTTGAGGCAAATGATTTAAAAGTTGATCTAAATACAATCAATCACCCTATTTCATAGGTTGATCAAGTTGCCAGGGCATCATTAATTTAATTTAGGTTAAACAAAATACCTAACCAAGAAAAGGACAGCAATAAAAGTGATATAATTAGTATATGATAGGAAATACACTCTCACGTATTAAAAAGATTTGCAATAGGAGGGACACGTGAGAAGACAAAATAATTTCTCAATCAAATAATCAAAGGATAAAATAGCGCATATTAGAAACTAAATGTATAATCATAATCTTTTTCATGTCAAAAGAACTTGAAGACAGAAATGTAATGTTAAGACGCTAAGCTTCTACATCAAAATTGAGAATCAAAAGTAAAAAAAAAATTAGCAATAATGACAGAACTAACAAAACTAAAATCTTAACTAGAATGTTATAGCTCATGATCAAACCAATAACAAAGATTGGTCCAATGGATGAACAAGAAGGATATATATGAGGTCAAACATATCTGTAAGACAGAAATAAAGAATTTCAATTACAATTACATACAATATTAAGAAGGATAGATCTAATCGAATATTCTCAAAGCCAAAGTATAGATTGGTAAGAGAACACAAGAATGGAAGAACATAATCAGAATTTTAATCTTCGAAAGCCAGAAGTCTACCCCTCTCACACGTTCTCGCATGTCTAAGATGAACCTTATCATCCTATTGCTCAATTTCTACAAATCCTATGAACCTTAAACCTAGGCTTTGATACCATTTTTTTGTCACGCCCCAAACCTGAGGCATAACAAACGCCGCACACTTGCTAGAATAGCAAATATGCAAGACTACAGAACCCAACAAAGAAATAGACAATAAGATAATCACAAAATTCGCTAAATTACATGGTACGAAGAATAAAAATATAGAAATGAATAAATCTCGATAATTCAAGTAACCTATTAACCAACATATACCTAACTACACAAAGACAAAAATAACAAAAAGTAACTCGAACAGTTAAGTACGGCTAGCGTTCACTTGGCCTTGCCCTCGCCGAACAAAACAATTACGAAATCTGGGTAAGCAACTATACACCATACTAGATCCAGAGGCACCCGAAGGAGCAAAATAGAACAGAGGCACCTGAAGGTGCATACACAGAATAGAGGTGCTCGAAAGCGCAAATACATAACAGAGGTGTGGATAGGTGCAGGCACCCGAAGGGGCAATACAAAAACGAAGCTAGCTTCTATAACAGAATATATATCGACATGACCAACATTAGCATAGCATAATACCAAGAGATATTTATAATTTAAAACACTTACCCAGTCTTAAAGAATACATTATCAAATCTCAAAATTTTGTTGCTAAAGAATCCATCAATCAAAATTGAAACACATTTTTCAGAAATGTGTGATAATACGCTTTACCCTTAATTTTGAAATCTACAAAATAAAAATTTTCACACAATCAAAATATTTTTCTAAATTATTTTATAAAAAACTAACGGATGTTCGGTCGCTTTCCTCCAAATAATCAAAGTATTGATGGGTCAAATACCAAAAATCAAACTATCGACGGAACCCTTCAAAGATAGTGAAGAAAAGGATGGCAATCAAGGTGCCATTGTGCCGTTGATGGTGAACAACAAGTGCGCCGATAGTGATCATGAAGTACGACGGCAGCCAATGATGGCAGCAATAATTTCAGAGGACGAGCGAAGATCGAGAGTCCGAGCGCGCGAGCACGCGTGAGAGGTGCGGGGCACGATGGGAGAGCAAGAGATTAAAAAAAAGGATTGAGTATATCAAAAGAGAGAAAAACTAAAAGGCGGCTAGGGTCTCCATGTAGGAGAAAAGAGATAGACATAGCCAAAAATTAATTAGGGTTAATATGCACAAAATGCAACCAAGCCCCTCTATTAATTCAAATTACCAAAAAGTCTACATTTCAAAATAAAGGGACATAACAAATAATTATTAAATTTGGGGTATTACAAATGCAATGCGCGAGTAGAGGGTAGCGTAGGAGTAGTTTGTTGCCAAGAGCGGCCAACATAAAAAAATAAATTATGAAGCGGCCTAAAAATGGCTGTGAAAACCTCCCACCAGTCGCAAGAAGTAATAATAAGTGGTTGCCTACGCGCAGGTTACCCAAACATTCTCATGTTCTACGTCGATTTTTTTTTTACTGCTGCCTAGCATCACTAATACAAAACAAAAGGGAAAACCCCAACCAACAGTAAAAAGCACCAATGAGTGGTTGCCTACGCGTAGGCCGTCCAGAAATAAAAAATTTCCTAGGCCTTTTCATTTTTTTACTCTCACCTATCATCACTACCTCAAAACAAAAGGAAAAGAAGATAGAACTTTTTTAAATTTGTAATAAACAAATAGTGAATATTTAAAACATACTGTAAAATTTTTTTTTTTAAAAAGAAATACCATAAGGCATAAGCACCAAGCACATGAAATATGTATTTTAAAAAAAAGGAAACCAAAAAAATTCAAAATATGAGACACAAATTGTGAAAAAAAAATTAACGAATCGAAAGATGAATAGCTAGAGAACAGGGAATAGCAAATGCACCAAACACGTGAAATACTTGATCAAAAACAGGAATGCATAGAAAAACGACAGAAAAGTTAAAAACAACAAATATAAGAACAAAAAAAAAAAATAGTAGAACGCAAGTAAGAAAATGGGTTCAGCCTAAAACTTGACCAGGCAATCTTCATTATGGAGGAAGAGCAGTGATAGAAGCGCGTCATGTGGGTTAAGAAACAGAAGAGATTGAAGCCAAATTTGCCGCAGAAACCCAACCAGAGCAAGTAGCCCAAAATATTGAGCGGTTGCCTGTTAGCAGGCCATCCAAACATCGGCTCTCTCCAAAACCTAACTGGAGTTCCTATTTTAATTCTTTTTTTCTTTCAAAGCCCCTCGTCACTGCCCTGAAGGCACATCGAAATAAGAGGGACAGAGGCAAGAGGGAGGCGAGCGAAGCCCCTAAAGAAAAACTAGTAAAAAATATTTAAAAATCTCAAATTAGGAAGAACAAAATGACTAAACAGCCGAACAAACCCAAAAAGTAACCAAACGACAAAACCATAACCCCCAAAAATAGAGAGAGGTAGGGGCCAGAAACCTTAAAACCACGGTCAGACCAATACCAAAGGAGGCCATACCTTTGGGGAAGGTAGCAAAGGGGGTAGGTACTTTTATAGGTACCTAAGCAACAATGTATACAACAACAGTTAGAGCCTCTTGAAAATTTTTGTACAATTTACTAATAGTTCCATGTTATTCCATTAATGAGTTGAGAATTTACTCTTCAGTTGGAAGGAGTTTAATGCTCTGCTGTATGGAGCAGCCAAGAATTTAATGTCATGTAGTGTGTGAAATAGTCACATTAGTTATAATGCTTCCTACTATACAACAACTACAAAAGGAGCATGAAGGCCATGAAGAAGGCAAGAGGACTAATAAAAGTCCTAAGGTAATTAAAAAAAATGGAGATCTTGCTAACAGAGAGATGAATTGAATGAGATTATTAATTGCAAAGATCTGGCAAATCTAGAAAAAATCTTGCAGATCACATTATCACATTATATATATACACACACACACAAAGGGGGAGAGAGTAAGAAGTCCACGGTGGACCTCTCACTCCACACGGTCCATAAGGCTGAGTGCAGTCTTGTGGACCGCGTTGTTCCCCAACACGGTACGCTGCGTTTTTTCTTCTTCCTCACCCTTCCTCTTTTCTTCTTTGCTGTTCTCATCTCCATGTTTCCTTCAAAATCGATCAGGCAAGGTTGCTCGACTGCTTACGAGGAGATGCGCAAATCTGCGAAGCGATGGTCGCGCGACGCCGATCCAAGAAATTTTATCTTTCCGCAGTCGTCCAATCCTAATTTTATTGAGAAATTTCATCTTTCCAGGCCGCTCAATCCAAATTTTTCGGAATATAATTCGACGAAACCGTTTTGATCGCGAATACTTTGAGTAAAAGAAAAAAAATACATTTTATTCCAATTTTTTTGAAAAAAGTTCATAAACGGATTATTTTATACGTTTTGTTGATTGTTCATGAATAATTCGCGTGTTATACGCGAATTAACTAGCTAAGATGTAATGTTGTTTTGATGAAATTTTTAATTTGGAATTGAGTTGACTTTATTGTGATTTTGGGTTTGATGAAGTTTAGGTTGGAATTACAGTTTTCAGTTACTATATGGTCAACTGACTGCACCGTCATAGTCGTTAGAAATTGTAAAAAAAAAAATTAACCAAAATATTTTCCTAAATAGAAAAATCTAACTAAAATACATTGTAAATTTTTCTAAACAATTAAAAATTAAAAAGTAAAAAAGTTATAGAGGTAATATAACGTCTAGCTCAATCTATGACGTTTGAACTGAAAGGCCATGCCAGATCGGTTGATTCAAAAATTGGCCCACTTTCTGGCCTGTTTTGGTCCGGTTGAATATGGATCGTGTCAGCTGGCGAGTGCCGAGCATCATAATACACCCTTTGTCAAAGTCCAAGTGAGTCATGCTCAAACATGAATGAGCTAATCCAAACTCGTGTTTGGCTCATCAAGATTTCGAGCTGAAAAATTTAATTCATATTCGACTTGTTTATTAAACAAGCATCAATCTTGAAGTCATTTAGGGCCCGTTTGCCCTAGCTTCTGAAAAAGTGATTTCTGCAGAATTGATTTTCGTTTAGAAAAGTAATTTATGTTAAAAGTTGTAGAGCGTTTAGCTGAGTCTGATAGAAAAGTGATTGCTGAAATGATTTTAGAAAGCTATTTGGCATTTTTTTTTGCTGAAATGATTTTGTAATGCTGTTTAACAGTAGTTATTTTTAAAATTAATTAATATTACATGTCAATATTTCACGTTATTAATAATTATTTAATATAACAAAAATGTATAATGAATCTAATGATAAATATCTATTAGGATAACAATTTATCTAAATGTGCTCATCAATGATGCAACAATACGATCGCAAGTTTGGGTCATGATGTAATCATTTGTTAATGTACTATGAGTCTGTGCCGAACTGCTTGTACTGCTTTCATCTACTTTAATGTTGGGCATATAATTCATATCTCGATCACATTTGTTGAGCTCTTAATCTTGCGTCGAACTCATCCTAATAAAATTGTGAAGTGCCATAGCTGCAGTCACTATTTTTGATTGACTTGGCACTGGATAACCTTGCATCATTTGTAATATACGCCATCATACTTTAAGGTTGTGTTTGGAAATGGGATAATAACTTGAGGGTTAAAATTTTTAATCCCTAGAATATCTCAATATTCTAGTATAGAGAGGAATGAAATTAATTTTTTGTTTGGCAAAATTTTTATTTATTCTCTGGAATAAGCAAAATGATGTTTGGTAACTTTCTTAGAAGAAGAGAAGAATAGTGGATAAATTGATTGAAATTTTTCAAAATGCCAAGTTTACCCTTATATATGTAGTAAATATTTTTCTTTGTATAACACATGTATAATAGGTGAAAAAATTTAATGTAATTTATTTAAGAAAATTTACAATACCAAAGATATGATTAAGAAATAAATTTTGTTTTTGCACATCTCTACAACTTGTAGCAAGTAAGATAAATGTGAATTAATTTATACAAGCATGAAATCTATAAGACGGCGCCTCCCGAGGATGGTAGTAGCTTGAGTAAATATGAAGCCGACTAAATCTAATGCAGAGATAATTTGATTCTTTCATGTCGGCGGAGGTCACATCAAAAGAAGGTTAAGATGCACATTGAGCATTCATCAGAATAGGAGGAAGGTGGAATTAAACCCACTCCAATTAATGAAAGTTTTGAGATCTCAGGTAGGTGGTAAATGGAGTAAATGTGAAAGAAGAAAACGAGGTGGTGATGGAGAAAGAAGAAGAGGAAGGAGATGAGAGGTTAGGTCAAGATGGGAGTAAAGAGAGTATTGAGTAGCAAGAGGTCACCTTTCTTGGGAAGGAGGATGAGGCAACATGATAGTTGGATAGTCAATGTGAGTATAGCGGGCGCGGTTAGCGAGGCGTCAGAAAATAGGTAGAGAATTTTATTGCCCCTGCCCTTGGAATACCCCCAAGAATCAAGCCTATTTTGGGATTGGGGCAGAACTAAATTAACAGGTTATTCCTGTAAAAATCAGAATAATCCGCTTTGACCGGAAAATTTATTTCTACCTAATTTTCTTTTGTTTGGTAGAATAACGAGGATAAAATGAATTGTTCCATAGTAATTCTATAACCAAACGCAGTCTAAGTATACTAATAACATTCCTCAAGAATGAATTATTCCCTAGTAATTCTATAACCAAATGCAGCCTAAGTATACTAATAATATACCTCAAGGACGAATGTGCATGATTAATCACCTCTTTATAACCTCGTGATTGAGACCCCTGTCTAAATTCAGGAATATGATATTTCACATTTCTGCCAGTGTAAGGTCCTAAATATCCTTTTATATTGGGATACCTTGCGTCTACAAGATAATACTTATCTATAAAAAATAATTAAAACTATTAGATAATTGCAATATAAAAATATAGATATAACTTACTCTTTAACAAAAATAATTGAAATACTCATATTACAAATTTGGCAAAATAATTGAAACATGTATGTTACAAAATAAATAAATAAACCGAAACATCGCATACAAACTAAACAATACTACAAACTAAAAAAAAATTTAAAACTTACATGCTACAAACTAATCAAATTAATCAAACACACAGTTTCTAATTTTAAACATCAAAGAAGGTTACAAATATAATATTATATTAATTTGCTAATATATATTAATCAAAAAGGTTGCAAACAAATACCATGCAATTGATCTTCTTTCTTTAGTTTTTATAAAAATAATTAGGAAGATAAATTATGGGTTCCTGAGATCCATCCTCGTCGCAGCCTTCTTTATCGGATCCTGCTAGTTTGGATCTTGCGAATCCGGCCAAGCTAGGAGGATCCGTCTTTGTCGGATCCCGTCGGAGCGGATCCGGCCAAGCCAGCGGGATCCGTCTTTGCTGGATCCCGTCGGCGCGGATCCGATAAAGACGGGCTGAGGGGATGGAAAAAATCAAGAGAAGGAGGGAGAGAAATCTGTAAAAAAAAAAAAGTGAGTATCTTGGTGGATCGTAGGAGGGAAAGGCATCGCTGGAGAGAAAGAAGGGAGAGAGATGGAGGAGAGAGGAGAGGAAAGTGAATTTTTTTTTGTTGGAGTGGAAAGTTGGTTGTGAAGGAGTACGGGGGAGAGACGATGATAGTTGGAAAGATTATAATTATTAAAGGGATAGAGTAGAATTGTATTATTTGTTTAGGAATAGTTTTGATATTTTGATAAAAAATTTTAAGTGGAAAAACTGTTTTTGCGGGAATCAGTTTTAAAAAAATAGTTCTTTTCTGCTTGAGTTGAAAAATTAGTTTTCTAATGCTGAAAGACAGAATTAGATTTTTAAAATTTCTTTGCCAAACACTTTACTGAACCCAAAAATAATTTTAAGCCTAAAATAATTTTTAAAAAACTAGGCCAAATAAAACTTTAGAAGTTCGAATACAAATAGACTCACAAACAGCAAGGTGAATTCCGGGAGCACCATATTCCACCGTTTGTCCAAGTCCAAGCGAGCAGTCCAAACCTTTCGTAGTCAAGACAGCTTTTTTTTTGACTTCTGACCGGTTGATCTAACCGTGTTGGATCGTACCAACTGTTCGTACCAAATGGGCGCACCAGAGCCGGAGGCCGAAAGCATGGTTTTTTTACCCTTTTCCCGAAGAAAGGGAGCCGTGAGGCAGTTTCGGAAACTCTCTCCGCAAAGCCACTCGAATGTGAAAAAAAAAAAAAAAAAAAAAAAAACAAACCTGCAGAGTGCGAATCCCTTCTTCCTCCTCCTCCTCCTCTCTTTCCCTTTCCTCCCCTCTCTTTATCTAGTCACTTTTTTTAGATCTGAATCGACAAATAGAGACAAAATAAAAGTCAATATATTATTTCCTTTTTTTTTTTTTTTTTTTTTTTTTTTTTCTTTTTGGTTCTCTCCTTCTCGTTTCGTTTGATTGATGCGGGGAGAGTGAGCGGCGATGGGGATCGGATGGGCGAAGAAGATGAGAGACGCCTTTGGGGCGTCCTTCCTATGGCTTGTCTCCTTGATCTACTTCACTCAGGTTTGTTTATCTTCGTTTTCTATGTTTGTTTGTGTGTGAAAACTAATTGACCCTTAAGATTTCGTGGTTACATGTCTAAATTTTGTTTCAATTCCTTATGCTTTATGTGCGTTTGTTTGTGTGCGCATTTGTGTGCGCATTTGTGTGCGGTTTTTGTTAGAACATCGATTGAATCCTATTAGGGAGTTTTTGGGGCTATAGGGGGATCCAAATGTCCTTTTAGCTAGAAAAGCATGCGCGAATCATGAAGAAAATAAAGAAAATATAAAGAAGAATTGGTGGGGAAATCCACCTCATGGAGATTTGCAAACTATGAAAGAGAAATGACAAATAAAACTCTAGTAGAAAAGGATATGGAAAAAAGGCACTCAAATAGGACAAGCACATGCCCACAACATAATAAGTAGATATATATTTTTTTTGTTAATAGGATTAAAGCATAATATAATTGTAAAAATAATTTTGCAAAAATATTATTTACAAAACTAGTCCTATATGGTGAATGAATTACCGCTTTCTAAATGCGGTAAATCATTCACGGCTTTCTTCAAAATATTATAATTATTTTTAGAGTTTAATAATATACATTTTTTGGAATTCAGATGTGAAAAATATATAGCTTATTTGTAAGCGGTGAATGGTGTATCGCAGTCACCGCTTTCTAAAATCGGTAAACCAATCACCGTTTAAGTCTAGTTTTATAGATAAAAGTTTTGGATGCCTATTTTTACAATAAAAAAGTTTCGTAGGCTTAGTAGCCCAAAAAGCCCTAATAAGTATTCAATGCAAGGAAACAAGTGTACCAAGTCTAACCATGCCTAGATTGATTGGAAACCATTTACACTCAAAAAAGATTGGAAACTTTTCAAGTCACACAAACTCATGGACACATTGCTCGGTGAAAGACCTATTCAGCGATAGATATAAAATTGATGCTTACAAAGGCTTTAGCAAGCATTTAGTGAAAAAGGATGTGAACCACTGTTAGAGTTGAACAATAAACTAGAAATTCTGTTGCGGAAACTTGCTAGCTATTGTGAAAACAAGAGATGCCACCATCAGAATGGCATTAAGACTTTATTACTGATCAAAAAAGAACCTATAGCGCACCTAAACAAAACCCTTCCTAAACCCAAAAATGAAAAAAATCTGAGTCCTTCCTAAAGAACAAGGACTATCTTCTTTTACCTTCTTTACTGCCCTTTTTGGGGTGTTTTCTTCTCTTTAATCTGAATCTGTTGCTCCTCTTTGCCTTCTTCACCTGAGCCTGGATTGGCCTTTCCTCTTCTTATGATCGCTGCCATTATTGTTGGATGTTTCATTCGGAGTTGACAGTTGAAATGTAGGCTTTCACGACCTCTTTAGTAGCTGTATTGACCTTATCATTTGCTGCCGCTGTTGTATGGAGCACCGAATTACTGGTTGAAGCAGTTTGTTGTTGATTTGCTGTTGAAAACTGGTCCAGAATAGGAGAAAAAATTGCAGTTACTTGCAGCTGAAAGGAACTTTGATGCTTCTCATGGTCTGGGGCTGAGGTATTAGCTGATATATCTTTCTGGAAGAACCTAACCCCAAAGCTCTCCACTTCCGTTTGAGCCTATCTAAATCCACTTTGAAACCCCTTGCTTGACCTAAACCTTCATCCTCCACCTAACAAACCTGAACTCACCTAATTAAAAACTCCGGACTGATGTTTATTTTGAGACTAGTTAGGAGGTTTTGTTCTGTTGCTTTTTTAGCGAATTTTATACGAATAAGTTGTGATTTGATTTAGTCTATCTTTGGCTTTAATTCCTATAAACACTAGTGCATTTTTTTTCGTAATCCAATTAATCATTTCAGTTTCTTTTCTGTTGAATCGTATTTTGTTCTCTTATTTTTATCAAGTGGTTCTCCAAATTTGGCTTGGAGAAAACAGAAGAAGAAGGAAATGGTTTTGCATTGCATCAAATGTAGAGGCTTATAAATTGTTTCGACACCGTTTATTACAAGATTGATCTGATAGAAAACAAATTGTGGATGGTCTCAACAAAAATAAATTATATGAATTATGAAATCATATTGCTTTTCTCTATGCCCAATAACCAAAATATTGTGGTTGAGACACAAAACTTGATATGTTTAACATATTAGCTTATATGTGAGTATTCTTACCTATCAACTCTGTAGTAATGACTGTGGTGAATTTTGTATATGCTCTCGTTTGCTAGGATTGGCAGTTTTCTTTATGCCATAAATTGTACTTGTACTCTGTTCTACACTTATTATAGGAGAACTATGTACCTAGATACATAGTCCTACTTGTTTATTTTGAAATTTGTTTAAGTTGCTTAACTAGCTATTCTATCAATTATTGCCTTAATTTAGATGGCAGGTTTTGATATCTTTATTTGGTCGTCATCTTTATTTAAAATTCATTCTACAAACTGTTGATTAGCCTTCATTTTCAGGGTTTCAGGTCCTTTGTGTGGACAGCTGTTTCCTACCAGATGAAGGATATGCTTAAACTCTCACCCTCTGCATCACAACTTTTGGTTTCAGTTGCATATTTTCCATGGAGCATCAAACCTTTATATGGGTACATAAACTTCTTCTTTTTTTTTTTTTAACAATAAATTTTTGGTTCTGTAATTGCATATAGTGTGCTGATATCAAAGTTCAGCAAACCGAATAGGATTGACCAATTGTTTTGAACCAACTGGTCCAATTTACAACATTCTTTTGAACCAACCACAAAGTTTAACGAACCAATTAGGACTGACCCATTGTTTTGAACCAACTGGTCCAATTTACAACATTCTTTTGAACCAACCACAAAGTTTAACGAACCAATTAGGACTGACCCATTGTTTTGAACCAACATGCTAATATCAAAGTAACAACTCATGAGAAGGAAGATAAAAGTAAAATATTGTTCAAGTTTACAAAAACTTGATTTATCTACAAAAGCATCACAAGATCACATAGTTATTGTTAACAGTACAGAATGAAATATACTAGCAAAGTTCTGATATGATCGGTTACACAAAGTAGTAGATATAGTTGGAACTACTAAACTAGAGACAACAACTTAGGTCACCAAATCTCTTAGTCACAAAGCATTCCACTAAAGCATGTCACTTATTGCTGTTCTTTACCATGAAGACCTTAGCATGCTCCTCACCATCATAGATGCAATTGAAGGCCTAAGGAATGTCATTGCTGTAATCCTCAATCTTGGCAATTGTCCCAAATAATATAGAGCTCCAACTATGGGCTGCATTCTCATTCATAGCAGTACAACCTCACAACCTTTGCCCTAAGCTCCCTAAAATAAAAAGCAGTATTGTAGTCTGTCTCCTTGATTGTCTGACGATGCAGTCGTTGGGACTCATTTTTTTCGTCTCATGGTCCATAGCTTTGCTGAACCTACCATTATTAAATTGTGCAAGTGTCTTCCTAAATTGCTTGAAGGCTTAGTCAACACCAAAGATGCTCCTAAGGGCATCATAATGTCTAATAAGATTATTCAAGAACACAACACCCTTTGGAGGCTCTGCCTACTAAAAGTGTTGTACAAATTGATATAGGTTAATTTAAACAACAACTGTTTGCCTCCACACAGCTATGATATGTTGTATTTTCTAGCGTGATTGTACGTAATAAGTTCTCTTCATCTCTTAACTTTGGGATATGTGGTCCTAGAGGTCCTTGGATAATTCTCAACATTATCAAAAATGAAAGGAGGTGCTGAAGTGCTTATTGGCTGCCGCAACTATAACCACGTAAGCTTATCTCTGAAAGTCATTATTGACCTTTCATGCTTTCCTTTGCTCAATCAACATGAGGAATAAGAAAATCATCTATTAAAGATTTTCTGCCTTTCATTCGAGGGTCCCTTTCTTTGTTGTTTATGCACCTTTCTTTTTAGAGCTTGTAATTTCATCTATGGGATGACTCTCTAACTGAAATGAGAAATCCTATCATGTTAGAGATTCTCTCTGGATAGGATCTCCCTAACCTTTGGAATTGTTAGGGAGAATCATTTGCCTTTACAATTCTCTGTCCAATGTGCAATAATTACACATTATATGTGAGGTAAGTTTTGGTTCTTATAGACCTACTCTACAACATGCTCGGTAAGTTTACCTACATATTTAGGCGATTTTGAGATTGGAGACATGGTAAAACAAACATTGGAAAAGTTCATGTCAAAGCTGACTTTAGGTTAAACAATTGTTGGAAAGTTGTGAAACATCACTTTTGTCATGTTGACTTCCACCCAAACAAACAACTCTATAAAAATCAAGTTGGTGGAATTTAAGTTTAAATTAACTTGCCGTTCACCTAAAACAATGTTTGAAAAGGCGCGAGTCACGGAGAGGCGCAAGACTCTCTTAGAGCCTAGGCGCGAGGCGCACTGCGAGGCGCGCGCCTCAAGAAGGCGAAGCGCACATTTACTAAGCCTAGTTTAATTTGATGTTCTACATTAAAAAATCCCAAAATAACCATCAAAAAGTAAAGAAAACACAAGTATATAGTTTTATTTGATGTTCTTGCTGACGCTGCTCATATTTTCTCTACTGATGCTTCCTATTTTCCTGCTTCCGCTGCTGCTGGTTGCTTGTTCTGGCCACCGCTGGTTTGTTGCCGCTGCTTCCTGCTGCTAGCACAACTGTTGTTGGATGCTCGACAGGGAGAGAATGTGGGAGAACAAGAGACGGAGAGGAGAGGGCGAGCGGCTGATTTTTTTTAGTGATTTTTTTGGGTTTCTTTCAAGATTTTTTAAGTATCTTATCGGGTTTAAAGTATAAGATGCAAATTCAAAACCCGACAATCCGAAAACTTGAATTTTTTTTGGATTTCTTTTAATATTTTTTAAGTATCTTATTGGGTTAAAGTATAATATGCTAATTCAAAACCTGACAACTTGAAAACTTGAATAAAAAAATCTTGAAAACTTAAATATTCGAGGCGCGTGCCTCAGCAATAGCGCCGTGCCTCATGCGCGCCTTTTCAAACAGTGACCTAAAAACATGCCCTAACATACAACATGAATTAGATAGCTTAAATTGGAGAGCACTATGACAGCACAAGCAAATGGACATCTAACTAAGATCACTAAGGGAAATGGTAGTTCCAATGATATGGTAAGAAAAATAATGACTAAAATACAGAAAACCCGATTTTTATCCGCTTTGTCAAAAACCTCTATTTTGCTCCCTCAAAATTACAAAAATATCCACCAGGGGTTACAACATTAATGGAGATAGTTAAATGACCAAATTACTCTTATTTGTTTACGGAGACAGAGACCAGTAGTTGCCTGTCGATTCACTGTCCTCCCATTCATTCCTTTTGTTTAAGAATTGATCACTAGTGCGGTCACTGAATAAAGAGGCAACCATTTTGCTACAGGCAGGGAGGAAGGAAAGTATAATATGATGGTGCAACTTAATAACAAGGAGATGCTTGCTATAGAGAGAGAAAAAAAAAGAAAGAAAACAAAAGAGCTCAAGAGAGGATTTATAACTTTGTTGTTGTTGTGTTTGGGAACCACAAAAGCATGCCATATCTCTAAGAAGTGTAGAGATGGTGCTGCTAGGGGAAGGGAGGTGATGTTATATACTTGAAAAAGTGGAAAAGTTGAGAGTAGCTTTTTGGAGGGAAAAGAAAGACTTTTTTTAATGTATTCCCGAGAACTTCAAGGGCATATTGCTTATACCTAGTTATATAATATAATATATAGACAGAATAGTGATGAAACATTCACAGCGGGGGGGTTAAGTGCTACACCTTTTAACTTTTGAGAAGAAAAATAGAGGTTTCTAGGAGTCCGGGGTGGAAGTGCGAAAAGTGCATATTTATAGAGGGGTTTCTGTATTTTAGCCAAATAGAAATTTTTGATCAGTATCACTTGCACGATATACATTTTTCAATCTTGCTATTTCAATTAACTAACTAGAAGGATTGTACAAGGGCCAAAATACAAAATCACTGTATCTTGTACAATGTAGACTCTACGAATGAGTTTAATGAGTCTTAAGTATGATAAAATTCCATATTTTGGGTGCACTTTAACTGAAATGAATTGAATCTTTTGTTTTGTGGTGAAGAATCCTATAGATTTTAGTTTTTCCATCTTGAGCATACTTTCTTATATCTTTTTTTTTTTTTTTTTTGTGTGTGTAGAATTTTGTCAGACTGCTTTCCTATTAGACGGAGAAAGCGAGTACCTTACCTGATTGTTGCTACTGTACTCTCTCTTATTCCTTGGCTTATTCTTGGCTTGGTGGCATCTTTAAGGGGATCAAGCAAGTTCCTTACTACTTTCCTGACAGTACAAAACATAGGATCAGCCATGGCAGATGTTGTTATTGACGCAATGATTGCAGAGGCAGTTCGATTTGAGCAGTATGTTCATCTTTGTGGTTCCTCTTTTACTGAGTAAATTATACCATGGGCCCTCAACTTTATTGGCATACTTTCTGTTTGGTTCCCAACCTTGCAATTATTACATCTGGATCCTTGCCCTTTGTGTCTTGTTGCAATGTTTCCCTTTAGTTGAATTTCTCTGTGAAAATGGATATTAAAAAAAAAACTTATTGGTACAGTTAAATAAGGAATTCAGTGAACTGGAAAATTTTCAATTGAATGCAAATGTTAGAGATCCAAATGTAATAAAAGGTTGGGGAATAAACAATAATCTATAGAAAGGTTGGAAACTCCTGGTCTGGTTAAACTTTTTCTTTTTCTTTTTAATCTGGTCTATGTCAGAAAATTTATTTTTAAATAGTTATCACTACCAGTGCAGGTCTTGCTGGTGATCTCCAGTCATTGTCTTGGTCTGCAATGGCCTTTGGAGGGATATGTGGAAGCTTATTGGGGGGATATGCATTAACAAATATGAATATAAACATAATTTTCCTTCTTTTTTCTTTGCTTCCAGCCATGCAACTACTATCATGTGCTTTTATTGGGGAAGACCCCAAAGGACTAAAAAGGGCACTAGAGCCTAATGGACAAAATCATAATCAAGTTGATAATAACTTTGCATCTGGAAAGAGCTTGACTGAACCTTCAAAAAATGGTGGCACTAGAAGGCGAAAGAGCAGTAACAAATATGGTAAAAAGAAAACTATATTGCAGCAATCCCAGATTCCTGAAATGGAGCATAGTTCAATCAGTGCAAGTTCCTACATATCCCTGATATCAGCTGTGAATAGATTGTGCTTTACATTTAGACAGCCTATCATCCTAAGGTAGTGAGTAATTTCCAGTAACTTCAACTCTTATATTGTTGTTGAGTGTCCACTTCATATTAATGACTGAAGTCTCTTTCTTTCGCTTCCGTATGGTCAGACCTATGGCCTGGTTTTTCTTTTCGAATGTTATGGTTCCAAATCTCTCGACAGTTTTGTTCTACTATCAAACTGAGGTTCTGCAATTGGAATCATCCTTCTTGGGGACTGTACGTGTCATTGGGTGGTTAAGCCTAATGTTTGGTGCATATATTTACAATTGTTATCTGAAGCATAAGAGACTACGGAGTATTCTTATGTAAGTATTTTATGAACTTTCATTTTTCTAATTTCTGCGATCACTTTTTCTGCATTGTTTCCGATTTATTCTGGGCAACATACTTTTGAGTATATATTATGTAGACAACAAATAGAATGGCTGGCGTTGCTATGTATTATTATTATCTGCATATAAGTAAAGTCTAGTATTAATGGATGTAAAGTCAAAGAAAGAGGATGCTACAATTTATCTTCTGTGAAAAGAATAGATGAATTTCATCACCGTCAGAGGGTTTTGTATTTTGAATGCTTCGCCAGCTAGGGCATCGTAGTTCATGTGCCATTTTGTACACTTGCTTACTTCACATGTTCTTTTTTTCTCTGAACCCTGTTCTTGGGGATGATTAATATTTCCTTTTCTTACAAGCTACGAGATTGGCCGCTAAAACTCTCTAAACTAATTTTACTGCACCTTAAAAACCTATAATATTGCAAATTTATTTTATCTCATATTAAAGTTTTGTTGTAGCCATTGTTGCTTTTAAATGCCCATTTTTCTTTTGGAGTATGGTTTCAACTATGATATCATCATATTAATGCTTACTGACAAGTATGAAAATTCTTCATTGAAGAAAATGATCCATGTTCAAACATTTGCCTCCTGTTTTCGGTCTTACATGTGCCATTTTTCTTTGCTCTAAATATTATTTTTCATTGTTTACTAGACAATTATGCAAAGGAGTGCTGTAAATTAGTTGCTCAATGCTTAAATTAAGATTTTTCATACCATTTAAGTACAGCCTTCAACAAATACAAAAAGAGTTCATTGATTAATGTAGCTATTGAAATATTCATATGTCTGAAATATCTAACTGCTATCTTTATATATCCAGATAATAAATTTCCTGAGAAACTCTTGATTTGGTGTCAGCACAATGCGTAGAAACTTATTTATGTAGTTTGCATAACCAATTTGATTTACTGGGAAATATCTAGGCATGATAGTTTGTACTATAAAATCAGAAAAATGACATTTTATAGGATGCAAATATATGAACTTTTATTTGCTTGTTCTAAGCATTCATGCTTTTCTTAATTTCACAGGTTTGCACACATTGGGCTTGCCTTAATATGTTTTCTGGATGTTGTATTAGTATCTCAAGTGCATATTCAATTTGGAATACCGGACAAATATATGGTGCTTTGGGGTTCGGCTTTCGGTGATGCGATCAACCAATTCAAGTATCTCACTCATCAACAGTTGCAATTTCTAACTATTTTTTCTTTGAATCATAAATTACGAGAGTAGGGTTACCATATTGAGCCTTTTCTCTTTTGCTTCACAGTTGGTTATTTTCGTATTAATGCATACGAAATTTTTGAACAGAATACGAATTTCTTACATGATTAGATTGCAGTATAAGGTAATAATCAATCATGGTTAATAGAATGAATCAAAATAAAGCAATATATTTAGGTCCCTTTGTGAGGGAGTTGCCGCATTTTCCCTAATTAGGTCTTTTGAAGTTTGAATTGAACTACAAGTAATAACTTAGTTCTTGATGATATATTTTTGCAACCGAAGGTGGTGGTCTTGTATCCTGGAAATTTTGAAAATGAATCTTCTAATGATCAAATGGCTTGATCAAAGTCATTTATCATATGTAGATCGCTATCATATTTGGGTTTTTTAGTGCAATAGTCTTCTCCTAAAATTTTATTCTAAAAATAGACCTGTTAAATTTTTATTTGTAAATATGGTCCTATAAAAGCGGTGAATCATTCACCGCCTTCTTTCTTTTTCTCACTTCTTTCTATATTTCTACGATGATAAAAGCGGTGAATGGTTCACCGTTTTTATTCTTTTTCTACTCCTAATGAGGAGTTATAAATGTGGTGAATTATTCACCGCACTTAGAGGTCTATTTTTATAATTATTTTTTTTAAAAAAACTATTTTTACAATTATAAAAATCAATAGGATTATTTATCAAAAAAATTCATCATATTTACTATAATGATTTTGAAACAAAATGCAGCAAATGAAATGCCAAAGATAAAAGATTCTTAGAAGAACATAAAGGGATTGGAGTGTTTGTCAGAATTGAATTTCAGACCTGAACATATAAAAAGAAAGGAAAAAAAAAAGAATCTGACTAATGGTTTAGATTTTCTTGGAGAAAAGAAGCATGATTGAGTTTTCTACTCTCTAAACATTTGAATGAAATTATTGAGTTTTCTACTCTCTAAACATTTGAATGAAAAGCTTACATTCAGATCTCCATGTTGTGTAAAGCGACAGTGTCTCAAAACAGTCCCTAATTTTGTCATTCGTTTAGGCTGCCCCAATCTTGGAGAAACATCTTCATTTTCAATTCCTAATATTTTTTATTATCTGCCTTAACATACCTATATCTTTGCTATGCTAACCTTTTGGCGATGTTTATTATCTTAAAGGCCCATCATTCAGTACTATAGAGCATATCTTTCAGTTATATTTTCGGTAAGGCAACTTGTAAAAGTAATGTGAAAAATCACTTGAATACCCCTTTCTTTACAAATATACACCCCATGAATTGTAAGGCTTTTATCTCATTTCCCCTTCCATGCAAATGTGATGGAGTAAACTACAAAAGTAAGCTCAATATTCTATTTGTTCATTTTGTTTGGAGTTATTGTGGATTTTCCTTACTCTATTATTATCCTGTGTCTTTGCTTCATCTTCCAACCCAAATTATCAATCCCTATTCCTAACCACAGAAGCTGCAGATAGTTAGCAAAATCTTATTTTGAGCGGCTAAAAAGTGTTGCAAAAAGGGAATAGATCCAGGTTTTGATAGTTTTGAATAGTCAGACACAGGGAATTAGAGTTGAATGCTGTGTTGTTACGCTAGGAAAATAGTATGGAACGTATTTGAGATTGTTTGCCAAGTTGAGGACTTAAAAGTATAGAACTGAAGAGAGAGTTTTTCAATTTTGAAGTCAATGGAACGAACTTATTTTCTTTTGTTTCTGCTGACATGAGCAACTGAACTGCTGGAAATGCAATTTTGGTATCAATCTGCAAATATAAGATGGCAAGTAAACATTTTTGTATGGATAGCTAATAGATAAAAGAGAAGATTTCTTCTTGATTCTTGATATGATCTGCCTAATCAAGTTGATCCTTTAGTATTGGTACAATTATATTAGTATACTAAACATTGATGACCATGATGTGACCAAACATACAAAAGTAAAACCCGAAAGAAAAATGAATTGCCCTTCTTATTTCTAGCTAGAGTCATAATTTTCTTTTTGAATATGTTTAACAACAGAATGCTATCATTTTCTTTTCATTATGTTGCTGTATCTTGTACACGTTAGTGTTTGGAACATGTACTATATAGGTTGATTGATATGATAGATTTGTTGAATATAAAAATTAAGTATACTGTTGTCTGGTAGCTTAAGCTTTTAGAGAATCATGGTTGTTTCACGTTATTTAACATAGTATCAGAGCAGGAGGTTTTGAGTTCAAATTCCATCAAGCCCCTCGTCTCATAATTTCCTTCCATTTAATTCAAGTCCACACTTTGGGCCTATAAAAATATTTCAACCCTAGATGTAAGAGTAGTAAATATATAAATATATTTCGAGCCTAGATGTGAGAAGTATTAAATATATAAATATATAAATTAAGAACAGCGTTCTCTAATTGCTCAAGTCTTTGGAGAATGATGGTTCTTTTACAGTCTTTCACAAGATTTATGGTGTTGCTCTTTCCTTGTGTGCAGATTTATGCCATTCCTAATTCTATCGGGACAGCTTTGCCCACCTGGGATCGAAGGAACACTTTTTGCGCTCTTCATGTCGATAAACAATTTTAGTTCCACATTGGGCTCGTTCTTCGGAGCTGCATTAGCTTCAGTACTTGATATTTCTTCTGAGAATTTTGATAACCTTCTGTTTGGCATAGTTGTGCAACTAGTAGCCACTCTTTTACCCATTGCATTCTTATTTTTGATTCCAAAGGAAGCTACAGGGGTTGCATCATCCTGATAACACACTAATCTCCATTATTATTTTTAGTTAGATGCCAAAACACTCTTCGCTGATCTAGATGGTAGAAAGAAAGAAAGCAAGAAAGAAGAGGGATAGTAGAAAGATTTTTACTGTCCTTGAAGATATATACAATTTCACTTAAAGATGAGAAAATATGATAGATTGTAGTGTTGCTTTTTTGTTTGAGTGCTGGTAAGTGAATCTTATTATTGGTCTAAATGAAATCAAATTGTCAAATCTTTTGCTCATAAAAGGTGTATTCTGGGAATGAGATAATGTTGTTCCAAAGTTTATTTCCATTTCTTTTGTTTATATTTCTCATTTACATGCACCACTGAGTGAAACGAATCGGATTGGTTCTGCAGCTGTTTTGGACTCGGGAGATGTTATATACATTGAACGTTTGTAATTTTACACTTTCGCACACTATCACATGATTAGTTGCTGTAAAGAGTCCATGATATGTTTGAGTTTTATGTGAATGTTTTCATCCCCACATGCTAATTGCTTGGCCGCTCTATTTGAACCGCACTAGTATAGATCTAAGAACTGCAGAATGATCATCTGAACAAGTTATCTTGTTTCATCCAAAGCTGATACATTTAGGTTTAGCATTGTGTAGTTATGATTAATTGCTCAAAATCTTGTGTATCAAGTTCAATATAAAGATAATGTCATAATATAAAGATAATGTTCATATATTATATACATATAATATATATATTTAATAATAGTATATTATATATTATTAATATATATATATGTGGGCGTTTGCTTAAGCTTTTGAAAGCGATTTTGGACTCAAAAGAAATTCTGGCTCAATTGATCGTTAAGCCATTTTGTTTTTAAAATTTGATTTTGATTTTTAAAATTAATTTTTTAATTTTGAGGTCTAACGGCTTCAAAATAGTACTTCAATTTAATTGGTTGCAATAACAGTAACTGTTTGTTGAAAAAGCACAAACGAGCAGAGTTGATATTATTAATACGGCTGAATAAAAAGTTCAGCTACTATATGCTAGATAGTAGGTAACTAGTAGTATTTACCCTGCACTTTTTACCATTATTTATAATAATAGTATTACCATATAATAGCGAATTCTAGACATTCAAAAGCTAAAATGTAGCCTGCAATAATAATTCAATTCAAACAAAGGCAGGTATTATTATTCTCCCTCCCTTCCCGCCGGTACGGTAGTAGCAAGAACCGGGTCATGCTCCAAGAACTCCTCCACCGTCTCCGGGAACCCGATCCCGCCGCACCCGTCGGCGGAGCACGACGCCTTCGCCAGCAGCAGATGCGCCAGCCTGGCCGGCTCCCTCCGCCCCGCGCCCCTCCATCCTCGGTAGAAATGCTCAACCCACCCCTCCAACCTCTGCCTCTCCTTCTCGCACTTGGGCCCCCTCACCCCGGCCACCTTCGCGTAAAATTCGCACTCTCCGCAGCTCTCCGCCGCCTCTCCCGCTCCCTCTACGTCCACCTCTACGTCCAGTAGATTCATCAGATGCTCGATCTCGTCGTCGTCGTCTTCGTCGCCAGTGTCGCATTCTTGTTCTTTCTGATCCGCATGATCTTCTCCTCCCTTCTCCTCGGAGCAGGAGGAGGAGGAGAGGAAGTCGCGAGCGGGCCCGCTGCCGCTATCGCTGTCGCGGAGATTGGATTGAGGGTAGGCGAGGAAGATCGGGGAGCCGGACGGATCGATTGAAGAAGAGGCTTCTGGTTTGGGGGTTTTGTTTGGAGGTGAATCCTCCGAAGCTAATCTTTCTTCAACCTGCGAGAGGGAAAGGAGATGAGCGCAAAACTGAAGGGGAGGATGGACTGGAAGCGTTGGGATTTTGCTTCACCTGTTTCAGAGAGGAGAAGAAGCGGGCGTGGGAGGAGAAGGGGAGCATTGCGATGGGGGCGATGGATAGCAAATCTAGCTAGCTAGTGCAAGGACTAGCGCTCCAATTAAAATAGGGATAATTTCCAGTGTGACCCTCTAAAAGTATGTACTTTCATGGATACCCCTATAAAAATTGAAATATCCTAAATGTCCCTCTAAATATAGAAAACTTTCAAAATTACCCTTCAAAACACATTTTTATTAAAATACACAGTGATAATAACCAAAATACCGATTTTGCCCTTTTCATAATAGCTCCTTTAAATACACAGTGATAACAACTAAAATACCGATTTCACTCTGTTATTTTAGCACATTTGCACCTCGCCAACCTTGATTATAAAATTTATCAGATAATCTAAGTTTTTTTTAAATTTTTTTTGCAAACAATGTTAAATCGTTTTATTGTACTTTCAAATATAGTAAGTAATTTTATGGTTTATAATTAATGATAAAACTTTGTAATTTTTCATCTATTTATTATTATCTCTTTCCTTTTTAAAAAAGATTAGAAATATTTAATTATATTGAATAAGATAGAAATATTATTTTTTTATAGTTCGTACAGAAATCAATGTGAAAATATAACTAAATAACTTTTAAATTTGTAAAACTTTTAAATTTATCGAGTATTTACAAAAGTTAAAATTATTGCTAATAATTGGATCATTTAAAGGGGCTATTATGAAAAGGGTAAAATCGGTACTTTGGTTGTTATCACTGTGTATTTCAATAAAAATGTGTTTTGAAGGGTAATTTTGAAAGTTTTTTATATTTAGAGGGGCATTTAGGATATTTCAATTTTTATAGGGGTATCCATGAAAATACATACTTTTAGAGGGGCACACAGGAAATTGTCCCTTCTTCATTAGTCTCACTAGAGGATCATCCGCATTAAGAGATCAATCTCTCTTCGTTTATATGCATCACTTATAATTAGATTGGTCAAAATACTCTCACCAAATGAGGTGGAAAAACCAAAGAAAAAAGAATGAGATCATGATAGAAAACACACAACTCTCTTGACCATTTCCTTCACTCCAGTGACACACACCAAATCTTCCATATGAAGGGATGCACCGAGAAGAGAGTTGGAAGAAGAGAGCACCGAAATTTTTCTCAACCTCTTATCCCAGTAGAGACAAGTTATCCCATCCACGCTAATTAGTATAGCTTTACTAAGCCCCACCAGAAAAGGCCCAAATCTCACTTAAATTTAAGTGAGCTAATCTCCTCATAGTGATAAGCATAACCTATTTGGGCCAATACTCAGTTCGGCATGGCAGGGTATTTTTGTTCTTATTTTTTTTTGTTTTTAGGTAAAAATGTACAAAACTTATAGAAATTATAAACTATTTTAAATTAGTGATTCAATTTTTTAAAACTTTGATTTGACTACCTAACAAGTCAATTTGTTTGATTTGAGTCAATCAATAACACTTCGATATCAAAATTTGAATGCTTTATGTTATATTTGGTTTAGATTTGTAGTTATCTAATTCTGTGGATAAATCCTAATCTAATTGGGATTAGATATTATTTAGATTTAATTTGCCATATATGGATTATAATTAGGAGTATAATTATAATTGAATTAGAATTAGACTCTAATTAGGAGATATGTATTATATATACATGCTACGGCCAAATTAAAGAAGCTGCGACTCAAATTAAGCCTTGCATATAAGAGAGTTCTTGATTTTGCAAGAAGCCGGCCGGTTAAGATGCAATGCTGATTAATTAGTGGTGAGGTTGCTTGCTTCTGTTGGGAGGAGTTGTAATGCACTAATTAATTAAGTGGCTTGTGATGGTCCGTACGGTGGCAACAACACCATCAGCCAAGGTGCCGTACATCCTCGTTTTGGTGAGCCGAGCCAAGATATATTGTCCGGACGTGCTAGGAAGGTGCCATATGCGGTAACGCGCGTCGAATATATATTTACTTTGGTTTTCGGATCTTTCGGGTGATATTCTTGTACTCCGCCTTTTCGACATTAATAAAGTATTTGCTCCGTCTTCGCCCGTGGACGTAGGCCGTTGGCCGAACCACGTAAATATCGGTGTGTTCTTTCCTTATCTTTTCTTTTCTTGCATTAAATTATTTTCTGGATCTATTTTTCGCCGTTCCGATTTTAACACTTTACATATTTAGTTGGTATACTGTAAATTACAGTAAATAATTAGCTGACATTTGGAATTCAAAGTATTGTTCACTAGCGTAAATCAAATAAATTAAAATGATTGGATAGTAAAATTAAAATTTTAAAAGGTTGGATAGCATGTTCAAAATGATCCATAGTTCAAATAAGTTCTCTACATTTTTACCTTTCTTTTATAGTTTAAAATTTGGAAGAATCGGGCTTAAAAGGGCTCGGCTTATTCCTTACACGTTAGGACTCTTTGGTAGAAAAAAATTTAACCTCGGATAGTTAAAAAAAAAGAATTTGCCGAGTTCACTGGCCACCTATTCTAGCGACAGTTGCGATAATATGCGCAAGAAGGAGCAAAACTATAAAAGCTAAAAGGAAATGACCAAGGGTTTGGAAAATAATTAGAACACAAGTTTTATTTTTTTTAAAAAAATCAATTTGGGATAGATTTATTCTTGTGAACGTGGTTCTAACAAACCTCCCTCTATATTTTCTGTTAGTGTTCAAGGCACCCAAATAGATAATTAAGCATATTGAGGCCTTACGTAGAGACTTCTTCTGGAATATAGAGGGAGAGGGCTCGACATCTTGGACTTAGCCACGATGAACCAAGCTCTCCTAGCCAAATTGTGGTGGAAACTCTGTAGTGTTTCTGAGCTTTGGATAGGATTGGCTTCAGTGTTAGTGACTGGTCGACACTTTTGGAGAGTGTCGGACTGAGTCGGAGTCGTTTCTGCGCGAAATGGATGCAGAAATGGACTCGGCGCACTCAAATAAGCAAAACTGGAGTTTTGCCAGATTCAGGCGCCCAGAACAGGTTTTGGGTCGCCCAGAAGTTGAGTGCAGATTTGATCAGAACTGGAAGCCAATTCGGGTTCATGTTTTGGGCGCCCGGAAGTGGGTCCGGAAATTTCACATCGTGAGTATCGTTTGCGCTGACACGTGGCTGGTGGTAGGTGAGATCCACCGGAGCCGTTTACGGGCGCAGCACACCGCGAGCGGAGAGTCCGAGGAGGAAGATTTGTGTAGCCTGGAGATTTCGGGCGCCCAGAATTGGGTTTCGGGCGCCCAGAAATGCTCGTTTCTGCAGGGACACCAGGTTAGCAGCTATTGAACCTCGAGCTTATTTTATTCTTCCAGCACCCTATAAATAGGGGGAGCTTGACCCCAATGAATCTTTTTCGTCCATTCTTCACAGTGAACCCTTAAATTACATTTCCAACCCTCAAATTTACTCAAATTGCTTCAAGATCCACAACCCCGAGCTTGATAGGTGCTGATTCTGTAGTTCTTCAGCAACGACCTCCAGTGTTTTGGCTCATACGTGACGTAGGAAGGTCGGATCGCGGTGAAACTTGGTTTGCTGGATTCTAGACTTCCAGAGGAATCCACAAAGCCCTTAATTGCAGATTTTAGTTGAGTTTAGCTTGGTCGAACTGAGATTTTTCTGGACTGCTGTTGACTTTGAAACTGAATTTGAGGTTTAGTGGTTTTTCAATGCAATTTTTGGATGGAACAGGATTCTTGGACCTGAGATTTATACTCCAGTTTAATACCCTGGTATTGGATCTTTAACTCAACCAAATTGGAGTTTACAAGGTAAAGTTTGCATTTCCAATTTGGTTAAATTAAGCTTAAGTGCTGAAATTGGTGCTAAGTGATGGATTTCCATGTATAGAGCTTGGAGATAGCTTGATTACTGGTCTTGAAAGAGTTCGGTTGATCCAGCAGAGGTTAGTAGTGGTTCGATGCCTCTTTGCTGCCAGGGATTTAGCTTTGCAGGTGGGTTATATCAGTTTATTCCCAAGTACAGTATCAGTCGACATGTATGATTTCTAGTTTTTGTAAATCATGTTGTAGCTCCATTTCGTTGATTGTATCATGGATGAAATCAGCATTGAGGACATGATTAGTAACCCTTAAATATACATGTTGGACTTGAAAATTGACTTAAGAGAAACCAGCGATTTGGACCTGTTACTTGTTTACACTACCTAATTTAGCTCTAGGAGCCGTTATAATCTGTATCATCGCAATATCGAGGCGACGGATACCCGAGGTAGTTTAGCTTTCAGTTACGCTCGTGCTGGGATGCCGAGTGTATTTTTACAGTAGCGTTAAGGCTGTTCCGGACTGCGGGTGCCGTTGGGGTTGACGGTCGACCCATATCGCTTGTTTGGCGTCGGATTGTGCCTAGGGCACGTGACCTGTTGGATGTTAGACCAGTTAGAGTCGGTTACTTGAACTTTGGCTTGAGAGAGCCTGATTGAGTTCGACAGAGATACGCTGCATACTCGGTTGGGTAGCTCCCACGAGTGCCACTTTGGAGACGGGCGCTGTGCTTTCGCGTTGGTGTTGTGCATGCCGGTTAGACTTGCTCTCCACGGACTGAATAGTATGGAGGTAGCTGGATAGTCTCAACTGGGCGGGACGGGTGTGTTTACAGTCCCCGGGATGGGTATGTTTACAGTCCCCAAAGAGTTTGGGTCGGGATTCACATTACTACAGTAGGTCAGCTTAGAGCATGATAGTGTAATAAATGATAACTGTAGATTTTATTCCAGCATTTATTACTACCTTTGCTCCCTTCTGTAGACTTAGTGGGCGGACCGATGATGTTGAGGGCGGCACCCACTGAGGACTACTTGTTTTTACAGTAGTTCTCACGCCCTATTGTTACCCCATTTTTGCAGAGCCATCGTCTTCGGCTGCTGCTGTTGCTGATCAGGATCTAGGCAAGGGCGTCGCGAGTTAGAGCCCTACCCGACGAGCCGAGCTAGAGGTGCCCTACAGCAGGTAGTTGTTTTTGGTTGGAGTTCATGTACATACAGATATTTAACTCGCCAGTGCGAGTAGTTTTATAGCTTGGATTTGATGTATGTATATGGAACTCAGTTTGTTTTTAGTTATTGGTTCTTCTAGCAGCTCTATACTACTGTTTGTAGTATTGTATGTTATACAAGTACAACTATCGCTTCGTATACAGGAGAAATTCCTTTATATACGGCGGATTTGTCGTCGTGCCCGGGGATCGAGTAATCCGGGGCATGACAAACTCTACTTGGAGCCTCATTTATAGTGGAATAAACCGATCCACGACTTGTACTATCGTAGAAGAAGACCACTGAAGGCGGGCAGTTCCATTAGACCCAGCTCTTATTGGTAGAGAGGAGTCCTTAGTCATAACAAAATCTTCAAGTGGGGAGTCTACTGCCAATTGGGCAACGCGTGTACTATCGACTTTTGGTCTGATCACTGGTGTGGGGAAAAGATGTTGGAATTGTCTTTCCCCGATGTATACCTTCTTTCGCACGCAAAAATGAAAAAATCAGCGATTATCTAACTAGCGACGGATGGAATTGGAGTAAGATTTTTAGTGGCGATAGCAGTAGTGGACATGGATTGAGCTCTAGTCACTTAGGGAAAGGATCTCCATTTTCAAATTCGAGCATAGAACAAATAGTGTACATTGGCGTTGGAGCCCTGACAGGCGGTTCACGGTGAAATCTGCCTATTCGATGTTGAATGATGGGGGTATAAGGGACACCCAAACAAGCAACATTTGGAATCTTTGAGTATCCCTAAAAGTGAAAGTGTTTTGCTGGATTATTCTTAAGAAACGGCCTCTTACTGCAGACAACCTATTAAAGAGAGGTTGGACTGGCAACACAGCCTGCGTGTTGTACGGGGTTGAAGAGGAAACTGTCGACCACTTATTCACACAGTGCGTCTTCTCGAGATTTCTATTGGTGACGACCTTGGAGTATACCCAGTCTAGAGATTGGGGGGATGACGTGAGCTCGGTCCGGGATAAGTGGATGACGAGGATTGGAATGCAGTCGTCGAGTACTATGTATCCGGATTGGTAGCCTGTTGGTGGGTAATGTGGGAGGTCAGGAACGGCGTGATCTTTAGAAAGACCCAACCGGACCCCTTCTTTACAGCTTACAAGATTAAGCATCTGACGAATCTTTGGGAGCAATTTCTACCAGGTTGTTGTTGTTGTTGTTGTTGTTGTTGTTTTTTTTTTTTTTTTTTTTTTTTTTTTTTTTTTTTTTTTTTTCACCCCCTCCGAGGCCTATGTTGCTTCACTCCTGTAACTTAGTTCATCTTTCAATGAATGAAATGGGTAGCGTGCTACTTATGTCTCAAAAAAAAAAAAAAATCAATTTGGCCCCCCAAAAGTAAATGTTGTAATATTTTAATTTTTACTATAAAAGACTTATTATATAATTTTTAAAAGTTGAGAGGGGGTATGGCTACTGTGAGCCTCACAATGGCTCCGTTACCCATGAAGTGGGATAAATGGCTTCCAACTCTGTTCTTAGGGTGCGTTTGGTTCGCATTATGAAAGATTACTAGGAATAAAAGATATCCGAGAATCTTATTTCTATTTATTCTATTACTAAGAATGCGGAATTTCTGTGTTTGGTTCACACGGTAATATTAATTAGCCATGTTTTTAATATCACAAAAAATATACAATTAATTAATTAATTAATTTATTTAATTTTAAATAATGTTACCAAAAGTTTCAACATCTTTTTAGAAAAAAGAGAGAGTATAAGTTAGAGAGAGAGAGCATAATTAAAAAAATAGAAAGAAAAATATAGTCGAAATTAGAGGGAGTGAGAGAGTTGAAATTTTAGAAAGAGAGAGAGAGAGAGAGAAAGCTTAGTTTAGAGAGAGAAAAAAAAGTTGAATTTTAGAGAGAAAAATAAGTTTAGAGAGAGATATAAGGTTAGAGTGTAAAGAAAAATAATATCAATTAGCCGGCGGGTAGGAAGAAAGAAAGAGATTAGACATATTATGATTACCCCAATTCATTAATATGAGGATACCCAGCCCCCTCCCAGCCCACTCAAGGGAATGAGATTAGTACTTTGGGGTGAATCTTATTCTCAAGTGAATCTAATATTATCAACTAGATTACTTAGTGCGTTTAGCCAAACACCGTCATATTTTTTTATTCCCATTGAATTACTAGGAATCTTAAAAGATAGCGCGAACCAAACGCACCCTTATAGTAAAGTCTGTACGAAGCTCCTTGCTAAATTTTTTACCAATGGAGAGGATTCCTAGATAACTACAAGAACTTTTCATGGAAGTTTTATTTTGGCATTCGAGCTTAACTTTCTTATTACAGACTAGATATTTTTAAAAGTGTTTCATTTTAGTTCTCAATATAAATTTAATCATTAGCTACATTCAGATGTGTATTATGCATTTAACAATCCTATATTCCTCGTTATATTTCTTAACCTCCCATCCATTAAGTTATAATTTTTTTTCAATTTACTAGTCAAACTATTTAGTTGAAACTATATATGAGAGGATTGAGGACTAATCTATAAATCTATCTATCTATAAAATATCTATAATCTATAAATCTAGAAAGTATATGAATTGGTGGTTAGGTCACATTACCAAAATCAATTTGTCGTAAAGCCACATTACCCATTAAGTCATTAACCTATGAGAGAGTGTTACATGCATACTAAAAAAATTTTATGTGCCCATTGCATCATAAACCTATTCTAAAATATGCATCGAATATAAAATTTCAAGAGTATAATAAATTATTTAAATATTTCATATTACATATATATTATATTTTATTTTACAGTACTGATCACCAAATACTCTATCAATTAAATAATATTCTGTAAGGTGTATGAAAAAATTAGTATGCACTAGGTGCAAGCAAAGATTTCGCTTTTATTTTGAAAATGATAAAACTAAATTACCCATTAAGTCATTAACTAATGGAGAATTGGCCACATGCCTACTAAAAATTTGGATATGCCTATTGCATGGTAAACTTACTCTAAAATATATATATAAAAAATAAAACAATGATGGAATAATAAATTATTTAAATATTTTTTATTATATCATATTTTATTTTACAGTATTAATCATTAAATACTCCATCAATCATATAATATTTGGTAAGGTGTATGAAAAATTAGTATGCACCAGGTGCAAGCAAAGATTTCTCCTCTATTTGGAAATGATAAAACTTTATTGCCCATTATGTCATTAACCAATGGGGGATTGACACATGCCTACTAAAAATTTGGATGTGCCCATTGTATGGTAAACCTACTCTAAAATGTATATAAAAAATAAAACAACGATGGAATAATAAATTATTTAAATATTTTTACTATATTATATTTTATTTTACAGTATTAATCATCAAACACTCCATCAATCATATAATATTCGGTAAGGTGTGTGAAAAATTAGTATGCAGAAGGTGCAAGCAAATTATGCTCCAGGTGCAAGCAAAGATTTCTCCTCTATTTGGAAATGATAAAACTCTATTGTCCATTATGTCATTAACCAATGGGGGATTGACACATGCCTACTAAAAATTTGGATGTGCCCATTGTACAGTAAACCTACTCTAAAATATATATAAAAAATAAAACAACGATCGAATAATAAATTATTTAAATATTTTTACTATATTATATTTTATTTTACAGTATTAATTATCAAACACTCCATCAATCATATAATATTCGGTAAGGTGTGTGAAAAATTAGTATGCAGAAGGTGCAAGCAAAGATTTCTCCTCTTTTTTATTTTTAGAATTATATGTGCACTGTACTAAGCATTCATTGCACCAAGTGTATTTATGTACATACACGGCGTAAGCAATATTCTTTAATAGAGATTTTAAAATTAAATCATTAAATATAATTTAAATTATTAGATTTTATAAATCAGTTATATTTAATTAATTTTTGATATTGGAACATTAGTCAGTTGCTGTGTGTAAAATAACTCCTCCAATCAATTTTAACAAGATAAAGACACCACCACCTAATCTTTAATTTGAAATAATTCCTCCAACTTTAAATTTTTAGTTTTTTTTTATATATAGAATAGCTATCAAAACTATAAATTTGATTAATTTTTTAAAAAATTTATAAGAACAGTTTAACTCTATAAATATTAAAAGTAGATAAAATAGTAATAAAAAATTATTTTTTATAATGTACATAAGATTATTTTGTAGATATTTTTCTTTTCTTTTGTATTTCTTTTGATATAATTTTTATTCTTAAAACTTTAATAACTATATATTTTAGTTTTATATATCTTACTGACTGAAATATTATTTACAAGCCGTAAAGTGCGGGTGCTACACTAGTACTAATAGATTTATTGTTTACAAACATGCAGGTGAAGTACAAACAATAACTTTTATTTACTTCAAGGTAATGACTAAACTAACATACACGTGAATGTTTAACAACTAACATGAAACACTACTAAAAACTTAGGACCTTAACCGACCGTCCTAGCGCAAGTGGCAAAGGGCTTGGTGATTGGTACCCAATGTCCTAAGTTTAAATCCTAATTGATTCATATTTTCAGCTAACTTTTTTTTTTTTTTTTGAGAGATAGGTAGCACGCTATCCACTTCGTTTATTTTATTTAGAAATAAACTTAGCTGTGAATCAACTAGGATTCTAACTTGGGTCTTGGGTACCAACTACCAAGCCCTTTACCACTTGCTCTAGGAATAGTCGGTTATTTTCAGCTAACTTTATTTCTAAAAAAAAAATAGACGAAGCGGGTAGTATGCTATCTATCTCTCTCTCAAAAAAAAAAAACAAAAAAAAACTTTGGACCTTAAATATCATTTTTTAAAGTTTAAGAATGAAACTGAAACGGACTAATATGGTACATGTTACCCAATAGTTATTATTCAACTAATAAGAGAAAGTCCATAATTTATTAATGGATTTTTCAAGAACTTGGAGAATATTGTGCTTTTTTGTTTTCCCATCAAGTTGCTTGTAGGCCCTTTACTGTTATATAGAGAAGTTGGGAGTTTAATTTTGAATTTCTTTAATGGGGTTCGAACTTCCGATCCAGGCCCCCCAACCCTCCAAGTAATAACAAACTAGTCTAGATTATTATTGTTAGAAAATTTTGTGACTATACTTGCAAGGCTTCAATTGGAGACAATTAGAAAGTGCATTTATACTCTTTGCAACCACGATTAGCTTTATCATATAAGCTTTATCACACTTAAGAGTACTTGATATTCAACTTATGGTGTCTCAACATTCTGGAAGAATGATCTAAGTCGCAATTTCTACCTCAAATAGCCGTGAGGGTACTTATTACTCCGATCACTTAATGCTACAAATTCTTGTACGGAATGCGGATCCTTCGCGTCGACGGTCCTGAAGCAATGTCCTCCCAGAAGAGAGCGGAGATCGCACGTGTTATTTCACCTACCATCCCTATCAAAGAAACAAATGTAGTTAGTTTGTTCTCCTTTATTCATATAACTAAAAATTGTCCCTAAATTTTCAAAAATAAATTGCAAAAAAAAAAAAAGAAGAGAAATTCTATCTAGCTAGTATGTATCACTCAGATGCAGCAATCATCAAAGTCGGATATCACTAAAACTGTCTGAGATTCCAATTAAGTGATATCTGACGGTGATAATTAACTGGCATGTCTTAGCGAGGCCTATCTGATAGAATTTTTTTGGTTTTTTCGCCTCGAAACTTAATTACCATCCCCAATTGGTTGATTGTCCCATTCAATGATAGGCAATATAGGAAGCAAGCTGCTCACAAACATCATCTCAGCTGAATCCTTGGCCTCCTCCACTGTTACATCTCTAACTACAACACTTCTCAAAAGACCTCTCTCAACCAGCTTATTTGCCAACACTATCAATCTCTTAACTGTGCACCCAAAAAGAATTCTTTCAGGTGAAGGAAGTGTGAGCTCTTTCTCCTTGCTTATAAATGCAACATTTGCATTGGGGCCCTCAGCAATGCACCCTTTTTCATCAACCCAAATAGAGGCGAAGGCCCCTCTCTCTTCTGCTTCCATCTTGGAGTGGACATTAGGGAGATAGTTCACACTCTTCATTGTTGCGAATAAAGGAGATTTTATCGGTACTGTGGATGTTATGATACTCACACCTTCATTGTGTTGTGAGAAGGTTTGGCTGATTACTATTGCGTAGAATGTGGGTTGTGAACATCTTTTAGGTGATAAAGAGAAGTCTCCTGGGCCTGCACTTAGCCAGTATCTGAGTGATCCTGTTCTACACTTGGATGCAGCTGCAAGCTGGATAAGTATGTTTCGGAGAGTTCTGCTGGTGAAAGGGGAAGAGATTTTTGCTTTCGACGCGGAAGCCAAGAATCGATCTAAATGGGCATCTAAATCGTACAAGTACCTGCAAAAAATTTTGTAGAAAATCAATATGATTAGGGCAAGGGAAACTCGTCGCCTTTGATATCGACATCCATAAATGATAAGTATTCATTGATCAAGCTTTTGATAGTCTCCTTGACAAGCTTGCACGATGATTTGGTTCGATGTCATCATTGTTTTCATGCATGTTCTAACAAGATCTGATTGTGACTGCTTCTCAATTAAATTCTTGATAGATTATGCCCCTAAAGCTGAAATTTGAGATTTGAGTACTTAAAGCTGGTAAACTTAGCAGTAATTCGAGTGACAGTACATCAAAGCATTGAAAGTGGTGTAACCTGAGGAAAAAGAGGAAGCATGCATGGTTTTAAGAAGATATACATGTTGACATCTACAAGGATGATAATTTGAAGGCATAGGGTTCTTTGAGTGTATGTTCCTGCAAAAATCTCCGAATTTTGTTGTACACATAGGATGCTTCTCTCTTATGTCATGTTCACTACATTACAACTAAAAGCATGTTCCACACAGGCAAGTACAAGTGAGAAAAGCATTGAAACTTAAGAAATCCCAGTAAGGCATACTTCACTTGGTTCCAAGTTCTTTTTTTTTTTTTCTCAAGAAAATAGAAAATGCAGACAACACGTTCTCATGTGACAAAGTGCTCTTATTTCCATTATCAATTTCCAACCTGCAAACCCCCACTAATTATACAGCAATCTAGTATCTCACAATAGAATTAAGTTCATGAAATTTGTCGGCAAATAATCATTCATATCTACTAACCCATTAAAGAGCATTGCTGTGTCAAAAACACCATGCCCTCTATGAACCATGTGATCATCCAGTGGGATCACCATTAAAGCCGGATCGAGGGTAATTCCACCGAAAACACTCGAATACATTGCTTGATATTGGCGATTGGCTTCCCGACTAAAATTTGCTTGCAATTTATCAATCACCTAGAGAACACACCACAACATGAATGAACTAAAACAAGAGTATATATGATCGATCAGTACGAAAATTACAATTTGTAGTCCCATTATATATGTCATCATTTAATAGCAACCTTGTCGCTTATGTTACTCTTCAACAATTTATCTAGCGGTATTCTTTGAATAAAATTGCAGAATCATCCGATGTGATTTTTGAGCGAGAATCAACATATGATCCACTTACTCTACGTGATAGAGAAAGCAAGAATATTGTTCAAGAGCTCATCGATCGGTAGTGTAATAGTAACATGTAAAACCATCAACTCGAAAAGTTCTACTCGAAAAGTTCTACTTCCTAGTAGATCGCAATTGATTGATTTGAGAAATATGCTTTGATGTAAGGTGATGCAAAAACACTGAAAAGAGTTCTGAGAGTGTTTCGTTGGGAATTCACCTCGGACGATGAGTAGACCGGAATGCTGATATCGACAGACTCCCTATCATCTCCCAGTGCTGCAGAAATAAATGCAAAACACATTCATTTCTTGGTTGAATAAACTATGCCGCATTTTCAGAAACATGATTAGCATAATTAGCTCAAGATTGAGAAAAAAAAAAACTGAAAAAAATTAGCTAGAGCAAAACTTTCCTGTTCTTTTGTCAGAAGGCAGGCTGATGAAACCTTTATCTGTTGGAGATGAAACTGATGAACAAGGCGAAGAGAATAATGAAACTCGGAACCGAGGAGGCGGCGGTCGGGATGAGGAGGGGAATGAAGGGCACAGAATGGGTTTACTGAGTAGTGCGAAAACCATTGGAATGTTAGAGTCAGATGATAGGAGACACTGTTTCTGTGTAGTGTAGTAATAAAATGAGATGGTGAGAGTAGAGAGATCAAAAGTACTTGGAACTTAGCATGTTTCTCGTGTTCCTCAGCAAGCACTGAATTGCATGTAGAACCATGCAATCACGGAACACTATGAAATTTCACTCTCTGGGTAGATAATGCAATAATTGTAGCCTCTTTAATTTTTTTTTTGGCTCGAAGTTTCACTTTGGTCCCCGAGCTTTAAATTTAACATCTGAACACCCCTTTAATAGAGAAAAAAATTTTTGAGTGTCCTCCACCTTTTATTGGATTTTATTGGGTTTTATGATTTAAAACTTATTAAAACCTCTTGAGAGTCCAATAATTGTTAATGAGCTCCTTAGGAGCCCAACTAAAATTTTCATGTGAGATGTTTAGTCTTATATTGGAAACCAAAAGAGTGTTTGTTGTTTTTATATATTGCTTTATTCTATAGCTAGTTGCTTAGAAGAAAATGAGAGTTATACTCTCGTTTAAATACACGCAAACACGGCACGAGCCGAGCCAGGCTGGGCGGGCAGCGCACGTGGTTCATACATCCGGTTTATTTTATTTTATTTTTATTTTTCAGTTTTATCTTTTTTCTAAGTCTAATCCTAATATTTATCCGTATAATTTTAGGCTTATTTTGTTCTACACAGATTTGACGCGTTGAAACAAGATTCTCGCCTAGATTATAAATATGGAGCGAGGTTGCACGAGTTAATTAATAATAACCCGAACATACCTAAAGCCTCTCGTCTTTTTCTGCTTTCTGGATTTTCGCCGAATTTTCTTTTGCTGGATCTGAAGCTGGTTGGGTTCATCTTGCGCCACCTTGGAAGCGTGCCGACGGGATGGAACGTGGTCATTATACCGCTAGGAGTAATTGCTGGGAAGCCTCGCACGTAGAGGAGCAATTTCGCTTCTAGGATAGTGTTCTGCACGCCTCGATTCACAGGCCTTATCTAAACCTTTTCTTTACCATATTTGTTATTTAATTTTGTTTCAGAATTTTCCTAAACCTGTAATTAAATTTGAATTGATTTTAAAAAAAATATTATAATAAAAGATCAGAAAGATTTTCCAACACCTTGTGCTTCTGTGCATCAGCAAATAACAAACCCCATTTGCCGTTCATTCATCTTACACTTTTAATTCAACCGTTCACTCTCTAAAGAAAATAAAAGGTTACAAATTATTTAAACACTATGGCTTAATTACCACATTAGAAGAGAGTGTACTCAGCCACAGTTATGTCATAAATATTCTGAATGGAATAACAACTTCGAATCATAAATCTCTAAATTGCACGTAAGTGCAAAATCAAAAAGATTTTCAAAAAGACATTGTTTCAATATAAAATTGTGATATTGCCCAGAATTAGACCATATGTTATCTCACATATAGAACATCAAGAATTAGTTTAGAATATGTCCTGTATAATATGTCATATATAACTAGCTGTTCCCAAATAAACAAAAAAACCCTTCTCCCCATTTTAGAGTAGTTGGGATTGGTATACCTTCTTCCTTGGGAGTTAAAATCCTGAGAACAAATCTCGCTCTATGTAGAAAAGAGTGTGCGCATGTAACCTATAAGCATCAAAAAGGAAAAAATAAAAAAGTAAAAAAAGGTAAACTGAAATTCAAGACGAAGATTAAAGCCTCTATCAATAAAAAAGGCCTGATTCTGCAGATTGAAGCTGTGAAACAACCGTTGTACTCTAAAAGCTTAAACTGTTAGATAACGGTGTTTAAACATTTTTATATTTAACACTCCCCCTCACATCTGGGCTCGAGACATTTTAATCGGCTCATGACGTGGGCTTGAATTAAATGGGAGGAAATTAATATGTTAGGAGCCTGGCGTGACTCGAACTCAGGACCTCCTGCTCTAATATCATATGAAACAACCGTTATACTCTAAAAGTTTAAGCTGTTAGATAATGGTGTTTAAACATTTTTATATTTAACAGAAGCTTTAGAAGTGTTAATCCACGAGAGTGACGGAAAGTTTAATAAAACAAGAATGATTAATTTCAGCTAGAATAGATGTCACGCCCCGAGCCCGATTCTTTTCGCCGGTTCGAGCGTGTCGAACAGACGCCGAACGAATAGAGCCTACCCTGTCCGCCCAAGGCTCAACAACAAGTATCAATAGGGTAAAATTTTGCACATATAGAAGCAAACACAATGACTTGCACGAGGGCAAGCAATAGCCAATAGTGAAAGTAATAAACTACACTTAGAAAATTATCTACATTTTTGCATCATTTCTTCTCTTTACATCACATGATCTCAAAATATAAGTTTTGCATTGAAATATAAAGTATCCTATACATCATTCATTTTAACATATTTATAATACTAAAATCATCGAAATACAAAAGATGATAACTAAAGGGTATGCAACTAAACCAAAATGTGAAACCAACTCGGGTGGTCTCTATCTAGGGCACGATGCCCTTACCGCGATCGTCCGCCAGCTCGCTCGATCCCGGCTCTGTGGAAATAGTAGGGTGAGAACTACAACAAAGTTCCCAGTGGGTTCGGCAACCGACCACGCCGACTTTCCCACTAGGTCTAAATCATGCATAATAGAAGAAAAGAGATATAAATAGTAACCGAACTATACAAATGCAGCTAATATGCCTGAACAATAAATAATGCAATGCTCAATAATATGCTCATGATGAATGCAAGGTCACAATCTCGTTGCTCAATCTCTTGGCTAACCCATAGGTTTTGCCCTCAACAACTCACCAACTCAAATTCCAGTATTAGGGATGCTACTACACCCGACGGGACAGTCCTCTGGGGAGGCTACTACACCCAGTGATGATAACTCCGGAGCACATCGCCCGAGGGGGAGCTACCACACTCGAGGAAGGACTTACAGATGGGTATGATCCAATCCTTAACTATAAGGATGTCAAGTTCAATCCATTCCTTAAGTATAAGGAAACAATGCACATATGAACCTTAACTCTAAGTTTGTTATGTCATAATGTCGCTATCACACTTTTACTTGCATTCTTTACTTTCACTAGTGTCATATACACTACTATGTTCTTGTACACATGCCACACCTATTTTCTAAGTGTTCCAACTCTAGCATTCTCGACTCATTATTGTCACTTTCTATTTCTATGTCAAGATGTCACATTTGTTTACTAAGTTCACTAAGTTTTTGTCATTTGTCATGCATAAATAGGGTTTATAAAATTCTCACAATCTTGCTAGTAATCCACATGCATTTGTACTCACAACATGCAATGATATGCTCACATATAATCCTACTATGCAATTTCATGCTCAATACACATATGCTCAAATATGACACTTTAGATATAAAAGAAATTTCGAGGTCCTCGGATTGCACCACCCACCTTAAATAGTTGAGAGGATGCTACGATTCAAATCTTGGAATTTTTGAAACCCTACTTTATCGCCTGCGGCAAAATGAAACCAAATTAGGCTTTTACTCAATAACTTTATCTAAACCTTTTTCGTAATGTCAAACGGAGTTGTCCCACGCGTCGGGAGTACCCCCAATTATGTTTTCGCAATGTCAATTTGCCTCGAAAACGGTCGAAGGCAAAAGCCCCAAATTGGGTGCCCTAATAATGTCATATTTGGTTTTCTCCTAGATTGATCTCATCCCTAAGCAATTGCTAGCTTAGAATCATCTAAGAAGCTCTCTAATACCATTACTAAGTCATTTGGACCAACCCTAGTGTCGGATCGTTGGTGCTAACCATTAATCCCAAAAGCTCGAGCTATTAGAAATACGCAACCAATTCACTTAAAGCGTACAGAAACAGCGCCCATGGGTCTCGATTGTGACTCGACCCACCTGGCCTCATGCCACTTCGAACATGACTCGGCCCAACCCAGCCTCACGCCATTTCGAACATGACTTGGCCCACATGGCCTCCCGCCACAGGGCAGGATACTGGCCCATTTAAGCCAACACCTAGGGCATCTAACACAACCCCTAGGTGATCACCATGAAAGCACCTTGAGCTTCCATGGGTTTTCATGGAGTTCTTGGCTTGTTCGACGTTTCTAAACTTGCTACAAGTCCAAAACACTAAATCTTAGGGTGAAAATTCAAACTCTAGAAGAGTTCTTGCAATAGACTCACCTTAGCCCTAAGCTCCTCCAACTTCACCTTGTAGGAGAGCTTCTTGATCTTCTAATCCTCCAAGATCACCTTTTCCAAGCATTCTCCTTAGCTCCTCCCTTGCCTTTAGAGAGGATTTCTAGAGAGAGAAAGAGAAAAATGAGAGAGGAGGGAGTGGTTGCTTCTTAGAACAGGTGGGAGGGGTGTTGGGGTATATTACATGTTGTAACAATAGCCAAAAAGCCCTCCAAACACTTGTATTTGCAGCAGTTTTTATTGTGCTGCCAGACCCAAAGTGTACCGGTACACTGTAGCTGTCGCCGGTAACACGATTACGCAGAGGCAAACCCGAGAGCAATTCTCGCAGGTCTTTCCAAAGTGTACCGGTACACTGTAGCTGTCACCGGTAACACAGGCAAAATTTCTGAAACCCGAGAGTTTCTCCTTCTCGGCCTGCAATGCTGTACCGGTGACAACTCGATGGTTGTACCGGTACACTTTGCTCCAGAATGCAATTTTGCGCTGTTTTCGATTCTGTTTCACGTCGTTCGATACTAAAACCTTTCTAACACCTCTTAAACTCATTTTTAGCCCTTCCAACCTCGTTGGAATGCTAATTGGAGCTTGTTCATCTATTTCTTTCGCATTATTCACTTTTAAATCGCGCCAAGCAATGCTAAAACTTGCTTAACACTCTTGGGACTCGACTTTGACCCTTCCAACATTGTTAGAATGTCAACTGGAGTTTGTCCATCCATTTTTCTCGGCACTTTAATCCATTTTGGCTAAAGTTCGATAATCACTATCGGGGTTTCGATACGTTATAATAGATTTACAGTCTCTTGAGAAAGAACAAACACCATTCATATGCTAAAATGCCACAGTTTTGTTTATTTTATGTAACTGCTTCAACCCACTGGTAACAACAACATACCGCAATGGTTTTGTTCACTGTACACAACTGCTTCAAACTACATGAAACAACAAATAACCTTAGAGAGTTTGAGACTCAACGCCGGAGTTGTAGATCTCATCCTTATTATAGTTCAGCCAGCTGCTCATCTTTAATTGCGCACCTCTGGTAGACGGTTTTTATTTATTTTACACAACTACATCAAAGTACAAGTTTACTGCAATAGATCCTGAGAGGATTTGCGATTCAACACGGAGTTGTAGATCGCAAGCATCCATATGTAGGTTGTTCGGCGATATTATTAGTCACTCAGTTGCTCTTCTTTGCATGCCTCTGGCAGAAGGATTTAAGCCTGTCAAGACCATCTTCGAGAGAAGATGGATTGATGGCGAAAGTGACGCGAAGCCAATTCTTCATCCCCAGTGCACTCCCTGCACACAAGTTTCATCCATCATCTTATATTCACGAACTATGGCATGTGCATACCCAAATTAATTTGCAGGAAATAAGATATGGCGGCTGTGGCGTCATAACCTAATAGAATTGATGCTTTTCTGCAAGAAATTATGTTGGATGGTACATGATGGATCAATCAATTTTTAGCATACATCTTGAATAGGACGCTTTCTCACTAAGATAATTCCTCTATAAATACTAATTTCTTTTCTATTTTCTGATACAGACACCAATTTATATACTTATGAATTTGGAACCCTATAGAGGCCTCCCTGGGTTTGGGGGGCTATAGGTCCTCTTTTTTTTTTTCTCTCTCCCTCACTCTCTCACATACTCTCACACAATATTTATTTATTTATTTATTTATAATTTATAAATACATTAATTTGAAATTTAAAAAAGACTTGTCCTTATTTTGGGGTGTTGTGGGACCCACATTAATTTTTTAAAGGATTAATTGCACATTGGGCTCCAATCTTTTCACGCTTTTTTATTTTGGTCCTTAATCTCTAAACTTTGCATATTTTTCATTTTAGTTTCCAAACAATTTTTTAAAAATTAATTTATATAATAATATAATATTTGATAGTTAAATCTTTTTATATATTTTGATTTCGAAGGCCTTTTGCTTAGTCTTATTTTTTTTGCTTCTGATTATTACCTACTGATTAATTTCTTCACTAATTTAATTAATTAAAATTTAGGAATCAAATACTTTATTAGTTGTATGTATAATGATAAAAATTAATGAGGGCACAATGAAAACGTTGCTGCTAAGAATACCAAAGATAGTACTTTCACTCCACTTAATATTTTTAATTTTTTTTTGTAAATTCTACCTTGATGATAATAGAAAAATATTATTTATCTTTCTTAATACTGTAATGAGCTTCTGTTTTATTTTAAACTGATTTTTTCATTTTACTTATTAGGTTTAAATATTTTTAGAAAGAAATATTCTTTAATTTCATTTTTAATTTATTCTTTAATTTTTAATTATTCAATACTGAGATAAATAATATTTAAAAATATTAATACATAGTAGAAAAAAATAATATTAATAATTATAATAATTTCCCGCAGCATCGCGCGGGGTCCCTTAACTAGTATTAGACTAATGCATATATATATATATAGAGAGAGAGAGAGAGAGAGAGAGAGAGAGAGAGAGAGAGAGAGAGAGAGAGAGAGNAGTGAGAGAGACTACTATAGTCGAATACGGAGGCCTTCATACTCATAAGTTATTTTCGATAATAAAGCTTTTGAATTGACAATCCATACCATTAAATATAATCTAGAGCATTGAAACTTTAAGAAAACAAATCTTGTAATTTTTTAAAATTATAACGAAGTCCATCCAGCAGGCATGAAATGAATGGTCAAAATCAAACCAACTCCTAAAATTAGAGGATTGGATTTTTTTAATTTAAAATGAGAGTTATTAATCTTTATCTAGATCGTGAATAGAATTTTCTATTAAAAATTCAAACAATTCCAATTCTTTGACACTGTTAAACTAATAAGCATCCCACACCACTGTTAAAAATTGTCAATTTTGAGATATTTTGATCGCAAGGTAAATACTGCCGAAAAAAAATAAAATTTGGTTTCTAGAAGTTTCAAATGCTTTAAATCATATTTAACTGTATGGATGATCAATTTGGAAGCCTCTATTATCGAAAACAACTTATGAGTACGAAGACGATCTTACTCAGAAGAGTATAGTAGCAGGACTCTTTTTCTTTCTCTCTATGTATATATATAAATAGTGCGAGAGGAATATTCATATCCTTAGAAAAGGATGGATGATGCTTTTGGAGTTACTAATATATGAGGGAACAAGTAAGATTTAGAAGAATTGACAGAATAATCTAGTATCACATGATTGTCGAAAGCCAAAAGCCAGGATTAGCCAAAAACCAGGATTGCTGCAGAACAAAGTTATGTCCACAAATGCGAAAGAGTTAAAACACAGAGTGTGGCTAGAATGCTTATGGAAGTACGAAGGGCTCCATGTTTCCACTTTGTTTTCGATGTTCGGACTTTCGAATCGACGATCGGCTCCATTAGAATTGATCTAGAGTATTTGAAGTATCTAGAAAATAAATTTTGCGATTTTTCGATATTATTGGCCTAGTGATCGAAGTCACTCAAAATCAACGGCTTAAAATAAAAATCTTACAAAATATGATGATATGACATTAAAATTTTAGATCAAAGTTATTGATCTTGTTTTATATGGTATAAAGAATTTTTTATCAAAATTTCATGTGATTTGGATATTTCTACACCGTTAAACTTGCAACCAGCTCACCACGGCTATTAAAATTATTGATTTTGAACCCCTTCAATCACTAGGCAAATGATATCGAAAAATCACAAAATTTATTTTCTGGGTACTTCAAATACCTAGATCAGCTCTAACGGAGCCGATCATCGATTCGAAAGTCCGAATATTGAAAACAACTTGGAAGCACAGAGGGCTCCGTGCTTCCATAAGCATACCAGCCCACTCAAACACATAAACCGTAAGAAACCCTATCCATGAAAAGCAAAATTGTTCCTGAAATATGCCTTAGTTTTGTCATATATAACATATTTTTTCAATTATAGTTAATAGGAAAAACTTCAAATACCACCCCTGTGGTTTCGCACTTTCTCACTTTAGTACCTTATGGTTTAAAGTGTATTAATTTAGTGTCATGTGGTTTCATTTTTCTCTTTTTATTATAAGTTCCACTAATTTTTTTTTCCTTAAATCAGTGACAAAGTTAAAACTAAATGGTACTAAAGTGAGTATTCGATAAACCAAGGTGGGTATCTGAAGTTGTTTGTATATAATTTAAAGAAATATTAACAAAGAATCTGACGAAAAGAGAGAAATAAAACCACAGGGCACAAAATTGATACTCTTTAAACCACAGGGTATTAAAGTGAGAAAGTGCGAAACCACAAGGGTGGTATTTGAAGTTTACCCTAGTTAACAGTTTGATCTATCCAAGAGTTGACACCATCCAAAATAGTGAATGATTCGACCCGCTAGCAATAATAACTCATCGCCATCCAAAATAGTGAATGATCCGACCCGCTAGCAATAATAATTCGTTGGGTCCAAACCACTGACCCAAAATGCTTAAATCTAATTATTATTATTAGGGTGGAGTTTTCTTATATACCCAATGACAACTCTATTAGCCTTTGCATTCCGACCATGACTTAGCCTGTCAATCACTAACTCTGGGTTAGTCTGTCATTCCGACCGTGACTCAGTCAAGACTCATCTCACACTTCCGGCTGGTGAACTATCTTTGGTACCAAATGTAACGACCCGGCCTGCTAACAATAATAATTTGTTGGGCCCAAACCACTCGGTCAAAATGTTTAAGCCTAGCTATTATTATTATTAGGATAGAGTTCTCTTATATGTTCAATGACAACGAAATATAACGACCCGACCAGCTAGCAATAATAATTCGTTGAGACCAAACCACTGTGTCAAAATGCTTAAATTCAGTTATTATTATTAGAATAAAGTTCTCTTATATACCCAATGACGGTTGCCAAAAATTTGATATTGTGACAATTCTAAGCATCTCCTCTTGTTTAGGCTCTGATGTCACACACAGAGCCCAAGATAACCAAGCGACTTGTCTCGCTAGCCTTAGTCCAAGATAACCTTTAGGCTCTAATTGTTTAGGCTCTGATGTCACACAAAGAGCCCAAGATAACCAGGCAACTTGTCTCGCTAGCCTTAGCCCAAGATAACTACTAGACACAAAGCTCAAGATAACCACCTCCTGTTTAGGCTCTGATGTCACACACAAAGCCCAAGATAACCAAGTGACTTGTCTAGCTAGCCTTAGCCCAAGATAACCACCTCCTGTTTAGGCTCTGATGTCAGACACAAAGTCCAAGAAAACCACCTCCCTTGTAGGCTCTGATGTCAAACACAAAGCCCAAAATAACTAGGCGACTTGTCTTGATTTGTCTTGCTAGACTTAGCCTAAGATAACCAAGCAACTTGTCTCGCTAGCCTTATTATTCAGACCCTAGCTTAATTTGTCATCATGTCATTCTGACCTTGGCTTAACCTGTCATTCGGATCTTGACTCAGCTGAGACTCAGCTCACACTTTCGGCTGGTTATTGGTTTGATACCAAATGTAACGACCCAGCCCACTAGCAATTATAAACTCATTGGGTCCAAACAATAAGCTCAGTTATTATTACTAGTGTTCATGATCTGTTATATATTCAATTAAAATACCATTTCCATCCGATGTGGGACTATTAGAATGTCACGCATGTCAAGTGCTCTATCACCGATAATTAATTTATTATCAAATCTTTGTTGGCTCTCAGTCTGCACGGAAACAAAATTAAAATTTGAATATAATTGTGATTTTGAAGCAAGGCTAATATCCGGAGTACACTGCTAAATGCCACAAATTAGTTCGTTGTACATAACAACTCCAAATTACAATAAACAACAACAAATTCTAAGAGAGAGATAGAGAGACTCAACTGGAAATTGCAGATCACCTCTTTATTAGTTCATTGTACATAGCAACTCCAAATGACAAGACACAACAACAAATTCTAAGAGAGAGAGATAGAGAGACCCAACGGGAAGCTGCAGATCACCTCTTTATTAGCTCTTATTGAACAAGTTATTCACTCAATTCCTCAGCTTTGCATTCCTCCGGCAGAAGGATTTAAGCCTGCCAAGACCATCTACAAGAGAAGATGGATCAATGGCGAAAGTGATGCGAAGCCAATTCTTCATTCCCAATGCACTTCCTGCGCAAAATATGCACCCACCACTAATTTCTCCGCAAGAAGTTAACTGTGGTACAAATATCTTTACACAAGAAGTAACAAATTTATGGCAAACAAGGGAAAATTCAAATAACAATTTGAGCACGGAGAGTGGAGTTCAACAAAATTGCTACACAGCAAATAATCTGCATTCATGTTAACTTGTATACTAAAAGACAGCTTCCATCGAGTCATTACTTAAACATGAATAACGATTTTCTACCAATGAGCTTTTGTTTAAATGCACCAGTTGAATTTCCCAATGTTTCGCTAATACATATTTAACTCGTATTACTCTTTTTCACCAAGATGAGTCCTGAATAAATGTCTCATTCTGATTGTTAATGCCGTCAAGAAATATTTACGAATAAAAGCACGCAAATTTTGCAAGAATAAAAATTCAAGTTCTTACCGACCATCCCTAGCGCAAGTGGCAAAAGAGCTTGGTGGTTGGTACTCGAGGTCCCAAGTTCAAATCCTAGTTGATTCACATTTCCAGCTAAGTTTATTTTTAAAAGAAATAAACAAAGCGGGTAGCATGCTACCTTTCTCTCAAAAAAAAATTCAAGTTCTTCTCTCTCAGTTGAAGGAAATGAATCACACTTAAGGAATAACTAGTATCTTAACAGAACGTAGAAAGTAATATGGATAATGCCTATTTAACCGTAGCTTTACATGATTCCTGAGAGCTAACACAACCATATAATTATTCGAAGAATTGAGATGTAGATTTTAACCTGGAACATAAAATGCTCCTAGTTTAACCAAAGGAATGAAAATGAAAGAAGTTAAAAAAATGACTCATCATAAACTGAGCATTCACTGAAGACACCTGATTCTAAACAATGACTTGATTAAAACTATCAATTCAATCACCTGGCAGGATTATCACCGACTCTTCTTCGGCCAGTTTTTTGCAGAAGTCAACATCATCATGTATATGCTCCAAACAAGATATATTCAGCTTCACCTGCATTACATGATATCAGCTTGAAAATAACTTTTACAGTACTATATTGTTCAGATTTTTCCTTACCATAACAAACATAGAACCCTCTGGCTTGTGAGGACAAGTAATACATTCGATCTCCTTTATTGCATTGTAGCATATATCTGCTGTCTCCCTTAAGAGAGCAATAATTTTATTAAAGAAATCTTCCTTCGTATTCTCGAGGATATGAGGAATTGCTCCCTGGAAAACAGCCGCAACAGAGATATAGATCAAATTTGCGATTCTTTACAAAATGAAGTATTGAAAAAGAAAATTGTTTTCAGCATCATGCCATCATTGACAAAGCATCTTTAAGGACGTAGATATCATCATTTACCTGAATGAAAGTCGCAGGATCTGTTGAAATGTTAAGATAGCTTGCTATAGAATCCACAACCTGAAGGGAAGAATTCTTCATATATATATATTTTTTTGTTATTTCGATGAATAGCATAAAGCATAACTACTAAATAATATGTAATTTGTTCAGCCGCTGTACAGAATAAGGAATTTGTAGAACATCACCATGATATATCGGCAAATAAAAACCAAATAACATGTAGAAGGTGTAGGTAAAGCACATTTTCACTTTTGGGGACATGTATAGTCTGTTACTCTCTGTAGCAAACTTAATAAGGTAACAATTTTTCCCACCAAACAAGTCTTTGGGTTTACTCAAAAGGCTGTTATCTTTCTTGTTTGTTATTTGGCCAGAGTTCAGCACAAAATTCCCATATGGTTTTTGTCATTTTTACAATTGATAATTAAGTAGCTCCTGGTACAAATGTAAGAAAACATTTCATAAATAGATATGGCCTGTTTCATTCATATCTACGTGCATGTATGAAGAGAGAAAGAGAGAGTAGCAAGGACGCTTTTAGAAGCACCAAGTTACTTGTTGATCAATCCAGCCTCAAAACTGACTCTAGGGCATTCAAATTTTTGTAGGGCATTCAAATTTACAAAAAAATCACAAATTTTGGTATCATCATCTACATGAAGACCAGGTGATATCAAAAATTCACAAATTTAAATGAAACTTTAATAAAAGAACATCCACAGAAAATAACTTATTCCAATCAACATGTATTTAAGTGAAACTTTACTAAAAGAACATCTTTAATTTCGAAGAATTATTTTGCCTGTATGAACAAAATGTTGCCTATCCAAAATTATTTATCTGATTAGAAAGGCCTTGAAAAAATGGAGGTAAATTAAGAGCAACATTAATTGCCAAAGTTAGGATCAGGAGAATGACCTTAGTTTCTCTTAGAATGCCCTTAGGATCGCATATTGCGACCCAACCAAGTCGCCAACCGGGCACCACCCATCTTTTAGATATAGAACCCAAGGTGACGACCGGAACCGTCTCTCCGAAAACTCCCATTGGCACAAAAGGATTACTTCCAAAGACCAAATGATCATATACCTCATCAGCAATAACCATAATGCCAAGCTTACTCGCGGTCTCAGCAACCTGATCAATAGTTGAACAACACACCAACAATTAACTTGTGCGAGATAACGGGAACAAATGGAAAGAGACTAACATTAACAATGCGTGAACATCTAATTAACCTTAGCCAAGTGCTGGTAAGTGAACACATTTCCACAAGGGTTATTGGGGTTAATAATGACCATCGCGGCCGTATTCTCATCCGCAAGGGCTTCCACGGCTTCGAGATCAATCTCCCACCCTTTCTCCGGGATAAGGTCGAAATAACGAACATCGATACCACTGAAGACAGATCGTGCCTCGTACAAAGGAAATCCAGGCATCGGAAGCAAGATATTCACTCCGGGACGGGCAAGAATTGAGAATACGGCGTCAACGGCCTGAGTGCATCCTCCGGTTACAAATATATCGTCAGAAGAAAGCTTGTAAGGAAGATCGCGAGAGAGGTATTCGGCAATAGCACTGTGTTTCGATCAACAAAGTAAACATATATAGGTGATCAAAGAAACTGCTTTCACTTTTCACTAGCTAATCCGCATGATATATCAAAAGAATTTTTTTAAAAAATTTGAAATTACAAAACTCAGATACCATAATGAGAAACTTGTTAAATTAATTGGAATCTTTAAAGCTACAATAGTCTATTTTAATTCTCAGGACGAAGCTAGCACTCCGCTACGAGGGGAGCCAAAATATATACAAATTAAAATTTTAACAAATAAATAAAATTTATCTGATCAAATTTTTGATGAAAAAATATATTGACTAAATAATTAGTGTAAAAAGGCGTTTCCCTTTTTTTATTTATACTTACTTAACTTCTAATTATTTTTTTATATTATTTTACACANAATTATTAGTTGACATAACTATTAACTTTTATATAATCTTTAATTTAATTAAATAAAAAATTATCTAAAATAATTAGAAGTTATGAAAGTGCTAAATAAAAAAATTAAAAAAAAACTCGAAGTTGAGGGAGTACTATATTAGCGCCAAAAACTTTTTTAAAAAATAAGTTACTCATCATACTTTTAAAATTAAATAAAAATATTTTTTAAAATTTTTTTATATTATATAAGACTATTATGTAAATTATAAAAATTTGGAGGGGCCATGGCCCCCATCAGTCCCTGCATAGCTCCGCTCTCGACAATAGAGATAAAAATTTCAGAAAAAGAAAAAGAAGAAACAATATATATAGAAGGAACAGTAGTTTTTCCATATATGTAACAAACAGTCAAAAGGTCAACTTGGTTAGTCAAATCCATCACCACTGCACCCAATAATCTGGCTACAAAAGGTGTAATAGAAACTTATTCACAAAACTTAGTTATTTCACTAACAAGAATGCCACCTAAAAAGCACAATGAACATAGAATCATTTATTACACGCTATATATAGCAATAGTCTAAACGCATGTGAGGTCTCACTTCTGCTTTTTACTTACAACGAATGCATGTTTGGTTGGTCGAAAATAAAATATTAAAAATTATATTTTTAAAAAGTGATTTCTTATCGGTTGTTTGGTTAGCAAAAGTGAATATAAAAATTACTTTACAAAAATAGGCTAATAAAAATATTATAATAAAATCTTTTTTTTTTTTTGACTTCGGCTCAAAAAATACGGAATTCACCAAAAATTAAAAGCTTAGCTAAGAGAATATATATATTTGGTCGTAACTTTAATCTTTGAATTTATTTTTAAAGTTAAATTACACATTAAATTTGGATTAAAATCATGATCACACTCCGAATTTTATTTGTAAATTCACATTCAATATAAACTTTTTAAATTCAAATTTGTGACTTTATATTTGAATTTAATTTTTTAATTTTTAATTTTATTTTAATCATAATTTTATTTTTTAATTTATTCGCACCGCGAAACTGTTAGCGAGTCGAAATTCCGAACTGAAATCGATTATCAATTTCGAGTAATAACTAAGAAAATCCGTGAAACCATACAGTAGAGGCTGATTAAAGTTTACCGTGCATTTTATCAAACTGTTAGCATTACACCCAGAACAAAGGAGCGAGAGGGATTCACCTTCTCGCGGAGGGAATGCCGACGGCTGGGGCGTAGCAGTTGAACTGGGCAGAGCGAACTGCGGCGACGACGGCGTCCTCGGCAGCGGCTGGGGTGCGGAAGCTGGCGAAGAGCGAGGGGTCGCCGTTGCCGAGGGGGATCGCCACGCGCGCGTCGCCGGCGGGGACGGCGGCGCGGATCTTGTTGAGGGTCCCGCTGTTGAATATAGCTACTTAAAACACCATTCTCCGGCAGTTTTGTAAGGTTTTAGATATAAACGATTGTTTCGTATTATTTACCGAACGCTCCACGTCGCCGCGCTCGCCGCCGCGGCGTTGGGCCGGAACCCCCACCGCTTCGCCCCTCCACATCCTCCTCCTCCTCCGCTCTCCATTACGCTCCGGGGTTACGGTTGGGGTTAGGGGTGTCGATGATAAGCTCGATCGCTGCTTTCGTGTAGGGCTCGTCATTTATGAATAAGAGTGTTAGCGGAAATGGTGGGGAGTGACGCCAAAACGCGTGGGCATAAGCGACCGTTGGAGTGGTCCGGCCGCCCACTCCCGGAAGGAATGAAAGAATGGGATGGCTAGTGATTATCATTTTCAGCAGATCCTCCGTGGCGTCCTCCGATCTAATCCATTGCCCGTTGACTTGCCAATTACTTGCCAAGTATTAAAATTTTGAATATAACGGCGATTTATTTCTAAAAAAATTAAAATAAAATATAAAATTTTAGATTAGATTTATTATCTGTGAATAATTTGAGTATGCCGAATTATTTGGTCAAAAAATATATACAGAATCTTTGGATTTTTTTTTTTTTCATTATTCGTGAACTATTGCTGAACTATATATGAATTATTCAAAAATTTTATAAAATTACAAAATATGTGAATCATAAAAAAGATGACGGAGACGACAATAAATTTTATTATTTCTATTTTTACTTAATCTATTTTATTTTATAGTTTTCTATTTTTATATTTTTAAAAATTTATAATTAATTATACTACTAGAATAAATCTAGAAAAAAAAATTTAGTTCAATAGCAGAATTTTTTATTTCAAATTTTTAATTGATAAACGTATAATTTTTTATAAATCGTATATCTAAATAATTAGCAAACTTTTTTTTTATATCATATTTTTCAACAAATTTAAAAATTAAAATATAAATTTTTTTCATATTTTATCGAATGTGAAAGACCAACTATACTCCCTTTCCATACGGCACGAATGCTAGGAATTCGACATTCCCAACATCGTGCCTGTCCCATCATAATCTAGCTAATTTAGAGATTTTAATAATTCTTCGATCCCACAATCCCACAGAGAGGGAAGAACGTAATATATATATATATATATATATATATATATATATATACTAGAGAGAGAGAGAGAGAGAGAGCAGGACTGCTGTGATTTCAGGAGCCGGAGGCCTCCGTGCTCCTGAGCCGTTTTTTATGATGGAATTTTCAAATCGACGATCAGCTCTGTTAGACTTGATCTAGCGTATTTGAAGTTTCTAGAAATAATTTTTACGATTTTTCGATATCATTTACCTAGCAATCGAAAGAATTAAAAATCAATAATTTTTAACAGCTGAAAATAAAAATTCTATAAAAAGTAGTGATATAGCACTAAATTTTTCGATCAGAAATATTGATCTTGTTGTAGATAGTATAAAAAATTTTGTATCAAAATTTCATCTGATTTGAATACTTCTGCACCGTTAAACTTGAAAACGGCAGATATCAACAATTAAAAATTATTAATTTTGAATCCTTTCGATCAGTAGATAAATGATATCAAAAAATTACAAAAATTATTTTCTAGAAACTTCAAATACCCTAGATCAAGTCTAACAGAGCCGATCGTCGATTCGAAAATTTCATCATCGAAAACGGCTCAGGAGCACGGAGGCCTCCGTGCTCCTGAGAGCACAGCAGCCCTGCTCTATTATATATATATTGTTAGGGTTAAAAAAAAAAAGAATTCTAATATATGCCGGTAAAACTGGTATTATATGAAGTAAACAATTTTTTTTTTTTTGAGAAATAAGTAGCATGCTATCCATTTTGTTTATTTCATTTCAAACTCGAAACCCTAGATATATACCAACTACTAAGTTTTTTGCCATTTGCGCCAGAGACAATCGGTAAGTAAACAATTTTATTAGATTAGGTAAGCAAGCCGAGTGGGTCAAGCTTTTGTTTAGTGTAGTTGTATAAAGAGGAAAATTGTATAATATGGTAATATCAAAGATAACGTATAATTAAATAATTTTATAAATTTAAACAATCTCCCACCTACGTTGCGGGAATAACATTTTTCTTTCCTTTTCTTTTTCAAGAAATGTCACTAATATAATTCTGATGTTTACAATCACACTAATATGATTCTGATCTAGTTAATTATTTTTAGATCTTCAAATGCTTAAAATGTCACTAATATAATTCTGAACCGGTTAACTATTGTTAGATGGAAATTACCATAGCTACATCTCCTAGATTGAATTGGAATATGGTATAGAAATAGTGGGGGTAGTCCTCATGTGAGTCTATCTTTTTTTGATTAAACGGGGAATCCTATCCTATTTGTATGTGAGTCTATCTGATTACCTGTTTATTTCTCTATTACGGGACGACACGATTCTCAAAATTGTGCAAATAACAAATGGGACAGTCTCACCGTTGGGGATCAACCATCCTCACCAAATGTTTTTTTTTTAAGAGAGAGATAGGTAGCACGCTACCTACTTCGTTTATTTCATTTAAAAATAAACTTAGCTGAAAATGTGAATCAACTAGTATTCGAACTTAGGATCTAGGGTACCAACCACCAAATCCTTTGCCACTTGCTCTAGGGACGGTCGGTCATTCTCACCAAATGTTCTTTTTGGGTGGGGTGGTGGGGCAAAACTTATATTGAGAATTTATATGAACTTTCCTTTTTATAGAGAGCAATTCTAGTTCTAAGCTCTCATTTTAAACCTCTTTAACCATCCCACTTTTCTTTTTTTTTTTACAAGATCACAAAACTCTCTCACAACCTGCAAGGCTGCAAGTAGTAGTCTCACATATTAAGCTATTTGAACACATATATATCAACCATGCTTCCAAGAAGAAAGAGGCCCAATTTCTCTCCCTCCTTATAATATTGCACACTTAGTATGTATTAAATGGTCGCGATCTAGTCACATCCAAACGTTTTTGTACCTAATTTGTTGCGTAAGATATGCTACTAGCACGATTGTTTGTTTAATTACTAACTTTGTTTAAGAAAAAGAACTAATTGAACTACTTTGTAGAGTTTTGATCTAATTAGTAATATTTTTTCTACATTTATCACTTTAAATTTTTTAGTGTTTCTTTTTTTCCGGTTAACTATTTTTAGATGGAAATTACTGTTAGAACAAATACCGCAACGAAAATCTGATTGTGATTTAAATCTAATTAAATTTTATTATGAAAGTAAATAAATACAACTTACAGATAATTGCTAAATTCAAATAGAAAATTTGATCCGGAAGCGTGCGAGGCACTGCCCTAAAGCGTATTCCCGTCCTTACGTGCGGGATTAACCGGGAACAACACCCCAAGGTACGATCGGAATTCCTCCTCCTGCGAGCACGATCGTGAAGGAGGTTGACGAAGCTTCTTTCAACACCCGGCGATAAAATGATCAAATAAAATGAATAAAAATTAAATTAAATCAACTCTCAATATAATTAATTAGTAGCTCTCTCTGTGTGCTCTTTTGTCCTTTTCATTCCCCTGTGTAAAGGTGAAGGACAACATCTAAGCCTCCGTTTGGTTCGGGGTTAAGGAAAAAGTAGCTATTCCAGAGATAGTGTTAAGTTCAGGGTTAAAGTGGGGTTAAGTTTTTTTGTGTTTGGTTGGGGGTTGGAGTTAGTCTAGAATAATGAAAAATAGTGTTTGGTTGGAGTAAGTAGGATAAGAAGATAATGATTGATAAAGAAGGATAATGATTGGTTGGAGTAGGTGGGATAAGAAAGATAGTGGGTTATTATGAATAGAAAATAATATTTGGTTGGAGTTTGGTGGGGTTAGATGGGATTAGCTAATCCGGGATAATTTATTTGAGATGGGGTTAGCTAACCCCACCCATTTTTTAGAATGTTTGAGGATAATATGGGGATTAAGGGGTTATTCCACCCCTTAACCCCCAACCAAACAAGGGCTAAATGTATAAGGCGAGTACGAGATGGACTCCAACGTTCGGCTCCGGAAAGTACGCCTTCGAGCGCTTTCACGCCTGACGACGCGCACTATGGCGCGTAACGTCCGCGCCACTCTCGGATTCCAAACGGCTCTAAACAACAAAATAATAAATATATAAATATAAATAAATAAAATATATATTAGAAAATTTTGAATTTTTCCAACAATTACCTTAGCTACATCTCCTAGATTGAATTGGATATGGTATAGAAATAGTGGGGGTAGTCCTCATGTGAGTCTATCTGATTACCTCTTTATTACTCTATTACGGGACGACACGATTCTCAAAATTGTGCAAATAACAAATGGGACAATCTCACCGTTGGGGATCAACCATTCTCACCAAATGTTTTTTTTTTTTGAGAGATAGATAGCACGCTACCCGCTTCGTTTATTTTATTTAAAAATAAATTTAGCTGAAAATGTGAATCAACTAGGATTTGAACCAAGGGATCTCAGGTACCAACCACCAAGCCCTTTGCCACTTGCTTTAGGGACAGTCAGTCATCCTCACCAAATGTTCTTTTTGGGTGGGATGGTGGGGCAAAACTTTTATTGAGAATTTATATGAACTTTCCTTCTTATAGAGAGCAATTCTAGTTCTAAGCTCTCATTTTAAACCTCTTTTACCATCCCACTTTTCTTTTTTTTTTTTACAAGATTGTGTGCAAATACCTCGATCACAAAAACTCTCTCACAACCTGCAAGTAGTAGTCTCACATATTAAGCTATTTGAACACATATATATATCAACCATGCTTCCAAGAAGAAAGAGGCCCAATTTCCCTCCCCCCTTATAATTAGGGGTGGAAATGAGCCGAGCTCGAGCGAGCTTATCTCGGCTCAAATTCAGCTTGAAATTAATTTCGAGTCTAAATTTAAGTTCAAGCTTGGATTGAAATTAATTCAAGCCGAGCTCGAGCGAGCCTAATTTCAAGTCGAGCGAGCTCGAGCCCTAAACGAGCCGCTTGAAATTCTCAACATTATACGATTAATAGTTTAATTTGTATAGAACATTATCTATAATTTAATTAAAAAATATGTCTAATAGTTCAAAGTACAAAATAATTATATGAAATATAGTATCATAATATGAAAAAAAAAAAATTTATGAGTTGAATATCTAATTTTTTCAGCCTTACATGTCTTTTCTTCCGCCATCTATCTCTATATTATTCATTTTCATTTATGCAGTTAAAAATAAATAAATTATATAGATAAATATTGGATTAAACTATCCAATCATATATAACTAAAATTAAAATTTTATATGAATAATAATTTTTTACTTTAAAAATATTCTGTATATTTTCTCAAGCATACAATTAATAGCAAGGTAGGCAACGGCGGGCATATGATATTACTTGGTAACTTAGAGAGCTTCCAGCTTGGCCACTTAGGCCCCGTTTGGATCGCAGGATAAGCGGGGATAACGAAAGTTATCCCCGCTATTCCGCCAAACGGGGTGAAATTTGGCCGGGATATTTTATTCCGGTCAAACCTTGCTATTCTCGGTTATCCCGGAATAGCAAGGGATTTGTTATTCCACCATTTTGGTGGAATAGTGCTATTCCAATGCTTAATTTCAAACTTAATTAAACTTATAAATTGAATTAAACTAAATTATATAAATATAATATGTTATATATTATAATACATTATTTTTATTATAAAATTATTAATTGTACTATATTAATACATATTATTTATATTTAAATATTATAATAAAATTTATAATAAATTATATTTAAATATTATAATAAATTCTTTTTATTAAATTTAAATTTAAGTAGAATTTTTAAAAAATTTATAAATTTATTATAATAAATTATTTTTATTAATTGTTCCCACCACTATTCTTATTTTAAAATTTTAAAAATTAAAAATTTAAATTTTTAAAATTTATAATTTATAATCTCAAAATTAAAGTTTAAAATTTAAATTATAAATTATAAATTATAAATTTTAAATTTAAATTTTGATATTTTAAATTTTTGAAATTTAAAATTTGATATATTATATTTTTTTAAATTTAAATATGATCTTAAATTTAAAGTTTGAAATTTAAAATTTAAAATTTTGAATTTAAAATTTGAGATTTTAAATTTCAAAGTTAAAATTTTAAATTTAGAAATATAAATTTAAAAATTTAAAAATTCAAATTCAAATATAATAAGAGGATAATATCATTATTTTTTATTTACAAAATCCATTATCTTTCTTATTCCATCTTACCTAACCAAACGCTTTTTTTTTTTATTCCAGGAATAACCCAATCTTCATCCAAACGCAAAATTGATCTAATTCTCGCTTATACCTCAATTTATACCTATCCCTGGAATAGCCACTTTTTCTTTATCCCCGAACCAAACGATACCTTAGGGTAAGAGATAGAAAAAGAGAAAAAGAGAAACATATTGAAAATTTAGAGCTCTGTGAAAGAAAGAAAGAAAGAAAGAAAAAATATATAAATTTAGTAAAAGTTTGCTCTTTTATTTGTCTATTGGGTTTGTTTTTATGGGCCAACAATATTGGCTCAATTTTAACTAAACTCACATTATTCACTCAGCCTATATATAATTAAAATATATTATATTTATATAGCATAGTGTAGAACTACTATGCTATCCAAAATATAGAGGATTTGATGTTTTTGAATTTTTGACCCTTTGATTAAAAATTATATGGTTNCACTCAAATCAATTTTAACTCGGTTATAACAACCGGGTATTTTTGTTTGGGTTATCTGTTTATTTTCTCGTTTGAAAATGATTTAAATATATAAAAAAGAAAGAAAGAAAGAAAGAAAGTGTCTCGAGATTTAAAAGTTATACAAAGAGAAAAAGAGAAAAAGATAGAGAATGGGATTCCATAGCAAACCAAGCCCCTATTTCTTTTTCACCGATAAGGTCCCTATCCATATTTAACTCCATATTCGCTCTTAATCTAGTTAAAACGCAAACCTACTTCTAACCCAATAAGGACCTTATTTTTTTTTTTCGCAAACCAATCCATTCTACCTTATTCTTTCTATTACCTAAAACATTTATTTTTTATTACTATAATAGGAGAATAATATAAACTTAAACTTAAAAATTTAAAAATTTAAATATAAAGATTTAAATTTTAAAATTGAAACTTTAAATTTTAGAGTTTAAAATTTAAGTTTTAAAATTTAAAATTTAAAGTTTGAAATTTAAATTCTAGTATAAATTTAAATTTTTTTATATTATATAGTTTAAAATTTAAAGTTTTTAAATTTTATAGTTTTAAATTTAAATTTTAAATATTAAATATTAAATATTAAATTTAAAATTTGAAATTAAAACTCAGATGAATTTAAATTTAAATTATTTTTCTTAAATAATATTATAAATTTATATTAAATAATATTTAAAATAATATTATAAATTTATATTTATTATACATAATTATATATTATTCACTCAGCCTATATATAATTAAAATATATTATATTTATATAGCATAGTGTAGAACTACTATGCTATCCAAAATATAGAGGATTTGATGTTTTTGAATTTTTGACCCTTTGATTAAAAATTATATGGTTGGGATGATTGCGGTCTCCCCTAGAATTAAATAATACTCTTAGGTACTGTTTGGTTCGAGTATAAGTAAGAACTAGCTATTACAGGGATAGATACAAATGTGGGGATAAAAAAAATAGTGTTTGGATGAAAATTAGGTTGTTCCTGGAGATAAGAACAATTTTAGATAGTTTCATATAAAAAATGGAGGCGTTGGTGGGGATAACCGAGAACTACTATTCTCGGATAAAAAATTAGCGTTTGGATATAAAGGGGGATAAGGGCCTATTCCTATCCCTATCCCTATCCCCTAACCAAACGCTATCTTAGGATTGAGTGGTCCCTACAAGGTAATAATAATATTAATCCAAAGATAAGAAACGATTAAAGGGATTGATCTAAGAATTAAAAAATTGAAAGCGCCATATCTCTATACTTTCGATAGCATAGTAGCTCTACTATATATATATATTCGAGCTTTTCGAGCCTAATTCGAATGAGCCGAGTAATACTCAAGCTCGGCTTGAAATGAATTTTGAGCCTTTTTTTTTGTTCAAGCTCGGCTCATTTAATTTCGAGTCGAGCTCGAGCAAGCCAAATATCGAGTCAAACGCGAGTCGAACGCGAGCCGGCTCGCTCATTTGCCAGCCCTACTTATAATATTGCACACTTAGTATGTATTAAATGGTCCCGATCTAGTCACATCCAAACATTTTTGTACCTAATTTGTTGCGTAAGATATGCTACTAGCACGATTGTTTGTTTAATTACTAACTTTGTTTAAGAAAAAGAATTAATTGAACTACTTTGCAAACTTTAGATGATCTAATTAGTAACATTTTTTCTACATTTATCACTTTAGTTTTTATAGTGTTTCATTTTTTTTGAGAGATAGGTAGCACGCTACCCGCTTAGAAATAAACTTAGCTGGAAATGTGAATCAACTAGGATTCGAACTTGGGTCTCGGGTACCAACCACCAAGCCCTTTGCCACTTGCTTTAGAGATCCTAGAGCAAGTGGCAAAGGACTTGATGATTGGTACCCGAGACGCAAGTTTAAATCCTAGTTGATTCACATTTCTAGCTAAGTTTATTTTTATAGTGTTTCTAGTCTCTATATACGTAGCCTTATCTAAAATGAGGACTCGTAAAATAAACAGTGTGAATATGTCATTAATAGTAACAACAACTCTGTACGTGTTTACTGATGAACACTATTAAAAGAGAGTTTGTGGGGATATCAAGTAAAGAATTACTTGATTACATAAGTTAGTCAAATGGGTGAAGTTGTTCGTTGCAATGCGTGCAATTTGAATTTGTTTAATTTGATTGGATAAGGAAGGGCACGTAGATCCGCATCAATTGCTAAGTAGTTAATAATTTTATAAATTGAAACATTCTTCTTTCTCTTCTCTAAAGGATGCCCGATAAAATATGGTGCGGAGGCATCCCTAACTGCTCTACCACTAGAAAGACCACCCATCCTTTATAATTTATTCATTCGCATGGGGTACCGCTAGAAAAAGCATCTACCCGTTAAAACTTATTAATATGGATTGGATAATCCGAATATATATATATATATATATATATATATATATATATATATATATATATATATATATATATATATATATATATATATAATCTTTCCATATGGGAGAAAGCTAATGAAACAAATAGATATTATTCCCGGATCGAATGTTTTCCCTCTTGGTACTTTTTTCCTTTGATTTACAAGTGGATGAGTGATTGGCTAATATCTTTTTAAATTATTTTTTAAAAAATTTGTAAGCGAATTCCGGTCCATCTAAACATATACGGAAGACCACGTGCCCTAAATCAAAAGCATAGACAGGATTTCATTTCTCATTTTCATTTCAAACATTATGTTGAGACAAGGTCACATCAAGCGCTTTCTCCCCAACACTCCCAATTTAATTTTCTTCCCTTCGTATTTGAATACCCTTTTTTTTCTTAAATTTTTAAAATATAGATTTATAACTCTAAACCAATCTCCCCAGATTACTCGTTTTTCCGGGCACGCCGATAAATTCGCCATATACAAAAAAAAAATTTTCTGTATACGAAGCGATAGCTGTATCTATACCTATAATCATACAAAACTACAACCAATAGTATAGAGCTGCTAACAGAACGGTAAACATATATAAAAAAATATCGGGTTCACATACATACATAGTCTCCAGATACAACATCACTCGCTCCAGCAAGGATCAAACATCAGTATGTACATTATCCAAAATCCAAAACTATCTGTAGGTGGTACTCTCTAAAGCAGCAACAAAACTGGAAGGGATCTAGCTCGCAACTCCTTTTCCACGATCAGGATCAGCAACAGCAGTAGCCGCAGAAGGAGGCTATACAAAAAGGGGTCAACAACTGAGTGTGAGAAATACTGCAAAAAGAAGTAGTCCTCAGTAGGTACCGCTACCGATCTCAACAGCTCACCCACTAAGTCTACAGAAGTATGCTCAAGGATAGTAAAGAAAGCTAAAAAACTCTACAGCTATATGCCCCTATATACTATCACGATCCTACACTAACTATCTGTAGAAAAAAAATATAATTTTTGACCCAATTTCACTAGGGACTGTGAATACATCCGTCTCGCCTGTCGAAGGTACACTAACTACCACCATGTTGGGTCGTCAGTGGAGAGCGAGTCCAAACAGGATACAACGACAACAACGCAAAAGCATAAAGTCCGACTCCGGGTGGCACTCGTGGACGCTATCCAACCGAGTATGCAAGCGTATCTCTGCCGAGCTCAATCAGGCTCTCACAGGCTATAATCAAAGCAGAATGGTCTAACTGGTCTAACAACCATAATCAACATGTCCTCGGCACAATCTGATGCAAAAACAGCAAACTGGGTCCACCGTCAACCACAACGGCACCCGACAGTCCGGAACAGTCCATACACTATTGTAAAAATAAACTCGGCATCCCAGCACGAGCATAAATTCATTCTACACTATTCTGGATATCCACCGCCTACAAACTGCGGCGATACAAACAAACTACAGCTCCTAAAACAAAATCTAGTAGTTTTCAGAAAATGATAATGTAGAACCTATAGTTTTCTCCTAAGTTAATTTCAAGTCCAACATGTATAATAAAAATAGCATTCAAAGCTCCAATTCAGAGTTCATTTAAAAATAATGCAAATCGACGAATCGAATTACTAAACATAATATACAAAACTGAAAATACATGCTGTCAACTCCGGCTTAGTAGGAAAATCCGACGATTTCAGTAAGCATTAACCCACCTCGAAAAGATAATCCAAATCCGGCGAGAAGTCGACAGGAGAGGAACCACGCGCTCGCCCAGCCTCCCAACAATGCAACTACGACGCTCGTGCGCTCAAACGGCTTCCCGGCGCAAAGCCGACGTCGATTCGAGCTCCAACCGTGACCTCCACTAAGCGCACGACTTCAAACTAGAGAGAGAGAGGGAAGAGCAAACAAAAGCTCTCTCTCTAATCCTCTATCCTATATAGGCGGTGGGAGATAAGGGTGAAATGATCGATGCATCAAAAGACCCAAAGGCCCCTCACCTACCCTGGAGTACCGGTATCAGGCCGATGCCATATCGGTACCCCGCATCAGCCTTCGCAACCTGAGAGCAGCAATCAGAAAATTGGACTGGGGTACCGGTACTCCCCTGTGTAGTACCGGTACTCAATGTTGACAACCTGCAATTTGCAGATTTCAATGCTAAAATTCCTGCTCTCATGTCACACTGAGTCCATTTTGCATCTATTTCGCGCCAAAACGACTCAGACTTGTCCTGACACTCTCCAGATGTGTCGACGAACCTCAGATGCTGAAATCTCACGGTAGCAGAACACCAGGGATCCTACACAATCAACTGTTTTTAAAATATATATATATATTCTATATCATGCAGATAGAGTTGGAATAAATAACAGTATTTGATGAGAACAATCCCAAACATCAGTTCTATTTGCCATCCATCACACGAAAATATGACTTTTTTATAGTGCTTTTAGTACGCGTTATATAATATTACACATTATTTCAACATGGCTAAATTACAAAAAACCCCCTTGTCAAAACGCGATTTTTCACTTCCCCCCTATCATTTAAAAACCTAAACTTTGCCCCCTTGTAAGATGAAAAATTTGCATTTCACCCCCTACCGTTAGTGGTCAGTTAGGGTTCTGTTATAAAATAATTTTTTATGCCAAAAATACCCCTCCGCCTTCTTCCCTGTTGCTTCGCCTTCCTCCGCCTCGCCGCCTCGTCCTCCTCCACTGCTTCGCCCTCGCCTACATCCCCGTCCGCGCCCACAAACACCCCTTCACCCTCCTCCGCCGCTTTGTCTTCGCCCTCATTGCCGTTGCCCACCTCTCCATCCACGCCCATCTCGATTTCCTCCCTACTGTCGCCGAAATCAAGAAGCGGGGAGGGTGCAAGAGAAGAAGGGGAGCAAGTGGAGAAGAAAATAGAGAGAAATCGCGGCCGATCGAGGCGTGAACCACGGCCGATCGAGGCGGCGGTTGAGGAAAATGAGAGAGGAGACGAAAATAGTGAAGGGCAAAATGGTCATTTTATCATTACAGTACACACTGTACCCCTCTGTGAACATTTTTTATTTTACAATGAGGCAAAGTATAAGTTTTTAAATGACAGGAGGAAAAATGAAAAATCGGATTTTGATAAGGAGGTTTTTTGTAATTTTGCCTTTCAACATAATCAAGTATCTAAGATTTTTAATTAGATTACTACTGATGTTACATTATTGTGTTTGGTTTAATACAATAATATAATACTGGATTACAATGTATATAAAATTATTACGTTTGGTTCACTTTATAAAATTCAGTAATTGTGATAATAAACTGTAATTTATTCTAAAATTATCCTTAGTCATATTTGGCAAAAAAATGTCATTGTTTACAAATAATAATTTTTTACTAAATTTTATTTTTAAATAATTTAAAATTGAATATAAAATTTAAAATTCAAATTTTAGATTTTAAATTTAAAATCTAAATACAAATATAAAATTTAATATTNAAAATTTGAAGTTTAAAAATTTAAAATTTAAGATTTAAAATTTAGATTTAAATTTAAAATTTAAAATTTGAAATCTAAATATTAAATTTAGAATTTAAATATAGATTTGAAGTTTAAAATTGAAAATTGAAAATTTTGAAATTTAAAATTCACAACTTAAATTTTTAAAATTTGAAATTAAAAATATAAATTTTAAATTTAAATTTTAAATTTAAATTTTAAATTTTAAAATTTGAAATCTAAATTTTAAATTTAGAATTTAAAATATAAATTTAAATTTTAAATTTTAAATTTTAAAATTTTGAAATATAAAATTTAAATTTCAAATTTGATAATTCAAAACTTTAAATTAAAATTTTAAAACTGACGTATTGAAACAGTTTTGGGAGGTTAGAGAGGCAAGCTTGTAATGTTACATAATATGAAAGTAACCCGTCATCGACAATATAACAAATCCATCATCCCGCTCTGTAATAGTTTCGAAATAATTCTATACTTTCTATAATGCTATAATATCGATCAGATTACAGACTGTATAAACTAAACGCGGTGGATGCCCTGTAGTGTCCCTCGGGTTTGGTATCGGATTGACTACAGTTTTAGCGGCTGGTCGACACATCTGGAGAGTGTCAGACTGAATCGGAGTTGTTTTTGCACAAAATGGATGCAGAAACGGACTTGGAGCACTCAAATGAGCAAAACTGGAGTTTTGCCAGTTTCGGGCGCCCATAACATGATTTGGGTCACCCAGATCTTGAGTGCTGAATTGAATTGGAACTGGAAGCCAATTCGGATCCTGGTTTCAGGTGCCTGGAAGTGGGCCCCGAATGTTCACCTTGGAATTATCGTTTGCTTTGACACGTGTAAGGTGGTAGGTGGGGTGCGCCAGACCACGTTAAGGGTGTAACAGACCGCCGGCGAAGGAACCGATGAGGGAGTGTTGTATGGCCTGGAGGATTCGGACGCCCATTTGTTGGTTTCGGGCGCCCAAAAGTGCTCGTTCCTGCAAGACAGCAGGTTAGCATCTCTTATTCCTGGGGCTCGTTATACCTATTCACCCCGTTATAAAAGCTTGTGATTGACCCTCTGAGAAGCTTTTTCACCCTCCTTCACAGAGAAACCCATATTTTGCACCAAAGCCCCTCTAAATTCTCCAAATTTCATAATTTCACCTTGAGGACTGCAGCTCCAGCAGATTTCAAGCAGCGACCTTCGGTATTTTGGCTCATGTGCGACGTAGGAAGATCGGATTGTTGCGAAACTTGGTTTGGTGGTTAGTAGACTTCTTGGAGATTTCGTGAGGCCAATTCGACAACAATTGATTGAGATTTGTTTGATCAATTTTGTATTTTTCTGAACTATTGGTGTTTTTGAGCTGGAATTGAGATTTTCTTGATTTTTTTGATTCAATCTTTGGAGGAAGTTGGGATTTAGACCAGAGGCTGTTGCTCCATCTTTTTCTACTGGTTTTGAGACTTTTCCCCATATGAATTGTGGATTGGAAGATTGAAAGGTGAGTTTTGACGTTGGAATTGGAGGATTTAAGTTTAAGTGCTGAAATTTGAGGACATTGATGCAAATTTGGTGTTCTTGTGTTAGACCCTTAGAGTGGTTTGTGCTGGTTCGTGGCTGAGCTTGGTAGGGCTTCTTCCAGCGATTTTCTAACCTTGCCGGACTCGCGCTAGAGATGGGTTGATGTTAAGCTACCGAAATTTTCGGATTTCCTCCTAAGCCTAGTTGATGTCAGCATGTATTTTGGTCTTTGTATATCATGTTAATTAGCTCGAATTCGTTGATTTGCATGGTAAATAAAATCTGAATTTGAAGCATAAAGTAGTGATTTAGATAAATTATATGTGTTGGACTTGGAATTGACTTAAGAGAAAACTATTGATTCTATACCGTCATTTTCTGAAACTATCAGATTTAGCTCTACGAGCCGTAGTTTGTTTGTATCGCCGCAGTTCGTGGGCGGTGGATACCCAGAATAGTGTAGAATGCATTTACGCTCGTGCTGGGATGCCGAGTTTATTTTTTACAGTAATGTATGGACTGTTACGGACTGTCGGGTACCGTTGGACTTGACGGTGGACCCAGATTGCTATTTTTGCATCGGATTGTGCTAAGGGCACGTGGATTATAGTTGTTAGACCAGCTAGATCTTTCTACTTTGATTATAGCTTGTGAGAGCCTGATTGAGCTCGGCAGAGATACGCTTGCATACTCGGTTGTGCAGTGCCCAGGAGTGCCACTCCGGAGTCGGGCTTTGTGATTTTGCGTTGTTGTCGGTTTATCCTGGTTGGACTTGCGCTCCACTGACGACCCAGCTTGGTGGCAGTTAGTGTTGCTTCGACAGGCGGGACGGGTGTGTTCACAATCTCTAGTGAGATTTGGGTTAGACACTGCATTCTCATACCTACAGATTGTTGATTAGTGATAGTATGGTAGCATATAGCTGTACTGGGTGAGCCGTTGAGGTCGGTAGCGGTACCCACTGAGGACTAATTGTTTTGCAGTAGTTTTCACACCCAGTAGTGGATCTTTTTGCAGAGCCTTCTTCTTCGGCTGCTGCTGTCGCGAATACTGATTGGGGAAAGGGAGTCACGAGCTAGATCCTTTTCCGTTTTGCTGCTGATCTAGAGTTATACCAGCTACAAGTAGTTGTGGTTTTTGGTTTTTATACATACTGATGTTAGTTCCACGCTGGAGTGAGTGATTTTTGTATCTAGATACTATGTATGTATATTGAACCGATGTTAATATATACATATCTTTTTTTTTAGCAGTTCTATACTACTGCTTGTAGTATTGTATAATTACAGGTACAGGTACACCTATCGCTTCGTATACAAAAAAATTTCTTTGCATACGGCAGATTTGTTGGCATGCCCGAAAAAACGAGCAATTCGGGGCGTGACATGCACAGTAAAAAATCTCCACGGAATTTATAAACTGTGGTTTTGGTCCAAATGAAATAGAGAATCCTGTAACTCTAAAGTCTACGGATTCAATTTTTAAACGGTTTGGATGCGCATTGTGCAAATTTCACGGGATTTCCCTAAATTTTAAAATCAAAAGTAAAAATTTAAAATTTAGAATTTCAATGAAATTTCAAATTTCAAATTTGATATGTGAAATGTGAAATTTTAAATTTTAAATTCCAAATTTTCAAATTTGAAAATTAAAAATTTAAAATATAAAAATCTAAATTTAATTTTAAAATTTTGAATTTTAAAATTTTGAAATTTAAATTTTAATTGAATTTAGATTTAAATATTAAAAAATAAATTTAAATTTCAAAGTTCAAATTTGAAATTTGAACTATGAGATTTGAGAATTTGAAATTTAAAATTTAACGTTGAAATTGAAATTTGAAATTTGAAATTTTGAAAACTGAAAATTGAAAATTAAATCTAAAATTAAAATTCAGAAGCTAAAATTTGAAATTAAAGTTTGAAATTGAAATTAAAATTTACAATTTGAAATTTGAAAATTAAAATTAAATTTTAATTTTAAATTTTAATTTTAATGTAAATTTTAAATTTAAACTTTGAATTTTGAAAACTAAAATTATAAATGAAATTTTAAATTTGAATTTGAATTTGAATTAAAAAATAAATTTAAAAATCAAAAATTGAAATTATAAATTAAAAGTTTTACAAATTTAAAATTTAAAATTTAAATTTTGAATTTTAAAACGAAATTTAAATGAAATTAAAAATTAAATTGAAAATTAAAATTGAGATTATCAGAATTTAACATTATAAATTAGAAAATTTAAAATTTAAAATTTATTATTTGTAAAATAAATTTAAAATTTGATATTCGAAAATTATAATTTGAATTTATAAAATTAGAAAATTTAAAATTTAAAATTGACATTTATATTTTGAAATTATAAAATTTAATTTTTGATATTTAAAATTTAGAATTCAAATTTTAAATTTGAAATTAAAAATTTGAATATAAATTAAATAATGAAATTTAAAATTTAAAATTTAAAATCTATGTTGAAATTGAAAATTTTATATTAAAATTTAAAAGTTAAAACTTGATGCATCTTTGCCTAAGAATGATGGAATTCTTTTCATTTAGTTAGCGTGGATTATAATTTACTCTATTTTTTGGAGTAAAGTTTAACTATACTCTAAAAATTATAGTTTTTTTTTTTTCTCTCAAACGCTTCATAAGATAATTCTTTTACTTGTGTAGCATAATTTAACTATGCTACGTTTTTAGGAGTATTGACAAAACTAGCAAACATTTATAAACCATGCCAAATAGGTTTCACTCTTTCCAAGGCCAGTAGCCCCTGCAAGGCCCATGGCCTGTGTACCACAGGCCCAAGACGTGCCACATCAGGCTACAGGCCAACTTATTTATTTTTGTAATTTTTATTTTCTATAGTTTTTTAATAGAGAAATGCCACCTACACACCTACTTTATAGTCGTAAATCTTACCTTTTATCTATACTACTTATAAAATTATGAGTTTTGCTTTTATTTTTCTCTTTCCGAAATATTTTTATTTTTTTAAGTAATATTTGCATATCTAGTTATTTTGAATCATTCATTTTAAATAATTAAATAATAATTTAATTCCAAACATATAGATATTAAATTTTGTCATTAAATTTTATCCAACGCTTGAAAATGAAAGTATATATTTTTTTTTGTGATAATAATAACCTGAGTAGGGCTACTGTGCTATTAGGAGTACAGCAACCCTTGTGCTTCTAACTTTATAACCACCCATCAAGTTTGATGGGTGGTTAGAATGAGAGAAATTTAAGGAGAAGAGAAATTGAAACACACCATTTCTCCCCAATATCTCCTCCTTCTTTCATTCTAACCACCATCACAATTGCATGGGTGGTTGGGTGTTAACAAGTAATAGTATATAGGGGATCGTGTGCTCCTAATAGCAACAAACAGTACTCTGCTTCTAATAACCTTAACATTAGGGTGCGTTTAGTTGCATTAGTGAAAGATTATAGGATACAAAGTATATCCGAGAATATTCCTATTCATCCGTATTACTGAAGAATGCAGAATCTATGTTTGGTCGCGAGGAATATTAATTACGCATATTATTTAATATTACAAAAATATACATTAATTAATTAAATTAATTTAAGTTAATTTTAGATAATGTTACTCCAACAAGTTTTTAAATATCTTTTTAGAAGAAAGGGAGAGAGAGTATCAGTTAGAGAGAGGAGAGCATATTAAAAAAATAGATAACCAATATGTCAAAATAGAGGGAAGTGACGAGATTGAAAATTTTAAAAAGAGAGTAGAGAGAAAGTTAGTTTATGAGAGAGAAAAAAAAGTTAATTAAGAGAAAAATAAGTTTAGAGAGAGATATAAGGTTAGAGTGTAAAGACAAATAATATCAATTAGCCGACGGGTAGGAAGAAAGAAAGAGATTAGACATATTATGATTACCCCAATCCATTAATATGAGGATACCCACCCTCTCTCAAGGGAATGAGATTAGTACTTTGGGGTGAATCTTATTCCCAAGTGAATCCAATATTACCAACTAGATTACTTAGTGCATTTAGCCAAACACCGTCATAATTTTTTATTCCCATTGGATTACTAGGAATCTTTAAAAGATAGCGCGAACCAAACGCACCCTTAATATCATATTTTATCATACCTCCGTTATTTCCTATCTACGCGTATTTTAAATATTTTCTTTCTCACGGAAAATATCCACCACCTATTATCTCATCAGAATACTTATCCCTTAGCCTATCATACGCGTCCACCTATATAATATTCAATCATAACGAAATTTGTAATTTGAAATTTAAAACTTGTAATTTTAAATTTTAAATTTTTAAATTTTTACATTTAAATGTTAAAATCTAAAACATCAAATTTAAATTTTATCTTGTATCAAAATTTGAAATTTAAAAATTCAAATATAAACTTAAAATTTTAAAATTAGAATTAATCTTAAACTTTGACTCTAAAATTAAAATAAAAATTTGAAGTTTGAGTCCAAATTAGAATCAGATATAAAAAAAAACAGTTTTTTTTTCTGTTTCTTATTTTGGGGACTTCAAAATTAATTTTTTAATTCTGAAAAGTAAAATCAAAATTTTCAACCCTTGTTGCTAAACACTTACTACGTCAAGAATTACTTTTGCGCTTAGAATCACCTCCATAATAACCCGTACAACGGACTTATGAAAATAAAGCAATTCTCCTATACGAAACTTTATCCTACCATTTAATTTACTGCAGTGGCGATTTTCGACTCTTTCCCATTTATGAGAACTAGCGTTAGCCCACATCTATGGTCCACCTCTCTTGCCCTTTTACAGCTAGACCTCGCATGGTGAGAGTTTCTGATGACTCCTTCAACCATAGGCAACTAAGAAAAAAAAAAAAGGGATTTTATTAAATTTATAAAAAAAAAAGAAAGAGGGATTTTATTGAAACTAGCTAGTTTTGTTACTTTTAATTTTTAAAAATAACTAGTTTTGTTAAAAAGAAAAAGGGATTTTATTAAATTTATAAAAAAAATTATCAGATTTAATAAATAGAGCCATAAGATTTAAATTTGTAGTATCCCTGGATTTTGATTTGCCTGTGAGATTTCAGCATTTGAGACTTGTCGACACATCTGGAGAGTGTCGGGACAAGTTGGAATCGTTTTGGCGCGAAATGGACACAAAACGGACTCGACGCGAAGCGAGAATGGAGTTCTGACGCTGAAATCCGTAAAGTGCAGGATTTCAGTGTTGAGTACCGATACCATACAGGAGAGTACCAGTACCTCAGTGTATTGCCAGAACTGATGCTCTCGGGTTACGTCAATTGGATGCTGAGTACCGGTACGGCATCGGGCTGGTACCGGTACTCTGTGTGCGAGCTTGCGGGTTGAGAGGCCGAGTATCGGTAACCAAATCGAGTACCGATACTCCAGCTGGATTTGTGAGTAGGTAAAGAATATTTTGGGCAGAAATATGTCGTTACCTTCAACCTTATCCCCACCGCTTTATATTTGTAAAGAGATGCAGAGAGTGAGCTTCTGGTTGCAGCTTCATCTCTATCTCTAGGTTGGAGTCGACGCTCGGGGTAGAGTCGCGGCTCGAGCTCGGGAGTTGTCGCCGTTGCGCTAGAAGGTCCTTCGAGCGCGTGGATGTCGCGGTTGCGCCATTGGAGGCCGGGCGAGTGCGGGTTTTCCTCTTCTTTCGACTTCTCGCCGTTGTTGGACGAGCTTTTTTAGGTGGGTTGAAGTTTACCGAAATCGTCGGAATACCTCCTAAGTTTTAAAATCATCGGTATGTATCATTGGTTTATTTTCTTACTAGTACTCGAATTCATGGATTAAAGATAAAATCTGAATTTGGAGTTAAGCTAGTAGCATACTTGTACATGTTAGACTTGGAATTGACTTAAGGAGAAAACATATAAATCCTACACTGTCATTTTCTGAAAATTACCAGAATTAGCTTTAGGAGCTGTGATTCGTCTGTATCACCGCTATTTGTATGCGGTGGATACCCAGATTAGTGTAGGATGAGTTTATACTCGTGCTAGGATGTCGAGCTTATTTTACAGTAGTGTGTAGACTGTTTCGGACTGTCGGGTGCTGTCGCGGTTGACGGTGGACCCAGATTGCTGTTTTCGTATCGGATTGTGCCAAGAATACGTGAGTTTTGGTTGTAGGACCAGTCAAACCCATTTATTTTGACTATAACCTGTGAGAGTCTGATTGAGCTCGGCAGAGACACGCTTGCATACTCGGTTGGGTAGCGCCCACGAGTGCCACTCCGGAGTCGGGTTTTGTGTGTTTGCGTTGATGTCGTAGTGTCCGGGTTGGTCTTGCTCTCCACCAACAACCCAGCGTGGTGATGGTTAGTGTAGTTTCGACATGCGGGATGGGTATATTCACAATCCCTAGTGAGATTAGGTCAGAGAGTGCTTTTCTTTATCTACAGATAGTGGTTAGCGATAGTATAGTGACATATAGCTGTAGAGTTTTACCAGCATCCTTTACTGTCCTTGTGCATATTTTCTGTAGACTTAGTGGGTGAGCTGTTGAGGTCGGTAGCGTACCCACTGAGGACTACTTCTTTTTGCAGTAGTTCTCACACCTAGTTGTTGACCCCTTATTGTAGAGCTTTTTTCTGCGGCTGCTGTTGTCGCCGATACTGATCATGGAAAGGGAGTTGCGAGGTAAATCCCTTCTCGGGTTGCAGTACTAGAGGAGTACCATCTATAGGTAATTTTGAGGTTTTGGTTCATGTACATATATACTTATACTGGTTTACTCGCTGGAGCGAGTGATGTCCGTATCTTAGAGACTTTGTATGTATAGTGGACCTGATGTTTATTTATATATTCAGTTTTGTTAGCAGCTCTATACTACTGGTTGTAGTTTTGTATGATTACAGGTACAGCTATCGCTTCGTATACAGAAAAATTCTTTTGTATACGGCGGGTCTGTTGGCGTGCCCGGAAAAACGCGGGAATCCGGGGCGTGACAAAATTAGATCCAAATTTAAAATTAAATTTTGACTTATATTTTTGAACTTAATGTTGTTTCAATCTTGAATTAATAATTTGGTTTATAAGGAGTTGAGTTGGGATACTATTAATAGTATTTGAATTCCTTTACTGTCGATTTTTTAGCCGTTAGATCTATATTTTAATCAATTTCACCTTATAGATCATACTATTCAACCAACATCCACTCAACCCTAGGGACCACCACTAATTAAATCCTAGCTAGGGGATTACTATCATCCTAACCTAAAATTTTTTATCCAACGGTTAAAAACTCGATAGCAAAATAGCTCAAATACTATCAATAGAATTTCAGCTTAATTCTATATATATATTCTCTCATAGCCATATTCTCCATTTCTCTTTCTCACGCTCTTTTATTTCTCTCCCTAAACGAGGAGAAACCCTAACTTTGTCTCCGTTGTTGGATCTCTTTGATCCATTACATTGGAAGCTTGAAGGAGGTCTAAAGAACCAAGGAAAAGCTATACGAGGGAGAAGAGGAGGTGAGTTGAAGTGTTAGGGTTTGATTTTAGAAATTTTTTTCAAATGGGAAGATTAAGGTTCTGACTTAGATTTTTTTTTTTTTATGGTTTTCTTAGCGTACTAAAAGAGATCAAGAAGCATTTCCTCAAGAGATCCAAATAGAGGTGGGAATATTATTGAAATGAGTTTGATCTCCCATTTGTTTGAATCTTTCTTTATCCATATGCATGTATTATAAGTAAAGAGTAGATCAAATATATTTAGTTTGTATGCTACGAATATAGGAGGCCAAGAGGACCTAAAGAGTATATGACCTAGGAAAATTATGGTTTTAACCTTGCTGCTGTGTTAGAAAGAAAGTATATGTTATATGTAAGTTAAGCATTATGTGAACGTGGAATTTAGATAATATAGTAATTACATCAAAACCTAGAATGAGGAATATAGAGCCGCATGGTTGGGAAGTTAGGAGCACAAGGGTTTTCGACCCTTGGATGAAGAAATATACGATTAGCATGATATGGGTCCTCTAGAGTTGAGTGAGTTATTGGTTGAATAATATAATATAACGGGTGAAAATAGTCAAAGGAAAAATCTAACGGCGGAAAACTCGGTAGTACCAAACGCTTGGTGCTATAGATAGTATACCTGGTGTGTGTGTGTGCGTGTATATATATATATATATATATATATATATATATATATATATATATATATATATATATATGGCTAGGGCTACTCTACTATACTCTTATAAGTATAAACCTCTTTGTACTCATAAGTTTTCAGCCATTGGATGAAGAAATGTGTGGATGGTATGATAGTGATCCCCTAGGGTTAAATGGGTGGTTGGTTAAATAGTATGATTTAACGGGTGGGATACTATCGATAGCACGAAGCATTTGGTGCTATTAAAGTTTCTGTCGTTAGATTTATCTCTTTTATCCTTTTCATCCGTTCGATTATACTATTCAACCAACCACCCACTCAACCCTAGAGAGCCCACATTATCCTAACCGCACATCTTTTAATCTAAGGGCGGAAAACTTAATAGCACCAAGTCATTGGTGCTACTAATAGTATTCCAGCCTATTTCTATATATATATATATATATATATATATATATAGAGAGAGAGAGAGAGAGAGAGAGAGAGAGAGAGAGAGAGAGAGAGAGAGAGCGAGAGAGAGAGTCCGGCTACTATATATACTCTTATGAGTACGATCGCCTTCGTACTCATAAATTGTTTCGATAATAGAGCTTCCGAAGCGACGATCCATACTGTTAAACATTATTTAGAGCATTTAAAACTTCTAGAAATCAAATTTTATAATTTTTCGATATCATTTATCTTACGATCAAAAGCTCACAAAATTGACAATTTTTAACGGCCGATATGAGATATTTGCTAGGTTAACAGTGAAAAAGAATCAGAATAGGTTGAATTTTTTATAGAAAATTCTATTCACCACCTAAATAAAGATCAATAACTTTGATCATAGATTGAAGGATCCGATCATCCATTTTTAGGATGTCGTTCGATTTTAACCGTTCATGTTATACCCACTTGATGGACTTTATAATGATTTCGAAAAATTACAAAATTACTTTTTTGAAGTTTCGAATACTCTAAATCATGTTTAATGGTGTGGATCGTCGATTCGAAAAGCCCAACATCGAAAACAACTTATGAGTACGAAGGGCTCTATACAATATATATATATATATATATATAGAGTGAGGCTACTATGCTATCGGAAGCACGGAGCCTTTCGTGCTTCCAGCTCGTTTTCGATGTTGCGATTTTCGAATCGTCGATCGGCTCCGTTAAATTTGATCTAGAGTATTTGGAGTGCCTAGAAAATAAATTTTATTATTTTTCGATATCATTTGCCTAGTGATCGAATGGGCTCATAATCAATAAATTTCAATGGCCGTAGTGAGCCGTTTGCAAGTTTAACGGTGTAGAAATATCCAAATCACGTGAAATTTTGATAGAAAATTCTTTATACTATATAAAACAAGATCAATATCTTTGATTTAAAATTTTAATGTCATATTATTACATTTTGTAAGATTTTTCATTTTCAGCCGTTGATTTTGAGCCGCCTTCGTTATCTAGGCAAATGATATCCGAAAAATCAAAAATTTATTTTCTAGGATAGCTTCAATCCTAGATAAGTCTAACGGAGATCGAATCGGACTGATTCGAAAGTCCGAACACCGAAAACAAAGTGGAACCGGAAGCTTCAGCTGTCGATAGCATAGTAGGCCTCACTCTATTATATACATACTCAGTGAAGGCACCCGCGCTGTGCATGGGTAGATCTGTATAAATAAACTAAATAAATAAAGCTGTCGAAAAAATTAGATTATTAAACTCCACTCCTTGCCTAAATTTTATGAATAGTAAAAAAAAAAATAGAGTGTTCCTATATCGGAATAGAGATATTTAGTTATATTTTCAGTGTAGTAATAATCTACTATAGTGTATGGAATTCACGCGATGCGGCGGATAAAAATTAAAACTTATATAGAGTTTTACTTTTTGCGAGAAAGAGTGATCGAAGGTAGGAGTAGGGGTCGTATAAGATCGAAAATTGTTGCAAAATGGCGCGGATCAGTCATTCACTCGCTGAACGCGGCGCCACCGTCCACGGCTTGAGCGCACCCCAACAATCTCGCAAGGTCTCGCGGAGGACATCCGCTCGAACGACGCGCGCACCCAGACGTGCAGTAGCGAGGTCGCGCCATGGCGGAGGAAGGTCCCAGCCGCTCCTCACCCGGGTCTCAGCTTCTAGAATGGCCACCGCCATGTACCGGCGGCGGCCGGCGGAGAGAGGCGCCACCCGGATTCAGAGGCGGCGTGGGCGAGGAGGGTCAGAGGGAGAGGAAAGGTTGGGATTTAGGATTTAGGATTTAGAGAGAGCTATAATTATTACCACATATTAATTTGTTATGCTAAAGTATAGTATTATTTAATTAAATTAGGAAAGAAAAACATATGCATGGTAATATATAGCTATCATTAGCAACATGTTAATTAACTAAATATAAGATAGTACAAATATATAACATATAAAACTGAAGTCCGAATTATTCTTGGGCAATAATTAGACAGTTTTTTTCTTTATAAATTAATGTCTCTAAAATATTTCACACTATTTAAAAAAATTTAAAGGGATATAAATAAACATTAAGAGAAATTAAGAGGTGAGTATAAATGGAGTTATAACTATAAGAAATTAAATGTAAGAATACAAGAAGAATGAACCCACCATTGAAAAACTTTAAAACATTTAAAAAAGGAGAGCTTCCCATGTCATAATTTTATTGGGTGATTCATATAGAGTTAATAGATATATACTAGTTGACGATACGTGCAAATGCCACGTAACAGATTATGTAATTTATCTTAAAATCAATAAAAATTTACAATAATTATATTTATTCAAAAATTTAAAATAAAATATTTTTATAAATTTATATGTTATATTTATAGCAAATACCTACATATCAAATTTAAAGTTTTAAATATAAAATAATGGATATATTTGAGTATAAAAATTAAAAAAATTAATTTAATTCCGCAATTTAAAACTTAAAGTTAAATTTTAATATAAATGAAAATGGATAGAAGTGCTTTTTTTAACAGATTGATCATAACCGTTCATTTTTATTTTTAATATTTTTAACTCAATTGATCATACTCGTTGGTAGAATTGAAGTTATAGATACAATAATAAATTTTTGTTTTAACCAAAATTAGTATATAATTCGTTCGTCTTATTTGAGTATATTTTTTACAAATTGATCATAAATTTGTACATCATATTAATTCAAAAATATGATTTACAAATTTATCAACCAATCTATCTTTTAAATTATTTTCAATGTAATATACTGATAGTCCCAAAATTTTAAATTTTAAATTAATTTTAAATTTTGAATTGAAATATAGATTTACTGTAGATATTCTGGCAAAAATTTGGATAAGCATAATATTTTTCTATTTTAGAGATAAAAAATTAAATAATTTATTAATTAAAATATAGATTCACAGTAGATATCTTTCGGTTGGCAAAAATTTGGATAAGTATATATTTTTTTTCTATTTTAGAGATAAACCGAAATTAAAAGTTTGTTTCATTATGTTATTTATTTTACGTACGGAAAGAGGAATCAATATTTTTCCTGCTAAAAAATGGGTCTGTCGACAGACCCAAATTTGAAATACGTGCTTTTATATATAGTAAAGATATATATATAGTAGGGCTACTATACTCTTATGAGTATTAGACCCTTCGTACTCATAAGTTGTTTTCGATGATGGGGTTTCCGAATCGACGATCCACTCCGTTAAATATGATCTAGAGTATTTGAAACTTCTAAAAAATAAATTTCGTAATTTTTCGAAATCATAATAAAGTCCATCAAACGGACATAAAATGAACGGTCAAAATCGAACAATATTCTAAAAATAGATGATCGGATCCTTCGATTTAAGATCGGAGTTATTGATCTTTATCTAAGTAGTGAATAGAATTTTCTATCAAAAATTCAACCTATTCCAATTTTTTTACACCGTTAAACCAGAAAGTATCCCATACCGGCCGTTAAAAATTGTCAATTTTGTGAGCTTTTGATCATAAGGTAAATGATGTTGAAAAATTATAAAATTTGATTTCTAGAAGTTTTAAATACTCTAGATAATATTTAACAGTGTGGATCGTCGATTCGGAAGCTCTATCATCGAACACAACTTATGAATACGAGGGCGATAGTACTCATATATATATATATATTGAGTCCGGCTACTATACTCTTAATAATAGTATTGTAGCTCTACACGATATGCATATTCTATATTTTAAAATTTAAAAAGGTATCTATCAAATATCAATACTTTAAGAGGAATGCATTTAAAAATGCCCCAACAATAAAATAATTAAACAACAATAAGTAAGAAAAATGGAAAAAGAAAAGAAAAAACCTCCCGCACATGGAGATTGGAGGAAGACGACAAAAGAGAAGGGAAGAGGGGTTATGCAGCAATGCTACTTATATACCATACAATATTTTTATGGTCTCTATATATCTGATCAATTATTTTAATTAAAATTTAAAAAATTATATTAATTCTTGAATTTAAGGGTGTAACATGCGAGGTTATGTTCCATATAGCATTTGTACAATATCATTTATGTTTCAAGCCAACCAAATTTTTTCTTTTAAGGGTACGTGAAGTCATAACAAATTTTTTTAGAAAAAATTAAGATGATATTAGTGAACCCCACACAATTTGATTGGTTGTGAATATGGTTATATGGTGCTACTGTCACTTTTGAAACTTTTTTATAACATACAGGGATAAAATTCAAGGTGTACAGAGAGAAAGTGTAAGTATATATGTTGTAAATCTTATATCCTTCAATTTAAAATTTTTTTTAAAATACTAATATTAAAAAAAAAGTGATAAGTAAAAAATAATGATCCTAAATTAAGAGAGTGAAAACTGTACGTACATCTCACTTCAAAGTATTGGATGAGGGATAAGGGGAGGGATAAGGGATAACCCCTTATCACCTCTAGAGATGTCATCGGGTCGGATTCGGAGTGGATTTTTAAAAATCCGAAACTGAACCCGACTCCAAACCCGAGACCCGAACCCGACGGATTTTAAAAATCCATATCCAAACCCGAATCCGATCAAAAATTCGAAACTCGAACCCGAACCCGAACCCGAACCCAAAAATTTGAACCCGAAACAATTATTTCTTTTTTCAATATTTCAAAATATATTATATTAAATCTAAATTTTTAAAATACAAATTCAAATATAACATCAAATTTTTATATATATATTATATATAATACAAAATAAATTCGGGTTCGGGTCGGGTTTGGGCCGGGTTCGGGTTCGGGTCGGGTACAATCAAAATCCATATCCGAATCCATATCCTTCAGGTTTCTATTTTTTATATCCAGGTCCGAATCCATATCTATATCCATTCTTTCGGGTTCGGGTTCGGGTTCGAATAAAATTTTGAATATCCATACCCATTAACATCCCTAATCACCCCTTTTATACCCAAACATAAATTTTTACGCGAGAATAGTAATTTTCGGATATCTGAAATAAGCTGGTATAACTATTCCAACCAACACCTTCATTTTTTATATATAACTACTAACTATTTTTCTTATTCTATATTATCTATCCAAACGCTATTTTTTCTATTCCCGAAAACAACACAATTTTTATATATAAATACTATTTTTCTTATTCCTATACTTATAGTTATTTCTGTAATAACTATTCTTATTTATACCAGAGCCAAACACTACCTAAATAATATTACTATTGAGGGAAATTAAGGAGTGATGTGATGTTGATATATAAAGCTGATAGAATATGTATCGATCCGCGCGCACCCCACCAGTGCAATGCAGCAGATAAATTTCCATATCAAAGTCCGAGCAATGATGCGTCAAAATCTCATCGCCGTCAACGTCAAGATGTTGATGGCGATGGATGGATGGACGGATGGATGGATGGATGGATGCATGCATGCGAAGTGCAGGAGGCGAGAGTGGAAGGAATCATGGCGCGGCAGCGAAAGAGGAAGATGGACCTATCCAATTCCGGACGTGGGCTTCCTCTCTCTCTGTCTCAAGTCCAAATCAAATCTTCTTCTCCTGCCGCATACGATCCTCCATATTTGCCACCATTTTTTTTTTTTTTTCGTTTGTTCTAAACTCTTTTTTTGAGTTTAACCTTCCAGCCATGCTTGCCCCTTTAATCTGATATATTATATGAATATGTTAGGGAGGCCATTATAAATCTCGTATGTTCGTGTTGAATACACGTGTGTCAGACTTATGTGCGTGATGTATTGCAGATCGATAGAATTGTAAGCTTTGCATATTCGCATCGATTGCATGTCTGTCTATGTCGAATTCACATCTGCATGAGATACAAGTCAGAGGCATGCACGCTAAAATATATATTTTTTATTTTAATTTTATATATATATATATATATATATATATATATATAAGATAATAAATATTATAACTCTTTGACGAATGCCTGTAAATTCTTTTTGAACGATATAAATAAATTTTATATGGTAAAATATTTAATTTCTTAAAGCTAAAATGTATTTTACCCCTTTAATATATCACGTGCTATGCTTAACCCCTTCGATAAAAAAAAAAGGGAAAACTTCAAACACTCCCGAGGTTTCGAACTTTCTCACTTTAGTACTCTGTGGTTTAAAGTATATCAAATTAGTACCCTGTGGTTTCGCACTCACTACAACAGAATTAGATTATAGGGACATATGTTTGAAACACTTTTGTGTAAGTGTTCCATTTATGCCAAAATTTTTAAAAAATTTACTGCTTAAATATAAAGCCCAATCCAACAAAAAATAAAAAGTTACTCTACTCAACCCACCCCACCCTTCCCATTCGGCCCAATTACAAATAGAAAAGAAAAAAAAAAAAAAAAAAAATCGATTACCATCTCCCATTCTTCCCTCACTCAATCCACTGAAATTCTAGACGAAGAGCCCTTCCCTCTCGTCCTCCTCCGCCACCGCAGCCAACGAGGTAGAGTTCCGGCGGTTGCTAAATATTTAAATAAGTGTTGGTAAATTAGCATCACTTTTTTTAGGTTATAGCGACACTCTTTAACTGTCACTATATATATAGCGACCCCACATATAGCAACACTTTTTAAAAGTGTCGATAATTTAGCCAGTAGCACTTTTTTTGACATGTACCGACATTTAAAAGTGTCGCTATATGCCTTTTTGTTGTAGTGACTTTCTTAATTTAGTACCCTGTGGTTTAAAGTGTATCAAGTTAGCACCCTGTGATTCGCACTTTCTCACTTTAGTACCCTATGATTTAATATTTTGTTAAATTATATACAAAAAACTTCAGATACCCTACCTAGGTTTATCAAATATTTATTTTAGTACCTTTAAGTTCTAACTTTGTTACTAATTTAACGAAAAAAATACCCCAAAATGGATAATAAAAAGAGAAAATGAAACCACAGGGTACTAACTTGATAGAAAAATGAAACCACAGAGTACAAACTTGATACACTTTAAACCATAGGGTACTAAAGTGAGAAAGTGCAAAACCACAAGGTATTAACTTGATACACTTTAAAGTACAGAAAACTAAAATGAGAAAGTGCGAAACTACATGGAGGTATTTGAATTTTTTCCAAAAAAAAAAAAAGCACTTAACCCTTCTGAAAAGCTAACACGTTAGCACCTAACCTTTTGGATAAAAACATTTACAATTAACTATCTTGAGGGTGGAAAAAAATAATAAACTGGAGACATATTTTGTCATATCACTATTTTCTTCAACATTATAATCTGGTAAGATATTTTTGATATTTTAAGAAGAATTAGGTGCATATTTTTATATTTAGTATATAAAGTGCAACATGCAATATATTGAAGGCAATTATTTATATTTTAGTTTTTTTAAATATGTGAATTATCAATAAAAATTTTATTAAATTTTATTCGTAGGATAGATTTATTCATACATAAATTGCAACATGCAATATATTGAAGGCAATTATTTACATTTTAGTTCTATATGTGAATTATCAATAAAAATTTTATTAAATTTCATTCGTCTGATAGATTTATTAATATACTGACAAAATTAATATTATATACATGATAAATATATTTATTATTATATTAAAAATACTATATTTTATTTACTATGTTCATATTGTATTCGTATCCTAATTTTTTTGAAGCTATCGATTTATCATGACCGAGTCGTTTCGTGTTCCTCTTGTTGGTGATGCCTAGAATATATTCCTTCAGGCATTGTTTGGTTTAAGGATAAAGAAGAGAATAAGGAAAATTAAGACCTTATTCCTCTCTTTAATATTTCCAAACAAAAAAAAATTGCCAATTCGATCTACTTTTAACGGGTTATCCTAGAATAACCCATTAAGAGGGCAGAATTGAAATGGTGGAACAACGATTCCTCTCCTTATACTTCTACCAAATTAATAATAAAATATTATTTAATTAATATATTATATATTAATTTATTTTCTAATCAACTAGATAAATAATTAAATACTTAATTTATTACTCTAATAAATATTTTAATTAACTATTTTAATAATTAATTTATTACTTTAATTAATTTGTTAATTAAATAATTAATTATTTAGTGTACTTACTCAATAATCAATATTTATATTGATTAATTAATTAATATTTTGTCTAATTTAACTATCTGATTGTTATTAACTATTTTATTTATTAAGTTATTAATTACTAATTAAATTATTAATTACTAATTAATTTATTAATTAACATTTAGGGTTGTTTAGCAATATTCATGGTTAATTAGTAAATTAAATAAGTTGAATTATTATTTATTTGATATTTTGTATAAATTAATTTGATAAAATATTATTATGTTAAGCTATAATTATTCTTATCCCTACTATTCCAATTTAATTATCCAAACGATATTTTTTTTATTTTCGAAAAAAATTCAGTTTTTATCCAAACGCAAAATTGATTTTATTCATGTTTACCCCAAGAATTGTACCTATCCTAGGAATAGCCTAAAATAGCTTATTTCCGAACCAAATGATACTTTAATAAATTACTAGTAGGTAGCAAATGATAAATAAAGGTTGTGATTATAGGTCTAAAATAAAATATCATAGTCAATTTATAAGTTGTATTTTATAATAAAATAAATCAACTCATAGATAGAATAATGCTTTCCTTCTAAATCAAAAATATTGAGAACTTTTGAAACCGACAGAGCACTAAGGTTTTTATTATCTCCCATGCCAAAAAGGTTGCCTTAAGGTTTTATTTTGAATGTCAGAATAAGAAGATATTTGATGATAACTTATTTTGTATAATTTTCTTTTTGATATCATGGAAAGAATACGCTAGTTTCACGTTTTACTATTTAAAAGATCTTAACATATATATTTCTATAATATGATACTCATACTCATTTTAGACAATTAATTATACTTTTTATTATCAAATACTACATATATACTTTAGATATAATTCTTGAAAACCTGTGGAACTTACAATTAGAATTGATATTTAGGTGTTCGGTCGGAATCCGATTCGTTGACGTCCCTAATACCTGGAGTGGAGGCGTCTCTCTGTCACAACCGCATAGAAACAATAAAAACCCCAACAAATTCTTTAATCTTAAAAGGCAACATTTTGCCAAACGTCAGGAAACATCCGATTGCTCAATCTAATGAAAGCAGTTAATTAACTAGCCTGAAATGAATAATACGTAGTACGACTCTGAGATAGTGACGTAACAAATCTTAAATGCACTAGGGTGTTTAATTTGCATCTTAATTTGATTTTGTGATTTACTATAAAATAATTTACTAGGATGCGTTTTTTTTTTTTTTTTTTTTTTTTAAGGCCAATTTGTATTGAAAATCTACTAGTTTTGAGCTTTTACAAAAATAGGTTATCTTTTTTAATTTTACAAATTTAGGTCGAATTTTCAAAAAACTAACTAAAATACTCTTATTTTCTTTTCTTTCTTCTCTTTTTTTCTCTCTTGTTATTTTTTTCTTTCTTTCTCTCCCCACGGGGCAACGGAGGCAGAGGCAACTTGCCTCGCCTCTGTCCGGCGCACTCTTACCCTCGCCTGTGCACCCCCGCCTTCCTCGCCTCCGACTCCGCCAATGCCGTGCCGCAACCCTCTTTCTAATTTTTTTCTTTCTTTCCGACCATCCTCCATCACCTCCCCAGCTCTTTACGATAGTAAAGAGCGTAACGCTGTGTTCTCTTCATCTTATTTTTTTCGCACATTCTTTTGCTTTCTCTTTGAGCCCCCTCTACGGCCTCTGCGATTCTCTACGATGGTAACGAAAACAACGTCGTGTGCTCTTACTCTACTTTCGCCGGCGCAGGCACTAACACCGGCGCCGGGAAAGGAAGACTCGGAGCAAACATAGATAAGAGCAGAACCAAGAAAAAAATATAAAAAATAAATAAAATAAAAAAAATAAAGAATAAAATATAAAAAAAATATTATTTTTCTAAAAAAAATAAAGAATCAGAGAGAAAAGAAGAAGATGATGAAAATGCACTGTTTCAAAAGAACATTGCACTGTTTTAAAAAAATTACACTTTTCTGAATGAAAGTTGCACTCTTTGAATGAAACTTACAGTCTTTAAGCAAAAATTACACTATTTTTTCTCATCCACACGAAAATAAAGAAGAAGGAGGAAGAAGAAGAGAAATGATGTAATTTTCGTCTAAAAAGTGCAACTTTCTTTCAAATAGTGCAATTTTTATTCAGAAAAGTTTAATTTTTCTTTTAAATAGTATAAGTTTTCTTTAAAACAGTGCAACGTTCCTCTAAAATAGTGTAACTTCATCATCTTCTTTTTCTTTCTATCTGATTTTTTATTTTTCATGTAACTTCTTTTCACCCTCATCGTTTCCTCCACCGCCTCAGGGCCCTTGGTAACGGTAACGAGGGCGGTGCCACGTACTCTTTCTCCATCTCCTCCTCTGCCGGCAATGGCGGCTCTCGGCGATGGTAACGAAGGCGGCGTAGCCTCCGCCTCTGCCAACGCCGGAGAAGATGAAGGAGAACTCGAAACGGATCCGAATGAGGGATGGAGGAGATGAGGTCGTTGTCGAGGAGGTGCTCATCGCCGGTGAGGGTGAGGATAAAAATATGCGGCCATCTCCAAGAAACGAACAAAGATACAGATGGTAGAAAAAAAACAAGAATAAAAAGTAAAAAAGATAAAGAATTTTTTTATAAAAAGATAATTATATATCATTTTTCGGTAACAGTAATGATATATAATGGTTCTTCTCATTTGGGTTCGCTTCGAGTTCTCCTTTTCCTTCTCCAACGTCGGCGCAGGCGGAGGTGGAGGAGGCGGCACTGTCACGGCCCGGATTACACGTTCCCCGGGCACGCCGACAAATCCGTCGTATACAAGAAAATTTTTCCTGTATACGAAGCGTAGCTGTATCTGTAAAACATACAATACTATAACCAGTAGTATAGAGCTGTTAGGAAAGTAAACAGGTAGAACTGAAAGGAAGTTCCATATACATACATAGCATCCAGGTACAAAGTACTCGCTCCAGTGAGTTAAAACATATGTATATACACGAACTCTCAAAAATGAAAACAACAAATACCACTACCTGCAGTGGGTGATCCTCTATCTCGGCGACTCGTCGGGTAGGGCTCTAGCTCGCAACGCCCTTGCCGCGATCTGCCTCAGAAGATGCAGCAGCCGGAACCGATGTCTCTGTAAAAGAAGAGTAACAACTGGGCGTGAGAACTACTGTAAAAACAAGTAGTCCTCAGTGGGTACCGTCCTCAACAACGTCGGTCCACCCACTAAGTCTACAGAAGAGAGCAAGGATAGTAGAAAATGCTAGAAGAAAATCTACAGCTACAAGCCACTACACTATCATGCTCTACACTAACCAACTGTAGTAAATGTCAATCTTGACCCAATCTCACTGAACTGTAAGCATACCCGTCCCTGAGACTGTTAACACACCCGTCCCGCCCGGTTGCGACTATACAGCTATCTCTACACTAAGCAGTCCGTGGAGAGTAAGTCCAACCTGCACGAACGACACCAACGCGAAAGCACAACGTCCGTCTCCGGAGTGGCACTCGTCGGAGCTACCTAACCGAATATGCAGCCTATCTCTGTCGAGCTCAATCCGGCTCTCACAACCCCAAGTCAAGTAACAGAGTCCAACTGGTCTAACAATCAACAGGTCACATGCTCTCGGCACAATCTGACGCCAAAACGGCAATATGGGTTCACCGTCAACCCCGACGGCCCCCAACAGTTCAGAACAGTCTGAATGCTACTGTAAAAATACACTCGGCATCCCAGCACGAGCGTAACTGAAATCTAAACTATTTGGGGTATTCACCACGCCGATACTGCGGCGATACAAAATAACAACGGCTCCTAGAGCTAAATCAGGTAGTTTAAACATATGACAGATCATAATCGCAGTTTTCTTCTAAGTCATATCCAAGTCCAACATGTGCAAGTAGATAGTCACAGTATTAAGCTCCAATTCAGATTCTACATATAAATATGCCAAAATTCATGACCAAGAAATCTCTATCAACGAACCAACACAACAACACATGTCGATAATCTATATACTTAGAAGATAAACCGACGATTAACCCACCTCGAAAGTTAATCCCAATCCAGTGCGACGTCGAGAATGGCGGAATCGCACCCTCGCCCGGCCTCCTCGCGATGCTACGATGACGAACGCACACTCGAACGGCACCGCGGGGCGACGTCAGCGTCGATCCGAGCTCCAACCGGGTTCTCCTCCTCCTTGCGTACGGTCAAGTATAAGAGAGAGAGAAAAACATCACACTCTCAGTTAATTGAGAGGATAAACATGAAAAGGGTAGGTGGCATCCTTATCACAACAAAATGACCACCATGCCCTTTACCAACTCAAAGAAAGAAAGAAAAACAAAAGAAAACCCAAGGATACTACAGGCACCGCCCTCGTTACCGTCGTCGAGGGTTGCAAGCGCCAGCTGAGGAGGAGATAGAGGAAGAAGATGTGGCGCCGCCCTCGTTACCGTCGCCGAGGGCCACCGAGGCGGTGGATGAGACGATTAGGCGCAGAGGGTGAAAAGAAATTACAAGAAAAATAAAGAATCAGATAGATAAAAAGAAAATGATAAAGTTACACTATTTCAAAGAAACGTTGTACTATTTTTAAAAAAAACTTTTACTATTTGAGAGAAAAATTAAACTTTTCTAAAAAAAAAAGTATACTATTGAAAAAAATTACATTCTTTGGACGAAAATTATACTATTTCTCCTCTTCCTCCTCTATCTTCTTTGTTTTCGTGTGGATGAGGAGAAATAGTATAATTTTCGTCTAAAGAGTGCAAGTTTCGTTCAAAAAGTGCAATTTTTATTCAGAAAAATGTCATTTTTTTAAAAATAGTGCAACGTTTCTTTGAAATAGTGCATCTTCATCATCTTCTTCTTTTCTCTCTCATTCTTTTTTTTTATTGTAGAAAAAAATATTTTCTTATATTTTCTTATTTATTTTTTTATTTTATTTATTTTTATATTTTTTTCTTGGTTTCGCTCTCGTCCGCGCTCGGTCCAAGTCCTCCTTCTCTGGCGTCGGTGTCAGTGCTTGCACTAGCGAAGGTGGAGTAAGAGGACGCGGCACNATTTTTCGGTAACAGTAATGATATATAATGGTTCTTCTCATTTGGGTTCGCTTTGAATTCTTCTTTTCCTTCTCCAACGCCGGCGCAGGCGGAGGTGGAGGAGGCAGCACTATCACGGCCCGGATTACACGTTCTCCGGGCACGCCGACAAATCCGCCGTATACAAGAAAATTTTTCCTGTATACGAAGCGTAGCTATATCTGTAAAACATACAATACTACAACCAGTAGTATAGAGCTGTTAGAAAAATAAACAGGTAGAACTGAAAGGAAGTTCCATATACATACATAACATCCAGGTACAAAGTACTCGCTCCAGCGAGTTAAAACATCTGTATGTACACGAACTCTCAAAAATAAAAACAACAAATACCACTACCTGCAGCGGGTGATCCTCTATCTCGGCGACTCGTCGGGTACACCCACTAAGTCTGCAAAAGGGAGCAAGGATAGTAGGAAAAGCAGGAAGTACACTCTACCGCTATCAATCACTACACTATCATGCTCTACACTAACCAACTGTAGTAAATGTCAATCTTCACCCAATCTCACTGAACTGTAAGCATACCAGTCCTTGGGACTGTGAACACACCCGTCCCGCCCGGTTGCGACTATACAGCTACCTCTAACTAAGCAGTCTGTGGAGAGTAAGTCCAACCTGCACGAACGACACCAACGCGAAAGTACAACGTCCGTCTCCGGAGTGGCACTCGTGAGAGCTACCCAACCAAGTATGCAGCGTATCTCTGTCGAGCTCAATCCGGCTCTCACAACCCCAAGTCAAGTAACAGAGTCCAATTAGTCTAACAATCTACAAGTCACGTGCTTTTGGCACAATCTGACGCCAAAACGACGATATGGATTTACCGTCAACCCCGACGGCCCCTAACAGTTCAGAACAGTCTGAATGCTACTGTAAAATTACACTCGGCATCCCAGCACGAACGTAACTGAAATCTAAACTATCTGAGGTATCCACCACGCCGATACTGCGATGATACAAAATAACAACGGCTCCTAGAGCTAAATCAGGTAGTTTAAACATATGACAGATCATAATCGTAGTTTTCTCCTAAGTCATATCCAAGTCCAACATGTGCAAGTAGATAGTCACAGTATTAAGCTCCAATTCAGATTCTACATGTAAATATGCCAAAATTCATGAACCGAGAAATCTCTATCAACGAACCAATACAACAACACTTGTCGACAATCTATGTACTTAGAAGATAAACCGACAATTAACCCACCTCGAAAGCTAATCCCAATCCAGTGCGACGTTGAGAACGGCGGAATCGCACCCTCGCCCGGCCTCCTCGCGATACTATGATGACGAACGCACACTCGAACGGCACCGCGGGGCGACGTCGGTGTCGATCCGAGCTCCAACCGGGTTCTCCTCCTCCTTGCGTACGGTCAAGTATAAGAGAGAGAGAAAAACATCACACTCTCAGTTAATTGAGAGGATAAACATGAAAAGGGTAGGTGGCATCCTTATCACAACAAAATAACCACCATGCCCTTTACCAACTCAAAGAAAGAAAGAAAAACAAAAGAAAACCCAAGGATNGTTGATCCAAACAGCAAGGAGAGAAAAAAAAAAAAAACTGAACGGGAGCAAAAAGAAAAGGAAAGAGAAAATATAACAAGAATTTTGGTCAATTTTCTAAAATTCCGACCCCAATAAGCAAACTTCAAAAAGGCGGCATACTTTTGCAAAAGTTCTAAACTAGCGAATTTTTTATGCAAAATGGCCTTTTTTTTTATTGAATCTAAATACTTTAGATTTCAAAATTTAAATTTTATCTTAAATTCAAAATTTTAAGTTTAAAATTTTACAATTGTAAATTTTAAAATTTAAATTTAAATTCTTAATTTAAATTTAAACTTTGAAACCAAAATTTAAATTTAAAGTTTAAATCAGAATTAGATTTCTAGAGGTTTGAAATACTTCTTATTAAGGACATTTAAAATGAATTGATTCTGAAAATCAAAATTAGATTTTTAAAAAAAGAATTGCCAAACGCTCTATTGAAGAAAAAAAATCAGTTTAGACTCAAATAACTTTCTCGAGTCTAGGCCAAACATCCCAAGAGTTGAGCCTTTCTGTTGGAATTTATTGCACTAACACTTGGTGTGTTTTGAAATTTCTGTGTATCGAACGTGTTTGAAGCTTGTGTTTTTGGGAGAGATAATTTTGTATTTTGCCTAAAACATGAATAAAATTTCTTGCCCCATCTTCACTCGTGAGTGTAGGCCAATGGTCGAACCATGTAAATATCGGTGTGCTCTTTTCTTTTTATTCTACATTAATTTTTTGGATCTTTTTTCGCCATTATACTTTGCATTATGAAATTCGATGTTTAGTTATTTAAAATGTTCTAAATTATGTTTGATACGACTTATCAATTTGAAAACTCTATTGTAAATCGTCAAAATCGACTTATGAGTACGAAGACGGCCTCTATACTTATAATAATATAGTAGCTCTACTCATTAAACCCTTACTCCCAAAAACATATATAGGTAAAAAAATATATAGGTAAAGGAGCTATTAGCTTAATATGGTGAGCATCTTGCCTCGTGATGGGAGGTTGAGTTAGGTTGAGTCACGTCCGAAATAGTAGGAGGCTAAATTAGGCGGGCTAAGTCACATTTGATATGGGTGTGACATTTGAAGTGGTAGAAGGCTGGATTGGGTTGAGTTATAATCAAGACCAATAGGCACTATATTTGTACGATTTAAGTGAATTAGCTGTATTTTTCTTTATGATATTTCAATACTCTCATATCGGATAGGATCGAGATTGTGATTAGGAACAAAAGAGATTACAAATCCTAATAATAATAACTGAGCATAAATATTTTTGGCCGCTGATTTGGATCCAATAATTATAATTTTATTATTGCTAGTGGGTTGAGTCACTACATTTAGTATTAGAGTCGATTCACCAGTCGGAAGTGTGAGGTGGGCTTCACATCTCCTAGTAATCTTCTAATATGTGCGGGCTTAAGCATTTTAGGCTAATAGTTTGAGCTTAAAATGTTTTTACTATTAGTATGTCGGATCTTTACGTTCTAACTACTAGTGCATTTTGTAATTGACCTATTGCTGGTTAATATCTAGGTTCAGAATGCATTTTATCCCAAAAGTCATGATATGAGGTGGGCCTCAAATTTTCTAGTGATCTTGTGCTGTATGCGGGCTTTTAGGCCAGTAATTTAGGCCTAATAAATTATTATTATTAATAAGTCGAATCTTTACGTTTTAGCTGGTTAGTATCTAGTTTTAAAATGCATTTTATCCCATAAGTCATGATACTTATTTCTATTTTAATTTTCATTTGTAATTTTCTTTTTAGCATGCATCAGCGGTCTGTAAAATTGCTTGCTACTAAAAGCTTTTGTGGCAAATTCATTTGAACGTAGGGGTGGAAATAAGCTAAGCTTGAGCGAGCTTATTTTAGCTCAAGCATAATTAACTTGAAATTAATTTCAAGACTAAATTTAGGCTTAAGTTCAGTTTGAAATAAAATTCGAGCCAAGCTCGAGTGAACCTAACTTCGAGTCGAGTGAACTCGAGTCCTAAATGAGCCGCTTAAAATTCTTAACATCATATAATTTATAATTTACTTTTTTATAAAATATTATCAAAATTTTGATATAATAGTTTAATATACAAAATAAATGCATGAAATACGGTATTATAATATTAAGAAAAATAATTTAGGGAAAGCGATTCTGTGAGTAAGTGAAAGAGAGGGAAAGAGAGTAATTAGTAGAATTTTGCTGGTTTAGTTTTGTGGACCAATTAATATTCTCAATAACCTAAACTCTCTGTATATATAACTAAAATACATAATATATATTATTATATATAATTAAAAGAGCTAGGCTAGTATACTATCGGTAGTACGGAGGCCTCCGTGCTACTAAATTGTTTTCAATGATGCGGCTTTCAAATTGACGATCGGCTCCATTAGATTTAATCTACACTATTAAAAATATTTGGAAACTAAATTTCATAATTGTTCGACATCATTTACCTATCAAACAAGTAGTCTAAAAATGAACGGCTGAATATAAAAATCTCATAAAAAATGATGAAAAAGACATGAATTTAAGATCAGAGGTACTGATCTTACTTTAAATAGTGAAACAGAGGTACTGATCTTACTTTAAATAATTTTTATTAAAATTTCATCGGATTTGGATTGATCTACACCAAACGCATCACGTCGACCATTAAAATTGTCAATTTTAAGACCTTTTGATCACTAGCGAAATGTTGTCAACAAATTATGAAATTTAGTTTTCAAATACTTTTAATAGTATAGATCAAGTCTAGTGGAGCCGATCGTCGATTTTGAAGCCGCATCATTAAAAACAATTTGGTAGCACGGAGGCCTCCGTGCTATCTATAGTATACCAGCCTAGCTCTAATTAAAATATAGGGGGAACTTCAAATACTCCCCGTGGTTTCGTATTTTCTCACTTTAGTACCCTGTAGTTTAAAGTGTATCAAGTTAGTACCCTGTGGTTTCGCACTTTCTCACTTTAGTATATTGTGGTTTTAAGTGTATCAAGTTAGTGCCCTGTGGTTTCGCACTTTCTCACTTTAGTATGCTGTGATTTAATATTTCGTTAAATTATATACCCCAAAATGAATAATAAAAAGAGAAAATTGAAACCACTGGGTACTAATTTTATACAAAAATGAAACCACAGGGTACTAACTTGATACACTTGAAACCACAGGGTACTAAAGTGCGAAAGTGTGAAACCATAGGATACTAACTTGATACACTTTAAACCACATAGTACTAAAGTGAGAAAGTGCGAAACTACAGGGGGGTATTTGAAGTTTCCCCTAAAATATATATTATATAAAATTTATGAATATTTTTAATATAGAGAGAGAGAGAGAGTTGGAATACTATTAATAGTACTTGGGATTTTTTGCTTTTAATTTTTTAGCCGTTAGATTTACATTTCAATCAATTACATCATTTAGATCATACTATTCAATTATCTACCCACTCAACCCTAGAGGATCACTATTATCTTAACCCTACAAAATTTCATTGAAAGGTTGAAAACTAAATAGCAAAAAAGTCTAAAAACTATTAATAGTATTCCAGCCCAAATACTCAAGCTCAGCTGGAAATATATCTCGAGTTTTTTCCTCTATTCAAGCCAAGCTTATTTAATGTAGTGTTCCTGAGGTTTGGATAGGATTGACTACAGTATTAGTGACTGGTCAACACGTCTAGAGAGTGTCGGACTGAGTCGGAGTCATTTCTGCACGAAATGGATGCAGAAATAGACTTGGCGCACTCAATGGAGCAAAACTAGAGTTTTGCCAGTTTCGGGCGCCCAGAACTGGATTTGGATCACCCGGAACTTGAGTGCTAGTTTGAACAGAACTGGAAGCCAATTCGAATCCTGATTTCGGGCACCCGGAAGTGGGTCCGAAAATTCACCTCGTTAATATCGTTTGAGCTGACACGTGTTGGTGGTAGGTGAGGTCCAACGGAGCCGGATATGGGCGCAGCACACTGCGTGCGAAGGAACCGATGAGAATCATTTGTGCAGCCTGGAGGTTTCGGATGCCCAGAATATGGTTTTGGGCGCCCGAAACTGTCCGTTTCTGCAGGGGTATCTGATTGGAAAGGGGTGTTCTTGGGGCTTATTCTATCCATCCAGCTCACTATAAATAGATGGAACTCGACCCCTTTCAGCTATTTTCCTCCCTTCTTCACAGTGAAGCCTCACTTTGCATCTAAGTCCCTCAAATTACTCCAAATTTCACAATTCCAAGTTTGAGGATTGCTGATTCTGCAGATTTCCAGCAGCAACCTTCGGCGTTTTGGCTCGTGTGCCACGTAGGAAGCTCCGTTTGCTGTGAAACTTGGTTTGGTGGATTCTAGATTTCAAGAGAAATTCGTGGAGCCCAATTTGACAGAAATTGATTAAGGTTTGTGTAGTCAATTTCATGTCTTTCTTTGCTGCTCTTGCTTTGGACTTGAATTGGAGTTTTCTTGGTTTTGCATGGTGCAATCTTTGGGGGAAGTGGGATTTTGGACCTAAGGGTGATTCTCCGTCATAGTCCACTGGATTTGGGACCTTTCCTCACCTGATTTGAAGATCGGAAGGTGAAGTTAGCATTGTAGTTGAGGAAATGTTAAGCTTAAGTGCTGAGTTTTGGGACTTGTGATGCAAATGTTGATGTTTTGATGTTCAGATCTTTGAGGAGGGTTAATGTTGGTCCAGAGGTGTTTACGGTTGGGTTTCCCTGTGTCTTCGTGACCTCCTCGCTGCCGTGGGATTAGCGCTAGAGGTGGGTTATCATCGGTTTTTCCTCCTAAGTACATGCGTAGTCAACATGTATATTTTCAGCCTTTGTATATCATATTTTTAGCTCGAGTTCATCGATTATCACGTTAGAAGCAATCTGAATTTGGAGCATGCTGAAATGAATTAGATAAATAATATATGTTGGACGTGGATTTGACTTAGGAGAAAACTGACGCTTCTACACTGTCATATGTTAAAACTACCTGATTAAGCTGTAGGAGACGTAATTTGATTGTATCACCGCAGTTTGTGGGCGGTGGATATTTGGGATACTGTAGAATATGTTTATGCTCGTGCTGAGATGCCGGGCATATTTTTACAGAAGTGTCTAGGCTGTTTCAGACTGTCGAGTGCCGTCGGGGTTGACGGTGGACCCAAATTGCTGTTTTGGCATGAGATTGTGCTGAGGGCACGTGAGTTTGGTTGTTAGACCCTGTTTACTTGACTTTAGTCTGTGAGAGGATTAAGCTCGGCAGAGACACGCTTGCATACTCGATTGGTTAGCGCCCACGAGTGCCACTCCAGAGTCGGGCTTTGTGCGTTTGCGTTGGTGTCGTTCTATCTTGGTTGGACTTGCTCTTCACAGACTATTTAGTGTGGAGGTAGCTGTATAGCTTCGACAGGCGGGACGAGTGTGCTCATAGTCCCTGGGACGAGTATGTTTACAGTTCTTAGTGAGTTTGGGCTTGAGCTTGTTTTATTCTACAGATATTACTGTCGAATCATGATAGTACAGTGGCATGTGGCTGTAGATTTGTTCTAACTTTTCTTTCTATCATTGAGTATTCATATGTAGACTTAGTGGGTGAGCCGATGAGTTGAGGGCGGTACCCACTGAGGACTACTTGTTCTTGCAATAGTTCTCACGCCCAGTTGTTACCCCTATTTTTGTAGAGCCGTCGCCTTCGGCTGCTGCTGCTGCTGATTCTTATCGTGGAAAGGGTGTTGCGAATTAGAGCCATTCTCAGTTGCTGCTGATCTGGAGGAGTACCAGCTACAGATAGTTGTAGTTTTTGGTCCTTTGCATACAGATGTTATATCTCGCCTGAGCGAGTATATATGCATCCGGATGTTATGTATGTATTGAACCACTGTGATTATTTATGTTTTATTCCTTTCTAGTAGCTCTATACTACTGGTTGTAGTGTTGAATGATTTCATATACATGTACAGCTTTACTTCGTATACAGAAAAAAAATTTATGTATCCGGCGGGTCTGTTAGCGTGCCCGGAGAACGAGGTAATCCGGAACGTAACATTTAATTTCCAACATATTTTCAACAAACTGAATATCAAGTCGAATGCGAGTCGAACACAGCTGGCTCGCTTATTTGCCGGCCCTATTTGAATGTACGTAAATAAACATCTCTATCAAAAAAATATCAAATGAGACACTAAACATTCTTCAAAAGTTTGTACTTAGAATTATATATGGCAAGGGATTTTATTAATTCCTGTAATGTAATTTATGATGTCACATGTATTGGGCAATTAAAGGTGTATGAGGTTGGGATTCCAAAGCATTTCCCAACAATTATTACTACCTAAATAGTTGGCAATTGTCTAGGAGAGCTAACTACTCCCGAAGTCAGAAGTTCGTATCTTTTTAGAATATTTAAGTAAGAAGAATATTCAAAATAGCAACTTTTCAAATTATCTTCATTTTTGTTTCTAAGAGGGTCTTGAGACAGTAGACCAAAGACAACTTGAAAGGGAAAACCAAAGCCTTTCCAGTCTTAAAAAATGATTAACAAACCCTTATATATTTATTCTATATCTCCAAAATTAATAAGTGTAAGATATGCAATTTTTTTTGATATATAAATAGTTTTTTTTCTTTTTTTTTTTCTGTAAAGAATATTATCTATATATTTCAAAAAATAATAAATATTTTTTAAAAATTTTTAATTCTAAAATTTATGTAAAATATATAGCTCCTTTAGTGGTGTACATGTAGCCTTACTTTTTTTCATAACTTAACAAAATCTAAAGAATAAAATCTTGCCTTGCACTTTATCTCTTTCCTCAGTTAGGGATCGTTTATTTACATGTAGTTGCAACTGCATTGCAGTTGTAATTATATACAAATACAAATTTTGTGTTTGGTTTGATATATTTAACTCCAATTGCTGCAGTAGAAACTGCAGGAGGAGGCCCAACTGCAGCAGTTCGAAGTACGCCTAAATTAGCCGCAGTTTTAACTACAGCAGTTTGAGAGAGTAACTTTAAATAAAAGATATGCTTACCTCATCAATATTTTTTAAACAAAAATTATTTTCCGTTTTTATATTAAAGGTAATCTCATCATCATATATATAAAATAATAAAATTTTAAAAATTATTTCTCAACTGCATACAACCAAACAAATTAGTTAGACTTATAGCGCTTTCTACTATATCCAACCAAACATGATTCATGTAGTTATAATTGCTGTATTTTCAATTGCATGCATATCTAACTACGCTGCATTTATAATTACATCTAACCAAATGATCCCTTAGTTCTTTACGTAAAAATTTACTCTTTAAGTTAAACTCTATATTCTTCTATTATGTAAAACAGAATCAAAAATTCTGGTAACCAATAAAAATGTATGTGAAACTCCACGAGAACGAGTTGGCAAATAACTATAGTTATATTCAACAAACATAATCATATAAATTACATAAATTACTCTATAGAATGCAATTTTGACAGTTTTAGTCGAGAAAATTTTTTTTTACTTACAGTTAGATATATTCTATAATTACAAGTTAGATAATTATTCAATTATGTAATTAATGTGATTGTCAAATTATTTCAGTGAAATAGATGGCGAAATTCAATAATAATTTTAAAATTTTAAACCTATTTAATATAATAGTAAAATATAGAATTCAAATTAAGAAAATTTTATAAAAAATATAATTAAGTATAGAGCAAAATGCAAGAGGATTATTTATTTATTTATTTATTTTGTAATTTAGCCTAAAGAGCAAGCAATGCTACTAGTAATCTAAAAATGAGTGTAAATTTTAAATTCTTGCCTTTAAAGGCATAGAATATTTTTATTTTTAATAAAAATAAATCATTGAATGATGGGTTGTAAAGTAAGTACCATATAATTGTGTGTAAATAATATTTTTTTAAAGAAAAATACTATTTGCCAAATCTAAACTTTTTGATGCCTCTTCCAAATCTTTAACATTAAAAATAAAGAAAACTAACATAAAAATTACAAATCTGCTAATCCCACCATACAAACTAGTGTTTATCCCAGAGGAAAAGGCCAAACAGAAAAGGTTCTTAAAAAGATGGAGAGAAAGGGAGGAGGGGGTGGGGAGAGAGAGAGAGAGAGAGAGAGAGAGAGAGAGAGAGAGAGAGAGAGAGGGAGGTTTACTGATGTGATGGAATCTGTCCCATGATTTAATTAATCTTGTACTGTTCACCCCCTCCCTGACAGATTGAGATTTTGCTCCAGCTTTTCTATCTGATACCAAGATCACCTCAAATCCCCCCCTCACCCCATCTCTCTCTCTCTCTCTCTCTCTCTCTCTCTCTCTAACCCTTTCCTCTTAAAACTACCTTCTGTTCCCCTCCCCCTTCTTCCTCTCTCTTTCTCTCTATCTCTCTATCTCTCTCTACACTGACAGAGAAAATACCTGCACAAGTTCTCACGCACGCACGCATTCCCCTTCCCTCTCCCTCATCTCTCTCTCTCATGGCCATCATAAGGACTCCCTCTGAACCACAGCAGAAGCGAACAGAGCCTTCATCAGAAGAGAGAGAAAGAAGGGGCCATGCTTGTGCTTTCTTTAAGTAAGATATATATATATATATATATATATATATATATATATATATAGAGAGAGAGAGAGAGAGAGAGTTTCTTTAAGTAAGAGATATATATATAGAGAGAGAGAGAGAGAGAGAGAGAGAGAAAGAGGTCACCAGGAAATGATACATAGCTACTTCTGCTGCTGCTGCTGCTGCTGCTGCTACCACCTCACACACTGACACCACCCCTCTGTGATTCGTCGAGTCCCAAATTAAACCACGAGAGAGGCCACCATTATAAATCACCACCCAGAGGCACCTCAGTCCCTTACAACCTCTCCTTTGCCTTCCCAACCCCTCCCTCTCCTACTACTACTACTACTACTACTACTACTACTACAACATCTGCAACTACTACTCTTGTTTCTTATATACCTCCTCCTGCTATAGGGTGAGTAGTAATCAAGCAAGAAAGAAGGGCTCTTTTGTTTTCTAGTTGTGAGTGAGACTCACTGTTGGTCCCCCCACATCACCTCTGCTTGCGGTGATGCTTCTATTCTTTGTTCTTCTCGCTGGCTTTGTAATTAATGCCTCTGTGTTCCTCTTCTCTTCTGTCCTTTCTTGCTTATATATATATATATATTATTTTGACTATTATCTTTTATAGTGATTAGTAAGTCAATGGAAAGCTACGCGGCGCAGCACCACCGTTTCGACAGCGGCGATGCGCAGCTCCCGCCGGGGTTCCGCTTCCACCCGACGGACGAAGAGCTGATCACTTACTACCTCCTGAAGAAGGTCCTCGACGGCGGCTTCACCGGTCGGGCCATCGCCGAGATCGACCTCAACAAATGCGAGCCCTGGGAGCTCCCTGGTCCGTAATAACACTAACCCTAACCTGCTCATCGCCGCCGACCGCATCTATCTCTCACTGCTGCATTACTTTTCAATTATTTGTTCTCCCGCAGAAAAGGCCAAGATGGGGGAGAAAGAGTGGTACTTCTTCAGCCTCCGCGACCGCAAATACCCGACGGGGCTGCGGACGAACCGGGCGACGGAGGCCGGGTACTGGAAGGCGACGGGGAAGGACAGGGAGATATTCAGCTCCCGCACGGGCTCGCTCGTCGGGATGAAGAAGACACTGGTGTTCTACCGAGGGAGGGCCCCCAAGGGGGAGAAGAGCAACTGGGTCATGCACGAGTATCGCCTCGATGGGAAGTTCGCCTACCACTTTCTCTCCAGATCCTCCAAGGTACATATATATATTATCATTACGCTTATTCAACCGTTACTTTGTATCTTATTATTTATCGGTTTAATTTTTTTGTTTTTGACACAACATGGTATCAGAAAAGTCGGATCCTGCATCAATATTAGTTTATTTAGTTATTACATGTATCTCATTATTTATCATGGTTTTAATTTTCTGATTTTAACATGATATGAAAAAAAAGCTGACTCTTATTAGTCATTCTTTTGTAATCCAAATGCGCTGAATCTTTTCGCGTCCTTAGTGTGTGTGGTATTTATCGGGAAATGGTTAGGGTGTCGTAACATATTGTGTACGTTGATGCGTCTGTCAACATTTGATTGAGCTTGAGGTGAATGGACGCACTAATAAATTAATCTTTTAAAAAATTCTATTTTAATTTTATATACCATTTTAAATGAAAACTTGAAAGAAATTAGATTGTTGGTATAGGCTATATATTAATACTCTTTTTTTAATGAGCATTAGTCCAACCAAGGAGGAACTATTTTTATGACACACTCAGGTTGCGTTTGTGAACCAATTGAAGCGCTAACACATTAACTACATATATAAAAAGCATAACATTTTGGACTAACTTAAGTAAACACTGTTTATTTCATCCTGGGAGAATGTATGAAGAGTAGAGAGGAATCCTTCGAATTATTGTTAGGGTGTTTCCTTGTAATTTCCTTTTTGGTGATTGGTTTTATTTCAAAGCTTCTGTGATGATCTGAGGTATAATGATGTTTCCCTTTCTTTAGTTGAGCGGTATCTTGGTTTGTTGTGTTGGAGGTTAAAGCGTCTTTATGATGCGATTTCCTTCGTAAAGGGTGAAAGATTTTCTTACTGAAAAGCTACTCATTTCGTTTGGATTAATTGGGAAAAAGCGAGACAAAATTGTACACGCATCAAAAGCCCTTGTGCTGCTATCGTAGCTTGTCCTCTCATTTGTCGCATCTCTATCGTGTGCACAGCTCTCTAATTATCAATCAACTAAAAATTATTATTATTCTTTGTCCTTATTAAGATCCTTTCATCTACGCCTTTTTAAATCCTAAGCTTTTGAAATCACTAAAGTTTAACGTTAGAACCATTTGAAATCGAACAAAATATGGGAGGGATTGGGTTAACGGAGATGTTTTGTTCCTGCATGCGCAGGACGAATGGGTGGTTTCTCGGGTGTTCCAGAAGATTGGCGGCGGCAAGAAGACGCGCCTCGGCCTGGCTGGCCCTTCCAATTCTGATGCCGCAGGCGGTGGCGTCGGCTCGCAGTCCTCCAGCTCGCTCCCGCTGCTGCTCGATTCCTCGCCCTTTGCCGGCGCCGCCTCCTCATTCGCCTCTGCAGATCGCGAGAGCTGCTCCTACGAGAGCACTGATAGGGAGCCCGTGCCCTGCTTCTCCACCACCGCATCCCACCTCCTCGGCAACGAGGCCACACCGCCACCGCTCTTCGGCCGGGTGGGCACCACTGCCGCTGCTACCGCTGCTACTAATGTTAACGTTGGGTTGGCGTTTCCGTGCCTCCGCTCGCTCCAGGAGAACCTCCAGCTCCCGTTCTTCCTCTCCGGCCTCGCGCCGCCGCTGCCGCCGCTGCCCGGTTCTGGCCGACCTCGAGCGGAAGGCGGAGCTGGGCAGCAGGGTCCCCCACCAGATGATGATGCCGGTGGGGTCCACCGAGCTGGATTGCCTCTGGACGTTCTAGCTTGTTTAACAACCGATCTCGTCCTTCCAACGCATGCTATATGTTTGACTTATGATTACGACTAATTACTATTGCTAAGCTGTTGCTTTTCTCCTCGTCTTATGCTGTGTTGCATGTGTAATGACGCTAATGCCCCTGGGCTTTTGTTCTGCTCTAATGACTTTTATTTAAAACTTTGTTATGCAGTGTAATTAATTGAGTTTATTTTGCTGCGTGCTGCAGAAGTACGTACAGTACGAATGATTTGTTCGCTAGTGTGGAGCTATAGAGAAGCGTGAGTAGCAGGGAGGTGGCACGTAAGTAATAAGGTACCGTTTGTTCTGGTATAATAAGAACTAGTTATTACAGGGATGTTCCGGTATAAATAAGAACTAGCTATTACATGAATAGATACAAATATGAAAATAAAAAATAGCGTTTGAATAGATAATATGAAATAAAAAAAATATTAGGTAGTTTATATAGAAAATGAAGGTGTTGGTGGAAATAGTAATAACTGGTTATTATAGATAATCAAAACTATTATTTTCGGATAAAAATTAACTGTTGAATATAAAGGAGGGATAAGAGTCTATTTCTATCTCCTAACCAACATTACCTAAGAGAATGGAGACAAGAGTTAAGAAAAAAAATTTAGAATGAATTAGTTATATTATTTATATAGTATTTTTAATTATTATATTTATTTTGATTTAATTTTTTATCATAATTATTAACTTTCTTTTATTACATATTTTTTAAAAAAGAAGTGAGAGATATGATTGGTTGGATATTGGTATTTAGTGTAACTGTAATACGGTAGTAGACTTCCTGGGCCGGGGTGGGGCCCAGGTGCTGATGGACGGTGCATGCAGTGCTACGTCACGTCGGAGGGGATTGGCGGGGGTGTTGTTCGTTTCAGAGCAGAGATGCGGGGTGGGTGGGGAAGGAGAGACCTGTGATCTGCCTCTGCTGCTGCAGCTGTTGGCGGGCTGTGGCACTCAACGCGCGTTACAGTGAAGCGCCCAACGCCCACTGTTGAGTGGGTCTTCATTTTTGGACTCTCGCGTGGGCTTCGGGTTCTTCATGCGTTTTAAAAACACTTTTCTTTGAAATATTTCCTCTTTTATATCTTTAAAGGTTAATAAAATTTTGAGTATTTTTAATGCTCAATTCTTTTTTACTGCAGTAGTTAATGGCCCATGCTTTTATGCTTTAAAACGTTTTTTTAAAAAAATTTGAAAACGCTTTCCATCTTAACAAAAGAAGTGCGTGAAAAATCGTGCGTGCTTCTTCCATGATCGGATGCATCGATCAATGCGACGATGCAATAATTTTATAATATTATGCAATAATTTTATAATATTAGAGAAGAAATGATTGGAAGCTATTTTGAATGTTTTTTAGACTTTTGTTTTTGAAAACTATTCTGTTTGTCTCAAATGGTATAAAATTACGTTGGAAACTGACATCAAAAATGTGTTTGACAACATAATCTCTAGCTAGGCATTATTTATAGGTACTACTAGCAGCATTGGTTTGGAAAAGAAGAATTAAATCAAAAACTTAAGTCTCGTTACGTAGTTATTACTCCTATTAAATTTTTTAAATATAAATTTTATATAATTGTATATACAAGTAGTCCTGGTGATTGACTAATGCATATCTATAGACATTTTATTATGACACATTCATTTTATTATGACACGTTAATAGTGGTTGTAACCATAACAACATTTGCGGAGAAATCTCTTTTTAGTCCTTATCGCCTATGTTTTGATAATGAATGGAGCCATCAAATGATGTGAAAGATTTTAAGGATCAAATATTCAATTAAAAAAAAAACTAGGGTGCAAAGAAATTATAATAAATAATTAATTTGTTCACATAAATGGTTTGTAGTTGATGTTTGAATTCCATCTCGAGCATTATTTTCTTTTTTTTCTTTGTTTTTTAACTTTTACCTTTTTTTTTCTTTTTCTTTTTTTTTTTTTTTTTTTTTTTTTTTTTTTTTTTTTTTTTTTTTTCTCTATTTGATGAACAACGTTCTTGAGCTGGCCAGTATTTACGGTGTGGACCCACAAATTCAACGGTTTCTTGCCTATACCAACAAGTTCAACTGGTTTTAGTTTGTCTTTTTTTTTTTCTTTTTTTGGAAAAAAGTTCAGCCTTTTGGAACGAAAACTAACCAATCGACCGTTTCCTGGTAAATCTCATATATGGTTGCGTTTGGTTGGAGAACTAAATTTTAGAGAACAACTTTTGTTGTTCCCGAGAACAGGGGATATTCCGGTACAAGATAGAACAATTGTAAATTTGTGTTTGGATGCATTCGAGGATATTCTAGAGGATATCCTTAATAGCGTTTGGATAAAAAGTCTAGAACAACGTCTAAATATATTTTTAAAAATAAAATAATTAATTTATATTAGTATATTTTATATAAAATTATTTATAAAATTATTTCATATAGTAATTTATAATATAATATTTTATGTAAGAATCTAATTTAAAATAATATATTTTATTTTATTATATATAATAATTTATTTTATGTAATAATTTATTTTCTATAATTTATTCATAATATATTAATGAATAAAGTATAATAGCTATAACAATATCCCTATATTTTTAATTAATATTAGTATAAATTTCAATACAAATAAAAAAATATATAATTAAATATAGTATAAATGATAAAGTTAATAAAATAAAAAATATATCAAATTTAATTAATTTATATTATATAATAAATTTAAGTATAAAATATATTATCATAAAATTTTAAGTATAAATTTCATACCACATTAAAAAATATATATAATATATGAAAAAATGATTTTATGTAAATAATACTTAATAATAAAATAATAAATATTAATATATAAATGATAAAACTTAATAAAATAAAATATATATCAATTTAATTAAATTTATATTAATATTAATAAAAAATTTAAGTATAATATATTTATCATAAAAATTTAAAGTATAAATTTCAATACAAATTAAAATATATAATATATGAAAAAACGATTTTATGTATATAATAATTAATATAAAATAAAATAATTAAATATTAATTATATAAATAATAAAACTTATATAAAATAAAATATATATCATTTAATTAATTTATATTATATAATAAAATTAAGTATAATATATTATCATAAAAATAATATTTAGACTAATATTTATTTTATTAAATTTGAGCATTCATTTAATTTATTTGAAATTAATTAAATAAAGTATAAACAATTTAAAAGGCCAGAAAAAAAAAGAAGCCAAAATCTCTTGTTCCAGACTTCTTAAAAGGCGAGAACAAGCTTTACACGGTTGTTCGGAACAACCCGTTAAGCCGGAAACAACCGTTGTTCCAAAACCATTGTGTTGGAGGGATATCCCGCCTGTTCTGGATATCCCTCCAAACAAATGCAGCCATAGGGTTGGCCAATCTAGTGTGGTCCACTCTAGTCTGCTAGCAAAATGCTTAAGCCTAATAATTATTATTAGTTTGTGAGATTCTCGTCAGGTTTAAATCCAGATCATACACATGATGGGTCCTACGGATTCAAGAGATGGTTCCTACCAAATCTGTTGGTATAACACTTTATCTCGTATGGCACTTAACTCTCGCACTTTTAGTTGACATTTAACTCTGATACTAATTATAACGATCTAATCTGCTAGCAATAATAACTCGTCGGATCCAAACCACCGACCCATAATATTTAAATCCAATTATTATTATTAACATGTGAGGCCTCATATATTTTAATCATCCGATGCGGGACTATTAGGGCGTTACACTTATAATTTATACTATCTCCGTAGAGTTTAGTTGCGGGTACTCCTACGGCAACAATTTGGACTTCTGTAATGACGATAATTGTTGCTATACATAAAGAGTTTTACTAGTCTTTACTTATCGAAGCCATGGGTCCTGCTAAGGTATTGAAGTTGTTACTATTCATTTTTTTCAGATTTAGAAGCAATCAGAGGAATAAGAAATACCGAATTTTAGTACAGCAAATTTTCAAAGCAATCAGACTAGTATTAGAAATACCATAATTTAGTAACATTACAAAATTTGCAACTATTAACATCCACTAACAGAATTTCTATTCAATTTATATTTTTTCATGTGATTCTGCAATCAAATTCTGGTTGACCAAACTGCTGCAGAAATGCTGCGATCTCACAATGGACTAAGGTACTCACCAGCATTGTGATCTCACAATGAGACTAACCATGCAATATATCATATAAAGTTTCACATGCCAGTTAGGATTGAAATGGCGATCTATGTGAAAGAGGCTATGTTTAAGACTACAATGTATGACCGATCATACTTAGCGCAGTTGATTCAAAACTTGATGATTGGTATTCAAAATTTTAAGTTCAAAGTTTAGTTACTTCATATTTGTGCCTGATTTTATTTACAATATATAAACGAAGCAGACAATATATTACCTTTCTCTCTTTCTCTCTCTCTATCTCAAAAAGAAGATTATAATGAAAGAAACAACAATTTGTCTCTAAAAGTTTAAACTAATAAGAAACAATATTTCTAAAACTCTTTGAAACGAAAGTTGTATCTTTTAAAACTATTTGAAATTAAATTGTACCACATAAAATAGAAGTTGCATTCTTTTAAGCGAATGTCGCACCGTTTAAAATAGAAGTTGCTCTCTCTCTCTCTCTCTCTCTCTAAAGAAAGAAATAAATTTTCTCTTTTTTTGAGGCTATTTCTTGTATAGCAATTGTGTGAGAACCTAAATAGTCTTATATATAAGATATAATGGGGCTAAACTCTTAATCCGGCTTAAGCATTTCGGATGGTGGCGAGACTCAAGAGGTTAAGAGAGTTAAGCGTGCTAGAACGGGAATAGTTCTAGGATGGGCGACCGCCTGTGAAGTTGGGGCGTTACAGTTGGTATCAGAGTCAATTACTAGCCGAAATGTGAGATGAGTCTCAACTAAGGTAGGATTGTATAGCGGGGAGTACGAGGCTCTCATGCTGTTGACTGTTGTCGGTGGAACGCAGCTTATCACAAGGTTGGTTTAGGCTAGCGAGACGAGTCTCACATCGCCTTATACTTGTGAGTCTGGAGTCTGACGACGACGTTAGGACTTAAGGAGGGGAGATTATGAGACCTCAGATAGTCCTATATATAAGATATAATTGGGCTAAACTCTTTACTCGGCTCAAGTATTTTGGGCTTAACCTCTTGGGCTAGCCGTCGTCCAAAATACTTAAGCCGGGTTAAGAGTTTTAAACGTGAGAATGGGAGTAGTCTTAGAATAGATGATCCCTTGGAAAGTTGGGGTGTCATAGTTGGCATCAGAGTCAATTACCAGTCGTAAGTATGAGATAAGTTTCGGCTAAGCCAGAATTATACAGCAGGGAGAGCGAGATTCTCATACTGTTGACTATTATGAGTGGAGCGCAGTTTAGCACAAGGTCGGTTTATGCTAGTGAGACAAATCTCACATCGCTTGGTACTTAAGAGTCTGGGCCTGACAAGGGTGTCAAGGTTTAGGAAAAGGAGGGAGGGGATTGTGAGAACCCAGATAATCCTATATATAAGATATAATAGGGCTGAACTCTTAACCTTGCTTAAACATTTTATGTGGTGGGTAGGCCCAAGAGGTTAAGAGAGTTAAGCGTGTTAGGTTGGGGCGTCATAGTAAACTGCAGCTATAGTTTCTGCAGCATTACTAGCAACAGTGGCAGCGGTGAATTGGGGAGTCAAAGTTTACTGTGATACCCCAACTTCCCAAGGGGTCACCCATCCTAGGACTGCTCTCGTTCTAACACGCTTAACTATCTTAACCTCTTGGGCCTAGTCACCATTCAAAATACTTAAGCCGGGTTAAGAGTATTAGCCTTATTATATCTTATATATGGGACTATTCAAGATCTCATATTCTCCGTCTCTTAAGCCCGGACGTACTCGTTAGGCTCACACTCACAAGTATCAAGTGATGTGAGACTCGTCTCACTAGTTTAAACTGACCATGTGGTGAACTACGTTCCACCCATAACAGTCAATACAATGAAAATCTCGCTCTCTCGTCTGTACGATCCTACCTTAGCCGAGACTCGTCTCACATTTCCGGCTGGTAATTGGCTTTGATACCAACTGTAACGTTCTAATTTCTCAGGAGGGTCACCCATTCTAAGACTACTCCCGTCTTAGTATGTTTAACATTCTTAACCTTTTGAACCTAGCCAACATCCAAAATACTTAAATTGCGTTAAGAGTTTAACCCTTATATAGGACTATCTGGAGTCTCACAAATTGCCTATTGTTCATTAACATTTTTTGATTTTCTAAGAGCAAAACTTTTAGTTAGAGGTTGAATTGACACATAGCAGCGAATATGAGGCCTTTTAATAAGGCATTGTTGGGGAACCCCGCACTAGTCCTTTTTTTTTAGCATTTTTATCTACATACTATTTGCATGTCTTGATCATTAAAAGCGTTATTATATTCTCTTCAGATCTCATTCCATGCAGTGGTCGGTCGGTGGATCTATATCCTTTCTCATTCTCTCTTACTTAGTTTTTTTTTTTTTTTTTTTGAGAAATAGGTAGCAAGCTATCTGCTTCATTCATCAAGCAAAATGAATTTAGCGTACAAAATGGAAGCAGCTAGGGCCTCCGAACCGAGGGAACAAGAGGAGAAAGACGAGAAAAAAAATAAGAGAACAAAAACCAGGTCCATGAGACCCAGTAAACACGAGAAAACCAGGTTCATTCATTGCTTCATTCATTACTTAGTTGTTTTAGTCAGAAATCATCTCAAGCACAAATTGGAATATAACTATTGCATCGAAACCCGATCGTTATTAGGGCTGGCAAATCATCCACTACAATAAAAACGGTCTATAGCGACACTTTTAAATGTAGGTACATGTCAAAAAAGTGCTGCTAGCTAAAATTACCGACACTTTTAAAAAATGTTGCTATATGTGGGGTCGCTAGGTATATAGTGACAGTTAAAGAGTGTCGCTATAACCTAAAAGAGTGCTGCTAATTTACCAACACTTATTTAAGCATTTAGCAACCGCCAAAACTCTATCTTGTTGGCTGCGGTGGCGGAGGAGGACGATAGTAAAGGCTCTTCGTCTAGAATTTCAGTGGATTGAGTGAAGAGAGAAGAAAAGATGGTAATTGATTTTTCTTTTTTTTTCTTTTCTGTTTGTAATCAGACCAAATGGACTGGGTGTGGTGGGTTGAGTAGGGTAATCTTTTATTTTTGGTTGGATTGGGCTTTATATTTAGGCATTAGTAGATGTATTTTTAAGTTTTAGCATAAATAGGACACTTACTCAAAAGTGTCCCAAACATGTGTCCCTATAACCTAATTCTGTTGTAGTGGATCAGCACGCCGTTTGTGTTCGGCTCGCATTCGGTCTGGTATTCAGCTCGCTCGACTTCGATTTGAAATTAAATGAACCAAACTTGAACAGAAAAAAAAAACTTGAAATTTATTTCTAGTCAAGTTAAGCCCGAAAATCTTGAATATATATATTAAAATATTTATAATATATAATATAATTAATAAAATATATATTTTGATTATATATAATAAATATATTATGTATTTTAATTATATATATAGAGTTTAGTTTATTAGAAACATTTGCTGCCCAACAAAAACAAACTGGCAAATCCCCACTCTAATTACTCTCTCTTTCTTTCTTTTACTTACTCGCAAAGTCATTTTGCCTAAATTATTTTTCTTAATCTTATAATACCGTATTTTATGCACTTATTTTATATGTTGAACTATTAGTCATTATTTTATATCAAATTTTAGATAATATTCTATAAAAATTAAATTATAAATTGCATAATATTAGAAATTTTAAGCGGCTCGTTTAGAGCTCAAGCTTGTTCAACTCAAAGTTAGGCTCACTCGAGCTCGGCTCGAATTAATTTCAAGCAAAGTTCGAACCTAAATTTAAGTTCGAAATTAATTTCAAGTCAAATTTGAACCGAGAAAAGCTCGCTCAATCTTGACTCGTCTCCACCCCTTATCGTCATGGATTTGTTGAGCGTAAAAAGCGTTGAACAATTCTTGTAAATTCTTTTAAAATGGCCATCACGTTCACGTGGAGAAAATCTTCAGATTCTACAACTTGAAGCATCTTCTTCTTTAAACGTGTTAGTGTTCTATTATTCCGCCGTGTTTTTAAAAGATGAGAATATTAATAAAATAAAGGAAAAAGGGTCGTAAATGTACCCCTAATGCTACTGCATGCAATATATTCAGAAGGAAGAGTTGACTACAATAGTCAACCACTCTAAGAATATGAAAAGAAAATATTCAAAGGAAGCCGCATTCGATTTGGAGCACAAAGATGTGCTCTAGAAGACAAATGAGGAGACATGCATATATTTTGAAAAGAATCTAGAATCTTAGACTAAGGAGGTAACCAAATTTGATTTCTCTTCCTACTCACAATAAATTGTAATATCCAATAGTCCCATATTGGATGAAAAATATGAGTATATAAGAAGACTCTACCCTAATAATTATAATTACGCTTAAGTATTTTGAGCGGTGGTTTGAACCTAATGAGTTATTATTGCTGGTGGGTTGGATCGTTGCATTTGGTATCAGAGGTGAACTACTGGCGGGTCGGGTCGTTGAATTTGGTATTAGAGCCGATTTACCAGCTGGAAGTGTGAGATGAGTCTTAGTTGAGTCAGGGTCGGTGAATGACAGACTAAGTCAGTATCGAAATAATAAAGACTAGTAAATCTAACATCAACTTTGTGATCTTAGAAACGGATGATAGACTAAGTATCGGAATAATAAAGACTAGTAAATTTAATATCAACTTTGTGATCTTAGAAACTAGTAAATTTAACATCAACTTTGTAATCTTAGAAACGGGAAGAGTCTGTAACATCTCTACCTGTAATTAAATTATTTCGAAGTTTTTCAATAAAGCGTAAGTTCCAAGTGGTTTTAGGCTAAGTAGCTCTTATTTTTCATGATAGACTAAAGTCTTCTTTAGTGTCAAGTTGGTTCGCGAAGGAGTTTGGTGATGTTAATAGAGCCAGTTTATACTTTATACTATGCACAAACTAGATTAATTACTAAATCTAGTTGAATCTAGTGAGGGCACTACCGGCCCAAAGAGTACATAGTTTTGAAATACACAATTATAATCCTTTTTCCATTCAATATGAGATTACTGGAGTGTTACAAAATTTTCTGTTTAGACCTCGAAGTCTTTATTAGGCCCACTTACATGTACAGTCCAGTATCACCAGGGATTCAAGTAGTGGCATACACATATATTAGTCCGGCTATTATGTTTTCGCAAGGTTTTTCAATCCTTGAAGCAACCCTTTTGATCACTTTCAGTCCTTGAATTAATATTATTCCTCTAGGAGACTACTAAATTATAGGGAGGACCACTATCATCCCAATTCTATAATTTTTAATATAAAAATTGAAAAATAAAAAACAGCAACTTTTTTATAATTTCGAAAATATAATAGCTTTACACCATATATTACACAGGATAACGTCCAATATAGAGCTACTATACTATCGGAAGTATATAGGATCTGATGCTTCCAACTTTTTGATCATTGGATTAAAAATTATACGATTGGAATGATTGCGGTCCCCCCAGGGTGGTCCCGATAGGTTAATAGTATTAATCCAAATGTTAGAAATGATTAAAGGGGTTGATCTAAAGGTCAAAAATTCGAAAGCTCCAGATCCTCTATATTTCCGATAACATAGTAGCTCTAATATATATATATATATCGGAATATTGTGCTTTCAACTTTTTGGCACTCAGATTAATTTTTTTAATTATTTCTAATCTTTGGATTAATATTATTATCATGTGGGGACCACTCAACTCTAACCTCTAGTACTACTCAATCCTAGGAGACCGTAATCATCCCAACAGTATAATTCTTGATCTAAGGATCAAAAAATTAGAAGCGTCAACTCCTCTGTACTTCCGATAATATATTAACTCTATATGTACCTGAAAGAAGCCCCACTCCTCGCAGGCGGCGGCGAGCTTCTTCAGCTCATCGGCGGCGTGCCATTTGGATCCCAGCTTCGACATGTCGATGACGGGGACGTCTCCGGGCCCCNAGAGAGAGAGAGAGAGAGAGAGAGAGAGAGAGAGAGAGAGAGAACTAGTCGTGCTATGTATACACCCTGTTTCGGGGTGTACGGTGGGATGAACTCTACAAGTCACATCGATACTTAGTCCATCCCACCCAAGGATGGGTTGGTGTATATTGTACACGTCAAAACAGGGTGTATGAGTAGAGTTTTTTCTCTTTCTCGCTCTTTTTCTCTCTCTCTATATAGAGTACAACTATGGTGCTTTTAAAAGCACTAAATATTTGGTACTTATAAGTTGTCCACCGTTAGATTTATTTCTTTAACCATTTTCACCTGTTGGATCATACTATTTAACCAACCATTTACTCAATCTTAGGGGTCCTGATAGTATAGTAGCCCGACTATATATATATATATATATATATATATATATATATATGTGTGTGTATATATATATATATAGAGAGAGAGAGAGAGAGAGAGAGTGAGTGACTAGGCTATTATTGGTAGTAAACGGCTCGGTTTAATACAGATATATTTTCGATAATAAAACTTCCAAATTGACGATCAACATCGTTGAATATTATCTAGACTATTTAAACTATCTAGAAATCAAATTTTATGCTTTTTTGACATTACTAATTGGATGATCAAAGGATCACAAAATCTGTAATTTTAATGACCGAAATGATGCGTTTGCTCGTTTTAGCGGGATAAAACGGTACAAAAAATTAAATTTTTGTTAGAAAATTATTTAAACTATTTAAAATAAGATCTAGACTACAGATCTTAAATATAAAAATTATATCATCATGTTTTGAAGGATATTTATTTTTAGCCATTTACTTTTTTTCACTTGATGGACAAGAGAATAATATTGAAAAAATGTAAAATTTGATTTTCAGATTGTTTAAATAGTTTAGATCATATTTTACAATATGCCGATCGTCGATATGGAAGCTCTATCACCAAAAATAAATTAGTAGTAAATGGAATCCTTTACTACTGATAGTATTCTAGTAAAACTCTCTTCTTTAATATATAAATTATATATAGAGAGAGAGAATTCGGCTATGGTGCTTTTAAGAGCGCCAAGCACTTGATATTTGTAAATTTTTTACTGTTAGATCTATACCTTTAACCAATTCTATCTCTTAGATTATGCTATTTCACCAACCACCCACTCAACCCTAGAGTACCACTTTTATTTTAATCCTACAAATCTTCATCCGAAGAACGAAAACTTGCAAATACTAATAAGCATATATATAGAATTGAGCTCCTATGCTTTTAAAAGTACCAAAACATTGGTGCTTGTAGATTTTTAGCCGTTGGATTAAGGGATGTGCGGTTAGGATGGTGTGGGCCCCCTAGGGTTGAGTGGGTGGTTGGTTAAATAGTATAATCTAACGGTTGAAAATGATCCGAGGAGTAGATCTAACGGTAAAAAATTTACAAGCACCAAATGCTTGGTGCTTTTACAAGCACCATAGCCGGACTCTCCCTCTCTCTCTCTCTCTCTCTCTCTCTCTCTCTCTCTCTCTCTCTCTCTATATATATATATATATATATATATATATATATATATGTTTGTGTGTGTGTGCACGCGCGCGCATGCGCACGCATGTGTGTCTGTATATCTATGGATCTGAGCTACTGCACTATTAATAGCACTAAATCATTGGTGCTATTAGGTTTCGGTCTTTGAATGAAAGGATGTGCGGGTAGGACGATAGTGGTCCCCTAGGCTGCGTTTGGTTCAGGTATAAGTAAGAATTGCTTATTTTAGGGATATGTATAAGTTTAGATAAAAGCAGGAACTAGACTAATTTTGTGTTTAGAAGAAAATTAGATTGTCTAGAAATAAGAAAAATAGTGTTCGGATGATTAAATTGGAACATACGAAATAAGAGTTATAATTTTAAATTAAAAGTATTTTATTTAATTAAGAAACATAAAAATATTAAATTAAAATAATTTAATAAATTAATAAATTTATTAACTATGAATATTGTATAAGAAAATAAAAATATATTAACTAATAAATTAAACATAAAAAATAAACTAACTTTTTAATTAGTTAGTAAATTATTTTAGTTAGATAACAAGTAAAAAGAATTAATTAGATTAATAAAAATTTTAATAGTTTATCAATATAAATATTAGTTTTTGATAAACACATTAAATTATTAATAATTAATTAGCTAATTAATTATGAGTAATAAATAAATAAATTATTTTATTACTTAAGCAATAGATAATGATTTAAATATATTAATTAAATTAATTAATTATTTAATACCATAATCAAAATTAAATTTAGACTTTAATTAACCTTATTCCCAGTTGCGAATAATCTTGTTCCAGGAAAAAGGGTGGAATATTAATTTCAGACTTATTTTGGATTATACCAGCTTATTTTAGGGACCGAAGAATTGCTGTTCTCGTGTACGAAAATTTACGTTTGGCAACAAAAGGGGAACAGGGCTTATTCCCCCCTTGTTTCCAAACCAAATGCTGTCCTAGGATTTTGTGGGTATTTGGTGGAATAGTATGATTTAAGAGATGAAAAATGATTAAATAGATAAATCTAACGGTAGAAAATTTGATAGCACAAGTATTTGGTAGCAGGGTAGCCGGACTCTCACTCGCTCTCTATGTATGTAGTATTGTGCCCATCTGTCAACTTCTATTAGAGTACATGTGATTTGTTCTCGCTAGGAGAGACCCACTAAATGTTTGGATACCTCTCTTCACAAAAAGATACTAATTCAATGACTATTAGAATCCAAATTCATCCTAATGACCTTATAATTCGATCTTATTTATAGAATGACACAATCCTCGCCAGCCGAAAAAATATGCACTATGGACTAAACAAAAGCCCACATTTTCTTTGAAACAAAATAATAAATCCATCAAATGAAGATCAACGTACGTACACCTCACGCATGAATAATTTATCGGAAAAATGTTTACTGGAGCTATGACTCATTGTGATTTCACTAAGAAATGCTTTAATTTATTTAGTTCTAGATATTTGTGTTAAAACACTCAAGTCCAACCTAAAAGCTTAAACTGTTAAGTGGAAATGCCATTCACATTATATACATATATCAAGATTTTGTTTGATATTTGATAGAGGACTATTATTTTTAACACCTTTTTCTTGACACATGTTAGGCGCTACTAGTACGTGGCACATGGACCCAATGCAATCATACTAAACTCACGTATGAATATATAATTAATATGTGACACAAATGCAATCCGCATACTATACACAACTAGCATTCTGTACAAACAAATTCATGTGTGTTAGACGCAACTAACATGCGGCCGCTAGACTGACTACAAATTAATTGGGGGGTGTGAATCAAACTCTGATACCATTTAAAAAGCTCAAACCTAACCCAAAAGCTTAAAATGTTAGGCAGAGACATTGTTTATATTATAGGGGCAATTGCCTATATACCTCTGAAAAGTTTCCGGTTTTCTTATTTATCCCTCTTAGAAGGCTACTATTGAAAATACCCTTCTTATGTTCCAAGTTTTTCTAAAATACACCTGGAGTTAAGTTCCGTTAGTGAACCGCCGTTATCTCTGAAAAATTACCATTTTGCCCATTCCAATATACTATTGTACCGTAACAAACTTTTCTTATATACCCTTCATATAGCAAATACTTTTCTTATTTGCCCTTCAGCCCGATCCGGAGCGGAGGGCGTGCAGGGGTCCGATGGCGCTGCGGCCCTCTTGCTCCCGGCGCAGGCCAAGGTAGCGGAGGAGGAGGAGGAGGACGACGAGAGCGGCGAGAAATGGGATCGTCGCTGCGGCCCTCTTGCTCCCAGCACCGGCCGAGGCGGCGGAGGAGGAAGATGACGGCGACGAGAGCGGCGGCGGAGGAGGACGACGAAAGCGACGAGAGGGGTGGTGTTGGAGGTAGAGGTGTGGGAGGTGGTGGTGGTCTAGGAGGAGATGAGGCGAGGTAGAGGCGGAGGAGCCGGCCGGTGGTGGCGGAGGAGCCAGCCGGTGGTGGCGACCAAGTTGGGAAAGAAAGAGAGGATAGCCTTAGGGAGTAGTATAATAAGGTAGGGGCAAAATAGGTATTTTGTTTAGGTTTTAACTCTAGTATACATTTAACCCATGTTTAACCCGAGTTAAGCTAACAGGAGATAACTGCGTGGATATTTTGGAATAACGGTGGAACATATGAGGGGTATTTTAGAAAGAAAAAAAAAGTAGGGATAGATCGGATATTTCCGAACGCATGAAGGGTATATAGGCAATTATCCCTATATTATATATAGGTAAAGGTTCTATATGGTATCCAATATGACACTATTATTCTTAATCATTTGTTGGTTTTTTTCTTTCAGAATTTGGATGCCATTTATTATCGCGGGAATAAAGAGAGAATTTCATGGTATTTAAGTGACTGAAATTTTTCTAAAGCAAGCAATATACACAAGTTTTCTTTAGCAATGTACTAAAGGACCCACTGTCCCTAGCGCAAGTGGTAAAGGGTTTGGTGTTTAGTACCCAAGGTCTCGAGTTCGAATCCTAGTTGATTCACATTTTCAGCTAAATTTATTTCTAAATGAAATCAGTGAAGCAGATAGCACGCTACCTATCTCTCTCAAAAAAAAAAAAAAATTCATTATTATCAATTATCAACCAAAGATGAGAGACAATCAACTTGCGACGACGAAGACGTGAANAAGGGTCGATTCAAATGGATCGAAATATTAGATAGAAAAATAAAAGAAATTTATAAAGATTGGATGGTTAATTAGATCAAAGAGGTCTCTAATTTAGATAAGTTCTATGCATATTTTTGCACCACTTTATTATTACTTTTATATCCCTGCACATATAATTTTCTTTTATTGATCAGGCCTAATAAAAGAACCATTACATTATCTTTCTTCTTATTTTCAAAGTGATACTACTTTTTTTATTCTAAGGGAATTTAAGCATATGATTCTCTTAAGAAGTCAAAATTCTACCATATTGCCAAGGGAGAGAAGTTGTGATAGAGGGGAATTGAAGAATAGAATTTTATACTTTTTAAGCGTTATGAATTCTTTGTATTTCTAAACAAAATAATTTAGTTTCCTTCTTATCCTGCTTTACCTAAAAGTTTCCTTCTGCAAGTTGACTACACTACAATCCAGCAAATGACTTAAATGGATATGAATTAAGAGCATATTCTCAATAGAGGCGGCTTACTAAGGGGCCAAGAGTGAAACCGACATTAATATGCTTTACAAAAGACGTTATCAACGCAAAGTTGGACTGGAATAGCTTGAGACTTGAAAAGAGATCTAATCCAACCTTTTTGCTTACTATAAATACATCATGTAGCAAGCAAGAAGAGCCAACCAGAAGACAACAAGAGCAGAAGAGAGGTCTTACATGGTGATAAGCATCTATCTTTGATAGCCAAGGATGACTTGCCTGTAACCTTTTTTTTGGAGGTTTTGGACAGATTAAACAAGCCCCATTTTTGGTTCATAGGCAGTCTTCTTGGCTAGTCTCAGTGGTTCTTATTTCCCATGGTAGACCAAGATCTCTTCTTGATGTTATATTTTAGTTTGCGCAGTTTTTAAATTCAAAAGTGCGTGTCATTGAATGCAGTGCTGGTCGGTTTCTAGTTTTGTTTGTGTTTTGTTGTCTAGCATTTGTAGCGTGATCGTCGTCATCATCATCTTCTCCATTTGCTATAAACCAGCTGTAAGAACCTGAGAACTAGAGATAGAGTAGCAGAGGCTTAGTAGAGTAGATTAATAGTGGGTTAGAAGGAATAAAGGAGCAAGAATTGAGATTTTAGCTTCGTCTATATATAGCAAGTTGGGAGTCCTCAAGAGGAAGGGAAGTATCAGATAGAATCTACGAAGTGGAGAAAGAAAGGATGATTCTTAGCGGATTGGGTGGTCAGAACAAAGACTCCGCTTCACTTCTGAGTTCTGAATCAACTCGAAGAATATGCTCATGCCTATACGAAGTCCACAAGCTCCACGGAAATAATGTCTAATCTTCTTCTTCTTTCTCCTCTATTCTTTACCTCTCTTATCTCTCTCTCATCTCTCCAATCCCCCAATCTAGTTTCTCTCTCTCTTCTCTCTAGTTCCTCTCGTTCTCCTTTTCTCTCACTCAATTATCTCAAATTCCCAAGTCCGAGCCTCACCATCATCCCCACTGCCATCGGCATATCAGTGCATTCTCATCACCGACGGGTTGCGACAAGTTCGGAACATTACAAAACCTTTTTTGAAGGGGCCTTTAGGACATATAGTTACAAATACAACTCTTAAGAATCTATTATCTTAAATCTGAGGCCGGGAACAAGAACTCTATATAAGACAAGCGGGATTAAGAATTAGTTTAGTAGTTACTAAACACTAACGCCTCATTTGGTTCGGGGATAAAATAGGGATAACGAAAGTTATCCCTGCTATCCAGCAAAACGGGGTGTTTTTGGGTTGGGATATTTTATCTCGGGCAAACAATATTGCTATTCCCGGCTATCTCGGAATAGCTTGGGATTTACTATTCCACCATTTTGGTGGAATAGTGCTATTCTAAGGTTTAATTTCAAGTTTTATTAAGATTATAAATTGAATTAAAACTAAATTATATAGACATAATATATTATATATTATAATATACTATTTTTATTATAAAATTATTAATTGTACTACTTAATTTATTACTCTAATAAATATTTAGTTAGCTATTTGAGTAATTAATTTATTATTTTAATTAATTTGCTAATTAAATAATTAATTATTTATTGTGTACTTATTTAATAACCAATATTTATATTGATTAATTAATTAATATGTTGACAAATTTAATTATCTGACTGTTATTAACTAATTTATTTATTAATTTATTAAATTACTTGTGACTAATTAAATTATTAATTACTAATTAATTTATTAATTAACATTTAGGGTTATTTAACAATATTGACGATTAATTAGTAAATTAAATAAGTTGAATTATTATTTAATCAATATTTTCTATTAATTAATTAGATAAAATATTATTATATTAAAAATATAATTATTATTATCCTTACTATTCCCATCTAACTCTCCGAACGCTATTATGCTTACTCCTGAAAAAAAAAAAATTAATTTTCATCTAAATGTAAAATCGATTTTATTGCTGCTAATCCCAAAAGTTTTACTATCCCAGAGATAGCTTAAAATAGCTTATTTTCGAACCAAACGATAGCTAAAAGTCTCTTCCTCTTATAGTCGCTTTTGGTTTCCCATGTATGAAATTAGAGGCACAATATCTTATGGGAAAATTAGTGACAAATATACAGTGGGGATTTTACTAATGACCACCGAATTACAATATTTTAAGATGATTAAAAATAAGGCTGCAAAAAATATTACATTAGTACTAGTACCATTTTTAGGTTGGATGGGGATAACGGGTTCGGATCAGAATGGACAACACTACTATCGAAGAAAGGCTAGACAAACTGACTTTCTACGAGGTCAGTGGTCTAACTAAACAAGAAAGCCCAAAACATAAAAAAGTTTTTTTTTTTTTTTTGGGTAAATTGCATTGCCCTCAAACTATGAAGTGGCTGGTACTTTAATCTTCAAATGTTAGTTTATTGTATTTTTGACTTCAATTTTTAAAATTTTTATAATTAAATCTTACAACACAGTTTAATTATTAGTGAACTAAATGTTAACAAATTATCGATATAGAAATAATATAGTATCTTAATTATTATCACATTATCTATTATATATCGCTACAACAAAAACGGTCTATAGCGACACTTTTAAATATCGGTACAGGTAAAAAAAAAATACTGCTAGCTAAATTATCGACACTTTTAAAAAGTGTTGCTATATGTGGGGTCGCTAGGTATATAGTGACAGTTAAAGAGTGTCGCTGTAACCTAAAAGAGTGATGCTAATTTACCAACACTTATTTAAGTATATAGCAACCGCCGGAACTCTACCTCGTTGGCTGCGGTGGCGGAGGAGAACGAGAGAGAAGGGCTCTTCGTCTAGAATTTCAGTGGATTGAGTGAGGGGAGAAGAGGAGATGGTAATCGATTTTTCTTTTTTTTTTTTTTCTTTTCTGTTTGTAATCGGACCGAATGGGCTGGGTAGGGTGGGTTGAGTAGAGTAACCTTTTATGTTTAGTTGGATTGGGCTTTATATTTAGGCATTAGTAGATTTTTTTTTTAAGTTTTGACATAAATGAGACACTTACACAAAAGTGTCTCAAACATGTGTCCCTATAATCTAATTCTGTTATAGGGTTAGGATACTTCGATATTACTTCTATATTAATAATTTGTGAGTATTGAGCCAACTAAATTAGATTATGACACTTTGATTATAATAATTTAGAAAGTTAAAATCAGAAATTATAATAAATTAAAATTGTCAATATTTAGCTAACTTAATTGGGTTGTGATACTTGATTACAATAATTTTTGGCTTAAATTTTTAAAATTATTGCAATCAGATCTCATAATCCAATATAATTAGCTAAATATTGACAACTTATTGATATAGAAGTGATATAGAATTTTAATTATTGTCATAATATCAATCACAATACTTCTATATTAGTTCTCCATTAATAACTCTTACTGTGGCCCGAGACGGCCGCCACTCACCTACAAAGCCTGGATTCGTCTCATCAGTCTCCCATACGAGTGCTGGTCCTCTCGAACCGTCGCGGCCCTCGTCAGCGGCTTCGGCAGGTTCATCAGATTGGACGACTTCAGCGCCCGCATGGTTGACCTCTCCGGCTACCGGTGCCTGGTAGCCGTCAACCACCTCTCAGATATTCCAGAAAATTTGGAGATCTCCTTCGGGGATTTGTCGCTATCTGTGCTAATCCAGCTAGAAAGGTGGGGCCGCAGTGAGGAGGAGAGACGCGCCAACCCCAACAATGAACGCACGGACCAGCATGATCCGTCCGCCAGACCAGCTCCCAGAGACGGCCAACGATCCACCGGCTCCGCACGGGGGAGACACTCGGAGAATGGAGGTTCATTTAACTCTAACGCCTCCTGGAATTCCTTCGAAATTCGAGACAGACGACGCGATGCTCTCTCTCCTACAAGCGAAGCCATCCCTACGTCTCGCGATGCTTTCCCTCCGCCGCGGCAAACGATCGGGCTACCGGCGCCTCTTACCAGCCACCCACAGCTAGAGGCCCCTTCTTCGCCATGCGGAACCTTTCCACTGCTGCGCGACACTCTGCCTCGCGGATCCACCTCTCTGCCGCGCGGAACTCCCCCCATGCCGTGGCTTTTACCCGGGCTGCCGGCGCCTCTCGCCACCACCTTTCTAACGATCGGCGGAGTTTCAGGCCAGAAGAAGGGCCTACCACTTCCACTTTCAAATCTCCACGTCGTTGGCCTTTCCATTCTCATGCAACCTGACACCGTCTCCACCTTTTCCTCTTTCCTCTCATCTGGCGCTTGCCTCTCCAGCACCATCAATGTCCTCTTACCTGAATCAGGAAATCCCTTGGCTAACCCTTGGCTCCTGCATCTAGAAGCTTTTGACAAAGTGGGATTCCATGGGATTTTCTACCCCGAGGAGCATTGTTGGTGCATTTATTGGCATTTCGGGCCATCCTTCTTGGACCACTCGCGTATCTCCACTGCATCGGACCCCGCGCCCCGCTTGGGTAGTCCGGGATGGACCCTAACCTTCCTAATCTTTGATGCTTGCTATTTCGGTTTCGAGCCCAACCTCCAATTACCCGTTGCAAGCAGTGATCTTTTTTCATCCATCTGTCCTGGGCCTCGGCCCAGCTCAAATTCGATCCCGACTTTCACTCAAACCGACTCTGGAAGCCCACCTCAAGATGAGCTGCACCAGCCTGTTTCTAAACGCCTCTCCTTGGACGTGCCGAGATCGAGCGCTCGCCTGGCCACGCAGATGATCTACTCTATGCTTAGTAGGGCGATGTGCAGAAAAGTGCACCACCTCGAGGGGGGCCCTACCACACCGGCGACTCCAATGCACAGATGGTCCAAAAAGAGATTCAAGGCGCGGGGCCTACTTTGCGGGGTGACACTCACTGACTCTGATGCTACAGAATTTAAAAAATTCCTGTTGGCTGAAGCCTAAACGTTGTATCTCTGTCGTGTCCGTGTTTTCTACTGTTGTGTGTGATTTTCGTTTTTGTGATGTTTAGCTTGTTAAGTTGGAATGCCCGCGGTCTGCATGACCCGGCCCAACGTCGCTGTGTCAAGTCCTTGTTGTCCACTCTTCAGAGTTCTGTTGTCTGTCATCAAGAAACTAAAGTGGACACTGTCTCCCATTCGTTCCTTCGTTCTTGTTGCGACTCCCGATACGACCGGTGCCACCTCATTCTCGCCTTCCGGTTCTCCGGCGGATTACTCACGTGCTAGAATTCTAATTTTTTTAAGTGCAATGAGGTCTTGGTCCCCGACCACTCGCTCACTCTCAACCTAATCCACCTTCCTACCAACAAGACATTCTATCTCACTAACGTTTACGGGCCCCCCACCTGGGATGGAAAAGAAAATTTTTGTGCCGAACTTCTTACACTCAATGGGATATGTTCCAACAAGTTGGTCATTTACGGCGACTTTAATTTCACCAGACACCAAGCTAAAAGAAGAGGAAATCCTTGGAGCTCCAAATTCATGGCAATGTTCTCGGACCTCATCCGAGATCTAGCGCTCATCGACTTACCAATGACGAACCAAACCTACACCTGGCCTAACATGCAACATAAACCCACCTTGGCCAAACTTGACAGATTCCTCGTCTCCACCGAATGGGACCTCTCTTTTCCCCTCAGCAAGGTCAAGGCTCTACCGCGGATCACTTCTGACCACACACCGATCATTCTCACTACCGGACTCCTACCCACGCCGCGAAGATTTCGATTTGAAAGGGTTTGGCTCACCAAGGATGACTTTCTCTTGAAAGTGCCGAGCTGGTGGAACGAAGTCCCCTGTAAGCAGTCAGCCATCCTCAGTATAACTGCTAAGCTCAGGCACTGCAGAACAAGGATAAAGGAATGGTGCAAGTCCAACTACCACAGTATATCCCACACTAAGAAGCTCATACAGGAAGAACTCCAGAGAATCGACCACCTAGAGGAACACTCTGACTTGTCTCAAGAATCTTTGGATAAACGGACCAACCTCAAAGGGCAACTGCAGCTTATTTTAAAGGAGGAAGAAATCCTCTGGAACACCAGGGCCAAACAACTTTGGCTCAAGGAGGGAGATGGAAACACTAAATTTTTTCATGCCGTGGCTAACAGTCGAAAATGAAGCAACATCATAGAAGTCATTGAGGACGAACTAGGGAGGCAAATCACCCACGAAGACGAAAAGAGATCTTACTTCTTTCATGCTTTTCAACGCCAATTTGGTCTTGTGGATGAAAGCCTTCCATCTTACGGAGATTGGAGCAACCTCTACCACTCTAATAGACTGTGCAACCCCGACTCCCTAACATCCCCTTTCACTCTTGAGGAAGTCAAGACAGCAACCTTCCAACTAGGCAGGGATAAGGCCTCGGAGCCAGACGGCTATCCCCTTATTTTCTTCCAAACTTTTTGGGAGACGGTAAAGGAGGACATCTTCAACATATTCCTTGACTTGCAGGCTAACAAACTATTTACGGGACCCATCGACTACTCATTTGTGTCCCTCATCCCAAAAAAGGAAGGACCGCGCACGGTAACTGACTTTCAACCGATCAGCCTCATCAGCGGAATCCAAAAAATTATCTCTAAAGTGCTTGCCAACCAACTCACGCTCACTCTACCATCCATAATCTCCCCTTCCCAATCCGCCTTCTTTAAAGATCGGCTGCTAACAGACTCATTTGTCACAACATGTGAACTAGTCAACTGGTGCTCAAAATTCGGCACGGAATGCGTTTATATCAAGGCCGACTTCGAAAAAGCTTTCGACAACGTCAGATGGACATTCTTGCAAAATATTCTGAGATGGCTTGGCTTCAGTGAGAAATGGTGGTCCTGGATCGAACAATGCATTTGCAATGCCAAAGTGGCTATTTTAGTCAATGACAGCTCGACAAGATGGCTGAAAGCAAGGAAGGGCCTTAGACAGGGAGACCCGCTCTCCCCCTATCTCTTTATTTTAGTCGCGGATTGCCTAGCCAGGCTGACCGAAATCGCTAGGAGCAACAACCTACTATGAGGAATTGGCCCAAATGAAGACTGCGAAACAGTGCTTCTCCAGTACGCCGATGACACTCTATTCTTTTGTGAACCCAGGAAATGTTTTATGAGTAATCTCCAATTTATTTGGAAGATCTTTGAGTGGACCTCTAGACTCAAGATTAATCGGAATAAATCAGAACTGTACTATTTGGGATCTCGAGCGCACAAAGCCGACAGACTGGCCAACATCCCAGGATTCAAAGTAGGTAAGCTTCCGTTCCGATATCTGGGGCTACCATTTTACAACAAACAATTACGTAAAGAAGATTAGGCCTTGGTTATTAATCGCGTTAGCGCAAGAATTGACTGTTGGAAAGCCAAACTTCTCTCTCAAGGAGGAAGACTCACTCTCGTCAATTCGGTTCTCGCCAAGTTACCGCTATTCTACTTATCTACTTTCAAAGCACCACAGTGGGTACTCCACAGGATCGAGGCCCTCGGAAGAGCGTTCTTCTAGAAAGGAACTTCTACCATCTCTGGAGGAGCATGTCTAGTCAGTTGGAAAACTATCTATAAAAGCAAAACTGAAGGAGGGCTAAGGATCAAAGATATGGACGCTATGAACTTGGCCCTCTTAACCAAATGGTGGTGGCGCTTCCTCAAGGAACCTAATCTCCCGTGGTGTAAACTGATAAAATCTCTCTACTACACCAAACACAAACCACTACATGAGGGCAGAACCTTTGTCCCTTACTCGCAATGGTGGAAAAGTGTTGCTCGATGTCGCGAGGTGTTCAAATATGGTGTATCCTACGAACTAGGCGACGGTACCCATATCAGGATGTGGTCTGACATATGGATCAGAGAAACCCCTCTACGCACCATGTTCCCAGATATCTTTACCAATATTACGAACAAGGAGGCCCGTGTTTCCAGATGCTGGAATTCAAAGGGCTGGAGATGGCGCTACATCTGCAGAGGCTTTGCGGCGTCACACTCAGTCGAAAACCGCAGACAAATGACGATGCTCAAAGACTTGCTCCAACACCGTAGCCCAAACGATTGCTGGGACTCACCCCAATGGCGATGGACCCCTAACCAAATATTCTCAGTTAAATCTCTATACTGCTTTCTTATTGACGCAGGGCAGAGAGACTTGACGAATCAACACATATGGAGACTCAAAATCCCAATAAAAATCAAAATCTTCATTTGGCTTCTTCTTCGCAAACGGCTACCAACCATTGACAGATTACTCAGCAAAGGCATGTCAGTAGACCAACACTGTATCTTCTGTGCCATATGCTCCGAAAGTTGCGACCATCTCTTTGTTAGCTGCGTTTTCGTCCGGCACCTACTTCTACATGGGGCATGCCTGGAAACGATCGATAATTCAACTGATGCCCGGTACCAATATTACGAACAAGGAGGCCTGTGTTTCCAGATGCTGGAATTCAAAGGGCTGGAGATGGTGCTACATCTGCAGAGGCTTTGCGACGTCACGTACACTCAGTCGAAAACCGCAGACAAATGACGATGCTCAAAGACTTTCTCCAACATCGTAGCCCCAACGATTGTCGGGACTCACCCCAATGGCGATGGACCCCTAACCAAATATTCTCAGTTAAATCTCTCTACTGCTTTCTTACTGACGCAGGGCAGAGAGACTTGACGAACCAACACATATGGAGACTCAAAATTCCAATAAAAATCAAAATCTTCATTTGGCTTCTTCTTCGCAAACGGCTACCAACCGTTGATAGATTACTCAGCAAAGGCATGTAAGTAGACCAACACTGTGTCTTCTGTGCCATATGCTTCGAAAGCTGCGACCATCTCTTCGTTAGCTGCGTTTTCGTCCGGTACCTACTTCTTCATGGGGCATGCCTGGAAACGGTCGATAATTCAACTGATGCCCCATCCCTGTGGATCACAACTACTAATATCTCCGACACCGCGAAGCGAGCCAAAGAACTAACTCTCCTGGCTGCAATCTGGTGGGTAGCATGGACGGAAAGAAACAACATACGCCCAACCGCCACACTGCTCCGAACGAGTCAGTTCTCTTCTCCTCTTGGACTGAGTCCCCCTCCCCCTTTTTGCTATATTCTTGGTCTTTTTAGCCATGTTTTTCGCCTTCGCTTTTTTGCCTTTTGAAGGCCCCAGCTGCTTCCACCATGTACGTCTAATTTATTTGTCTTAATGAATGAAGTATGTAGCTTGCTATCTCTTTCTCTAAAAAAAAAAAAATCTATTAGTATTTAACTAACTAAATTTTATTGTAAGACTTTATTATTAAATTTAAAAAAATTTAAGTTAAGGATTATAATAAATTAAAGTTTGAAGAGCATAATTTGAGAGCCACATAAGAAATTTACATTTTTTTGACTTTTTTTTTCCATCTGGGGATATCCGTGATTCCAGCTGAAATGTGCCCTATCTTTCTAAAGAAACAGCGGAGGAATTAGTGGCCAGCGGAAAGCGCTGGGACTTTGGAATGGGTGGCGCTTCGTTGGTGGCAGCAGCGGCACCGCCGCCGCCGGGCATCCTCGCTATCCGCAACTTGAAGCCTCTCGGCGTCCGGCGGCTCTTCTCCTTTTCTTGCTCCAACTCCTACCCGCCCAACTGCTCCGGTACTTCCTCCTCTCCATCCCCTTCCCTTGTATCCAACATTAGCCTGGTTCATTTTTGGATGTTTGGACGTCGGAACGATAACTTATTCGGTATAAGAATTTTTTAGTACGATAGTAAGCAGAAAGTTTGATTTTTTTTACTTCTTAAAAGGTTATGCTATTTATGATTTGATAGGATAGCGTATCTCAGCTACGAGATAATTTATTTTATTCTGAAAAATTGATCTAAAAATTAAATATAATATTTCATTTTAAATATTTGATCGCACTTCTTATGGTCCAAATATATAAATTTTTTGTGTAAATTAAAATGGTATACTAAATAAGATATTCACGCACGGAAACAGGGCCTACAGCATGGGCCCTTTGGAGAGAGGATAAGTTAGATTGCTGCCTGTATATACATTAGAAGCTAGTGCTTGTACTGTACATGAACCAGGCGAAAAGGGTCTTCTAAATAGTAGTATTTGAGATATCTGCAATTCCCATGATTTAGCTGGACACAATCATGCTCCTCCGTTTCTTCTCTTATAGAGCGTAATAATATTGAGTTATTTCTGTTTTGACTTGAGATATCATCCATCATGTTGTCGACTTGACTTGTTCGAGATAAGTAATTCATTTAAGCTATAAACGATATTGTTTTCCTATGGAGTCTTTTGCCACCAGTGACTCTCCCAGTGACGAAAATAGTTAGTAGAATTTGATATCTATCTTACTGGTTCTCACAGCTTTACGTTTTTTTGTTTTCTATTTTTTTATAAGTACTGCTATTTGGCATGTGCCAGGAATCCAATCTGATTTATATGATCTTGCTAGTACTAACAGATTTTTGAATGGCAAATAGGTGCCTAGCTGCTACTTTCCTCCTAAAAGCTATGAGCTATCGTATCTTCTTTTATATATTTCGAGCTCGGTTATTTGTTTGAATTAGCTCCTTTACTCAGAGTTGCAAACACTTGTTCTTGGGGGGTGGCGGTCTCTGTTTTTTTTTTTTTCTTTTTTTTTTTTTTTTTTTTTCGCTTTGAACTTCGACATATTCTTCTACTTGACTAAAACTGTCATGTTTCAACATTAACATTCCCTTTCTGGCTGCAAAATACTTGGTTCGTACGCACCAAGTTAATAGTTAGTACAACTGATTTGGCTTTATGATCAAAACTAGTGGTGCCCAAGGTCATATACTTTTCTATCATTCTTCTGAACGAACATCAATATGGAGCTCTTCTAGACATTTGGTTGTATGTCTGTATATAAATGCTTTGCCAGAAGAAGCATGAGGCAACAAGATATTCTGTTTGGGCCATATAAGGCTTATTTTGAATCTGTACTCTAAGCAACTTCTTAATTTTACATGGCACTCTTTTCTTTCCCCTTTTAGGTTCTTAAGCATACTCTTCTCTTCCCCTTTCAATGCCTCAATACCCATCTAATCTTAATACCAACATTTCACCGACGATATGTACCTAGTATAGTTGGGCTATGGGCTTAATGGTTGGTATTCTAGATCCCAAGTTCGAGATCTAGTTGCTTCACATTTTTTATTCAGTTTAGTTTTAAAAGAAAATAAACGAAGCAGGTAGTTTACTACGTACCTTTCTCTCTCAAAAAAATTCAACATTTTTAAGCTAAACTNAACAAACGGACGTAGTCACATTTTTTGTACTTTCTTCTTTCCATGTCTCTAATTCACGGTTTGTGTAGGTTCTGTAGATTCTTTTTGTATTGCGTTTACGTTATAAATGACGTTACTTGATAAATAAACAAGGTCATGTACCGAACTTAATGATGAGTATGCAGTGGAACAACATTACATTGTTTTCTTCCGTGGTTTATAAGTAACCGCCTCTTCTGTTCATGACACAAAGGTTATTGTCTGACACCATACATAAAACTGGAGTTTCCTTGGTGTTTTAGTCTTCGTTAAATAGGTTATTATGGTTTTTTTAGATTACGATAGACTTAATAACATTTTGTTTATAAGGTTCATATATATCAAGAAATCTCATAACCCTAGTCCATTGTAGTATCAACAATGTATCCACGGAGATCATCAACAATGTATCCACAGAGAGCCCACCAGAAAGCGAAGTTTCGATGACTGGTGCTGCTTATGACTTCAAAGGAGCAACAACCTCACTTACAAATGAGCTCTTGTCTTCTGCGAAGAAGGTTACTCTTGTGAGACATGGATTGAGCTCCTGGAATGAGGAAAGTCGTGTTCAGGTTGGTATTTTTCACAAAGACTTTTATAATCTATAACAGTTAAAGCAATGTTCAGTTCTCTCATTTAAGTTGATTCCTAGCTTCTAATCTCATCTAGTGTATCTGATAATGCTTCCAACTGTAGTGCCTCTTTCAACTGTATTCAATTGTCATACCTTAAATAATATAACTTCCATCTATACAATGCCTGCAATGAAAATTCGACAGAAAATGTCCAACTGTCAAATATATGTCATAGGAAGAATGAATTTCATATCAAATGGATCATATTTTTACTGTACGGTCATTCGCACTTATTCAAACCTAAGGATATCATTTTGTGTTTCTAAGAGTGATTTGACTATTAATAAAATCATAAAAATATAATGGCTTGCGTTTGTCGCCTTAGTAAATGAAGTTGTCCTGAAAATAATGTTTTCCTCATATGTATATAGATAGTTATGAACTTACCAGTTAGTGTGTCTGTTAGTCCAATTGAATTAGATGTTCTTGGTCTTTTTCATGCTGGAAGGCTTGAATGCCAATCATTAAATACTTTGTCAAAGATTTTCTTGTTAAGTTGACATCTTCTGTCTTGCAGCTAGAATTTGGCTCTCAGAGGTAGTTATAGATGTTTACATACATAAGAAGTTAGTAAGAGAATCAGGCTGACATGATTGCTGTCTAAAAATGTGATAATTATTCTATGTGGACATTTGGGCATTATTTTCTTCTTTAACATTCCAAATACTCTCTTACCATGTTTGGTACCTAGGGAACACTAGAGTCCATTTTGACCTTCGCATCATTGCTTCATACAGAATCATGTCAATCATTTAACAATTTCAACTTATTCAAAGAAGAAATCTTTTCAACAGTAGTTATTCATTCTATGATGAACTTTGTATTAAGGATTTAAGTGTCGTGGCACGGGATTGTGCCGTAAGCTTGTTGGCACGATATGGCACGGTGCATACCGGATCGTCCCTATGCATGCCGGTCACAAAAAATACATGTGTGCTGACACATAATGATATAAAAAACTTATTTTCTTTAGCAACAAAATTTTTTAGTTGCTTATTATGTATCTTTGTCAAATCTTTTGAACTGTATTGAAAAAATTATTACTAATTTAAAGTAAAAAGGGTTTTGAACTGTGCCATCGTCACGGAGGCTGTATCGTGCCAGTATCTTATTGGCACGTTACAGTACGGTAGATACGGCCCGTGTTAATGAGTACTTAAATACTTGCTTTGTATATTGTTGACTTGCAGAACTTCTTGAAAGTAATATTTGGACTTTGGTGACTAGATTACCATTGTTATCTAGGGAAGTTCAGATTTGTCCATATTAACAGAAACTGGAGCCATGCAAGCTGAGAGATGCTGTAATGCATTGATCAATATGAACTTTGACATCTGCTTCTCTAGTCCTATCTCAAGAGCAAAGGTTTGGACTTTGAGCCTCAATTTTGAACCTGAAAATCTTCCATTGTTTTTTTTTCCATCCTTCGGAAGAAATTCGCCACAAATTGGTTTGCAAATTCATCATTCTCTACCAATAGGTTTTTAATGCAGTCTACTGCTGAACTTATATGGCATGGACGCGAGCAACCACTAATTTTTCTTGATTCATTGAAAGAGGCACATCTATTTTTTCTCGAAGGCATGACAAATGGTATGGATGCTAAATTGTCTATTTAAACATATGCCCCTGCAAAATCTGAAATTTCATATATGCCCTTCAAAACCTTTTTCTACGTACGTACTCTTGCTATTACAGAACTCATGTCTCTAAGGCCTCTCTAATTCAAGACCAACTTCCTCTTATGAATTCAATGACTTCCCAACTTAAGGGTTTTTTTGCACGAACTTGCGCTAGGCATATATGTCAACAACTGATTTTGCAGGAATACGTATGCAGGGGCTCCTTCTTTTCTTTTAATAACTTGTTGGGTGCAAACTACCGGCCCAAAGTGCTTATGCCTAGTAATTATTACTATGGTCCATGATCTCTTATATATCAAATTATAGTTCCGTTCCCATCCGATGTGGGCACATACAGCTCAAGATCATTTGGCGATGTGAGGCCCATCTCACATTTCCGACTGGTGAACCGGCTCTGATGCCAATTGTAACAATCCGGTCTATTAGTAATAATAACTCATTGAGTGCAAACTATCGGCCGAAAATACTTAAGTTTAGTTATTATTACTATGGTCCATGATCTCCCATATATCTAATCACAACCCCGTTTCTATTTGATGTGGAACTATTGGGGTGTCAAAGTATATATGTCAATAGATTATTTTGTAGGAATACGTATGCAAGGGCTCCTTTCTTTTGTTTCAATAACTATCTATCATATGTAACGATGTTTGGTACTTGGAGGCAGCGGATGCTAAGAAGAAATACCCAGAATTGTATACCAAATGGAGAGAAGATCCTGCTAATTTTCATGTCGAAGGTGTTTATCCTATACGAAGGTTGTGGGGAACTGCAAGAGAAGCTTGGAAAGAAATTTTGTTCTCACCGGTATGTACTTGTGACCCTTCCAAATTCATTCTGAAGACTACTAATAGCTTCTAGAGCTTACAAATATTTCTTCGTTTATTTAAAAAAAAAAAAAAAAATCAGGGAGAGAGCTTTTTGGTAGTTACTCATAAGTCCATTTTGCGAGCCCTCATCTGTACAGCTCTTGGACTAGGTCCAGAGAGGTAAGTTCAAGTGCTCGTAATCTCCAATGTGTGCGATTTATTGTTCTCTAACACTAGAGCCTCAAAGGTTACAAATATTTCGCAAATCTAAACAAATTAATCCTTGAAGCATCTTCGTACTAAATTCGGTCCCTGATAATAGGAAATATCTGAGGTTCTTGTGAAATATTTGTTGCCGTGAAGGGCGTAAATTTTTTATTAGTAAATATTGAAACTTTCGTTATGATGTAGGTTTCGATCCATCGATGTGAATAATGGCGGCATTTCTACTTTTACTATCAACAAACGGGGAGAAGCTATGCTTCAATCCCTGAATATGACAGCCCATATGTATAGCAATCATGTGTATCAATTCTAGAGTGATTTTGTATGTTTGAAGTCTCTTTACATATCAAGTTATTCTTTGTATGCCAGAAATTTTAATCATGGTAAATATCATAACACTGTACAAGAACAAGATGGCATTTCCCTAGTGAACTCAGTAATCACAATCTACAAAATTTTCACTCTAGAAGAGATATTCCAGCGAATTCATCATGAATTTTGTGACGCAAGATAATTGTTCAGCTATGGCCCTGTTTTGATGTCAGGATAAGATATCCCTGTTTGGTATGAGGATTTTATTTTAATTTTTTTTTAAAGTTTTTTCTTGTAGAAAGATTTTGACATCTATGATTTGGCTAGGTAGTATTTTTTATCCATGAAGTAATATATTTTGTTCCGAAAAAAAAAAATGAAGGTTGAACATGATATCTATTTTGGACATTTGATCACACTTCTTATTTATGAAATGCTGCATGCTTCTCGAGTAAACAAAAGAGGTATATTGAATAAGATGTTTATGCATCATAATAGGGCTTACATGTAATAAACAATTGACCGCTCATAGAGGGGCAAAGTATCTCAAAATTTTACAGCAAAAATGTCATGCCAGTAATGCACGTCCGATTGAAAGGCATTAATTTTTGTTTGGGGCATGTAAAGATAGGGGCGGAAACGAGCCGAGCTCGAGCGAGCTTATCTCAGCTCAAATTCGGCTTAAAATTAATTTCGAGCCTAAATTTAGGCTCAAGTTTGGCTTGAAATTAATTCGAGCCGAGCTCGAGCGAGTCTAATTTTGAGTCGAGCGAGCTCGAGTCCTGAACGAGCCGCTTGAAATTCTCAACATCGTACGATCAATAGTTTAGTTTGTATAGAACATTATCTACAATTTAATATAAAAGTATGTCTAATAGTTCAAAATACAAAATAATTATATAAAATACGGTATTATAATATAAGAAAAATAACTTATGAGTTGGATATCTAATCTTTTCAGCCTTGCATGTCTTCTCTTCCGCCTTCAATCTCTATATTATTCCTTTTTATTTATGTGGTCAAAAAATAAATAAATTATATAGGTAAATATTGGATTAAACTATCCAATCATATATAACTAAAATCAAAATTTTGTATAAACAATAAACCTTAAAAATATTTTGTATATTTTCTCAAGCACACAATTAATGGCGAGGTAGGCAATGATCGGCGCATGTTATTACTTGGTAATTTGGAGGGCTTCAGGCTTGGAGAGAGAGAGAGAGAGAGAGAGATTAGGGATTTAGAGCTTTGTGAAAAAAAAAGAGGAAGAGAGTGTACATTTAGTAAAACTTTGCCCTTTTGTTTGTCTATTGGATTGTTTTTATGGGCTAGCAATATTATACTCAGCATATATATATATATATATATATGAGTCCGGCTACTATACTCTTATGAGTATAGAGGCTCTTGTATTCATAAGTTTTTTACCGTTTGATCTACCTTTTAATCATTTTCACCCGTTAGATTATACTATTTCAATCAATCACCCACTCAACCCTAGGGGGTCCACTATTAACCTAACCGTAATCACTCTCATCCTAACCGCATATTTTTTCATCCGAACGGCCGAAAAGTTATGAGTACAAAGAGCTCTATACTCATATGAGTATAGTAGCCCCAGCCTATATATATATATATTCGAGCTTTTCGAGCCTACTTCGAGAGAGCCGAGTAATACTCAAGCTCAACTTATTAATTAATTTCGAGTCAAGCACGAGCGAGCTGAATATCGAGCTAAACACGAGCCGGCTCATTCATTTGCCAGCCCTATGTAAAGATAGATTTTACTAGACGTTCCTTTTCTATTTCAACTGCAAAGTAAGAATAAGCCTCTAAAATGAAAAGTGCGGTCCAATGTCCAAAATGAAATATTGTATTTTACTTCCAATTCATTTTTCTAAAATAAAATAAATTATCATATAAACAAAATGTACTATTCAATCAAATTATGAATAAGAAAATTTATGTATTGATTATATTATTACTGGACAAGTTATTATAACACAGGTCTTTCGAGTAAAGAAAAAAAAAAAACTCCTCGCTTTCAATCATATAAGAAATTTTTTTTAATAAGTTATCAGAATATCTAATTCCTACATCCAAACGAGGCCTCTATCTATCCACGTTGAGCCAAGTCGCACTAGAATGAAATATGAAATAATGATTTTTATTATTGCAAAGATCAGTGTGTCCAATTAATGCCAATTCAGATATGCGTACCCTGGCCTGGTATTCTTGTGTTGAAGACGCCGAGGTGGCCCAGGCTAGCATTCGCATAAAAGGAAGAGATTTAATTAGAATTAGCTCTCGCACAATATCATTCAAAAGATTGAGTTGATAGGAAATAGACAAGGAATATATTTGGTTAAATTACAAAAAAAAATTTCTGTCAAAATCAAAATTTTCACTTTTCCATCTGTCATTTAAAAATCTACACTTTGCCTCATTGTAAAATAAAAAATATTCACTTCACCCCCTACCGTTTATGATCCGTTAGGGTTCCGTTATAAAATATCTTTTTATGCCAAAAATACGCTCCGCCCTCTCTACTGTTGCTTCGCCCTCCTCCGCCTTGCTGTCTCGCCAAATACAGCTAGCGATTCTTAGAGATGATACATGCCTCTAAGCACTGCTTAGGTACTGGATAATACGCTGCACAGTACAACAGTCATCCTATTTAAGAGTGCTTCCCATTCGGAAGTTTTGGTTTTAAACTCTATTTAATTATTTATAAAAATCATTCAAAAACTTTTTAAAACTATTTTCTACTCGGAAACTTCATTTTGAAAACCGACTATCTCAATGGGCAGAAAACCACAATGCATAAATATACAAATCCTAGAACTAATTATCTATAAAACCAAAAGCACAGATCCACAAATCTCTAATCGCATGGATAATAGAAATCACCAACTCAAACAAACTCACAAACATTCAAACATTCAAGGGATCATCTAACTAAACCATTTAATTATTTAAATTACTAGAAACGAAAATAAAAGTAACCCGGATAACGGTCACTACTGCAGGCTAGCTAGAACGTTCTCCCGTCAGTCCAAAAGCCAACTCCTTGCCTGAGTCACCTGAAAAAATGGGTACGACAGAGCCACGAAGGCAAATCGTATTTACTGAAAAACAAAGGAGATAGAACAATAGATATGTACATGGTATGATATAAGAGCAACTACAGTAAATGAGTAAGAGCCAACTATTACTGTATCAACAACTCAACTGAAACAGATGCCTCAAGGGTATATAATCCAAAATCAAACCCAATCTGGTGCTGCCATATTGGTCCGCAGACCTCAAGCGTTACCTGTCATAAAGTATACACTGACATTGATTCATGCGTCCATCGACGACCTATCCGGATACGTACATCTCCTGGTTGGTGGCCAAACCAACCGGTGTCTAGAATACACAATGCTGTGACTAAATCATACTGATATACTCAATACGAAAACTAGCAAGAAAATCGGTGCCTTGGCCGAAACCAGATGTAAGGGCGTACAACGCCAAACCACGATCAAGTAGATCGAAACACACGACAAAGGAGTCAATGTGTTGGTTGGACCCAAGGTCTACAGATATACAACATATGCAAGCCTGCTCTACATGTCTATCAACAACTACTGTCATGCAATCAATAAGATATAGATATGAATGATAAACAAAAGCAACTGACATGTCTCTACATGAGTAAAGGAGAGGAAAGTGAAACGATCTCACCGACTACCAGCTCAAAGCACCCACCTGTCACAATCGCGTTGGAAACCTGGGTGTACAACAAGTCAACCGGACCTACGAAGATCCACTGGGTCAGTATCCAACCCACATATCCAAAATACGCGACTCACGAACCCCATACAAATTTCCAAAATAGGTTTTCTAAAATCGATCACCGTAACTCACCGAAAGTCCCGAAAATCACACCGGGACGCCATCGGGACCCACTAAGTGTCCCGAAACTAACTGACTCATGCCACAAATCACTTGCTGCCACAAAACACATCGATTTGGATGTCTTGGCAGCAAACACAAGATAACACAAACAAACAATTATTGTCGGATAATTGTTCGGATCCGGATTCCAGGAAGTGTCAATTTCGACACTGGAAGCCACCGTCGCTCACCCGTTATCTCCGAACCCACAATATGACGATGGTGACCAGCCGACAAGGCTGAGCGACAACTCTCAGGGAAAACAAACACCGTTGGATGAAATACGAACCGAAACCGCGTTCCGCCGGCGAATTTTACTGAAAAACGCATCGAAATCGACTTTCGATTTCCACGAAGGCTATCGAACCTTGGACAATCAATCTAGAGGTCACCACAAACACTTACGTACTGCCCACAGTACCACAAGATGCACAATTGCATAAAAGTCCCTACATTTACATAAAATCCTATCATTTTATGTAAATCAGATGATTTTGTCGCTTGTTAACGCAAACCGAAGACTTCCGAGGTCCGCCGAGACACATACTGACAGGTCTCGACGTTTCGAAGACCGTGCTCATGATTCGGAGCACAACGGCTCACTGTGGGAGGCGTGGGTGCGACCCAAACATTCAGCGAATAGCGCGCGCACTCAGGAAAAACTGTGTCGAAAATATAGTTTCGGCAATCGCTGATCCTAAGTGAGGTGAGCACTGTGATCAACACTGACCAGGGATCACCGTGCTCACCTCCGGAGCCATCGGGACAGCCTCGGATCATCGAAAAAGCATGCGCAACCCAGAACAGTAATCAAAAGCCCTAGACTAAGATTACCGGAGTAGTAGAAGCTAGGGNAATTTCTGTCAAAACCAAATTTTTCACTTTTCCATCCGTCATTTAAAAATCTACACTTTGCCCCCTTGTAAAATAAAAAATATTCACTTCACCCCCTACCGTTAATGATCCGTTAGGGTTCCGTTATAAAATATCTTTTTATGCCAAAAATACGCTCTGCCCTCTCTTCTGTTGCTTCGCCCTCCTCCGCCTTGCTGCCTCGCCACATACAGCTAGCGATTCTTAGAGATGATGCATGCCTTTAAGCACTCCTTAGGCACTGGATGATACGATGCACAGTACAACAGTCATCCTATTTAAGAGTGCTCCCCACTCGAAAGTTTTGTCTTTAAACTCTATTTAATTATTCATAAAAACCATTCAAAAACTTTTTAAAACTGTTTTCTACTCGAAAACTCCATTTTGAAAACCGACTATCTCAATGAGTAGAAAACTACGATGCATAAATATACAAATCCTAGAACCAATTATCTATAAAACCAAAACCACAGATCCACAAATCTCCAATCGCATGCATAATAGAAATCACCAACTCAAACAAACTCACAAACATTCAAATATTCAAGGGATCATTTAACTAAACCATTTAATTATTTAAATTACTAGAGGCGAAAATTAAAGTAATCCGGATGACGGTCGTTACTGCAGGCTAGCTAGAACGTCCTCCCGTCGGTCCAAAAGCCAACTCCTTGCCCGAATCACCTGAAAAAATGGGTACGACAGAGCCACGAAGGCAAATCGTATTTACTGAAAAACAAAGGAGATAGAACAATAGATATGTACATGGTATGATATAAGAGCAACTACAGTAGTACTAGAAACAAGATAGTAAATGAGTAAGAACCAACTACTACTGTATCAACAACTCAACTGAAACAGATGCCTCAAGGGTATATAATCTAAAATCAAACCCAATCTGGTGCTGCCATATTGGTCCGCAGACCTCAAGTGTTGCCTGTCACAGAGTATACACTGACATTGATTCATGCGCCCACCGACGACCTATCCGGATACGTACACCTCCTGATTAGTGGCCAAACCAACCGGTGTCTAGAATACACAATACTGTGACTAAATCATACTAATATATTCAATACGAAAACCAGCAAGAAAATCGGTGCCTTGGTCGAAACCAGATGTAAGGGCGTACAACGCCAAACCACGATCAACTAGATCGAAACACACGACAAAGGAGTCAATGTGTTGTCTGGACCCAAGGTCTACAGATATACAACATATGCAAGCCTGCTCTACATGTCTATCAACAACTACTGTCATGCAATCAATAAGATATAGATACGAATGATAAACAAAAGCAACTGACATGTCTCTACAAGAGTAAAGGAGACGAAAGCGAAACGATCTCACCGACTACCAGCTCAAAGCACCCACCTATCACAATCACGTTGGAAACCTGGGTGTACCACAAGTCAACCGAACCTACGAAGATCCACTGGGTCAGTATCCAACCCACAAATCCAAAATACACGACTCACGAACCCCATACAAATTTTCAAAATCGGTTTCCTAAAATCGATCACCGTAACTCACCAAAAGTCTTGAAAATCACACCGGGACGCCATCGGGACCCACTAAGTGTCCAGAAACTAACTGAATCATGCCACAAATCACCCGCTGCCACAAAACACATCGATTTGGATGTCTTGGCAGCAAACACAAGATAACACAAACAAACAATTATCGTCGGATAATTGTTCGGATCTGGGTTTCCGGAAGTGTCAATTTCGACACCGGAACCCACCGTCGCTCACCCGTTATCTCCGAACCCACGATATGATGATGGTGACTAGCCGACAAGGCTCAGCGACAACTCTTAGGGCAAACAAACACCGTTGGATGAAATCCGAACTGAAACCGCGTTCCGCCAACGAATTTTACTGAAAAACGCATCGAAATCGACTTTTGATTTCCACGAAGGCTATCGGACCTTGGACAATAAGTCCAGAGGTCACCACAAACACTACGTACTGCCCACAGTACCACAAGATGCACAATTGCATAAAAGTCCCTACATTTACATAAAATTCTATCATTTTATGTAAATCAGGTGATTTTGTGGCTTGTTAATGCAAACCGAAGACTTCCGAGGTCCGCCGAGACACATACTGACAGGTCTCGACGTTCCGAAGACCGTGCTCATGATTCGGAGCACAACGGCTCAATGTGGGAGGCGTGGGAGCGACCCAAACATTCAGGAACAGCGCGCGCACTGGGGGAAAACTGCGTCGAAAATACAGTTTCGGCAATCACTGATCCTAAGTGAGGTGAGCACTGTGATCAACACTGACCAGGGATCACCGTGCTCACCTCCAGAGCCATCGGGACAGCCTCAAATCGCCGGAAAAGCATGCGCAACCCAAAACAGTAATCAAAAGCCCTAGACTAAGATTACCGGAGTAGTAGAAGCTAGGGCACGGCCGGCGGCGGGTCCACCGGCGGCAGACGGGTGCAGTCGACGGGGGAAGGCCGGTGCTCGAGCCGGCCGGTGGCGGGAGGCGGCGGCGGCGGTGCTGGAGCAACCCGAGCCCGCACCGGCTAGGGTTCGGGTTCAGGAGCAATGGCGGCCACGGCGACCGGCGGGGAGCTCAGGGGCGACGGTGGAGAACTGCCGGAGGCCAGAGGGAACCGACGCGGCTGATCCCAGGTGGCGGTGGCGGCGCGAGGAGAAGCTTGGCTTCACCCTCGGCCCGAGGAGATCTAGGGAGGCCGCTGGCTGCTAGAGGCGGCGACTGTGGCCCGCAGGGACGGCGACGACAGACGGAAAGGTTCACCGGGGTTCCGAGGGAGGCAGTAGGGGCGGCCTCAGGCGGCGGCAGCGTGAGTAGAGGGGTTGCAAGTCGGCTCGGCCAAGATCCCCCGAGGTGGCAGCAGGGTGGCTATAGCACGGCGGCCGCGGTTGGGGGCGACAACAGTAGATAGGGAAGGTCGCCGGGACTTCGGGGAAAGTACCGGAGAGGGGCCAGAGGGAGGGGAGTGCCCAGCACCACCCTCAGCCAAAGAAGACAAGGAGGGAGATGGTGGAGGAGATGAAAAGGAAGAAGAAAAAAGCTGCGGCTATGGCTGGCCGGCCGAGGCTCGGTCGACGGTGGCCGGGAGGTGCGCGGCACTCGAGGTGAGGGAGGAGGGGCAGCTAGGTTAGCTGGGAGCTAAAGGGGGCTAGGGTTTGCATGGTGCAAACCCTAGAAGGCTATATATACAAGTGCTCGATTTGCGCAAAAGTCCTCCAAACTCGGATATTTTTAACAGAGTCCCTCACAGAGCTGGTAAAACGTGCGAACATACCCCCAAAGCCAATTTCATGTAAAACGGAACATAAAATGTCGAGCTTTTCACAAAATTATCGTTTTGCCATCTAAGTCCCCTCCTCGATCGACGCACGATATCAGAAGATCCGTCCGTCAGATTTGCGAACGGATCGCATAGTACGATCAACACGACAGAGACAACAAACTCACGATTTTGGTTTGCCTGGTTCGGTCCCAGATTCACGACAAAATGCAATCTCTCTCAAATAGACAAAACGACATACAAATACATAGAATATATGTATCTCCAGTTTTCTCAAAAACCGTGCGTAAAACCTAAAATCCGTCAGCGCCATTGGTTCCAAAATAGTCGAACCATTAAAAACGAGCTATTGGATCGCTATGAACGGAGTCCGATACGCGTCAGAAGCCATCTCTACACCTTGGCCTCTCCGAAAATCCGAGTTACTATTTACTTTAAGTGAAAAGTAAAAGTCGCGTAACTTTTCCATTCAAACTCATTTTCTTTCGAAACTTGACGAGTGCTTTTGTAATTAAAATACACACAAAAATATCATCAACAGAGAGTTTAGCTATACTGCCAAAATCTCGGTCCTTACATATACTTTTCGCAATCCCAAGCGAAGCTGAATGGTAGACCGTCAAACTAATCCTGCTCATTTGAGTTGTACGCTCGGGCTTGCTATCTCCTATTTTTTTTTTCTTTTTTTACTTGCTAATGTATTTGTATACTTAGTATAGGAAGGAATAAGTTTTTTTTTTTTTTGAAAAAACTTTAAGTACCCTCTCATGTGGTTTACCACTTTCTTAAACTCTATAATTTAAAGTGTATCACTTTAATATTATCTGATTTTCATTTTCTCGTTTGTTACCCCTTTCATTAACCTTTTTGTTAAACCGACTATAAAATTAAAAATACGAAGTACTAAAATAAAAATTCGGCAAATCACATGGGAGGTATATGAAGTTTTGTCTATATGCTTTAATAGAGAAGTTAACGAAAAGACCGAAGGAAAGAGAAAAATAAAATCACATATATTAAAATGATATACTTTAAATCACAAAGTAGTAAAGTGATAAAAGGCTAAATCGTAAGGGGGGTATTTGAAGTTTTTCTTTTTCTTTTTTTCTGAAGCTGGAGATCTATATCTAATTATAGCTAAAATATTTCTCGATATGAATTTTAATATTATTTTGGTCCATCTGTGAGCGACCTCACTCTTATAGCAGTATGTGGGGAAAGAAACTTCAGTGGGGAGCTCCCAGTGAGGCTTCATTGAGTAGTCTCGATCCACTGCTACGTGTTAGTTTCATCTCTATTCAAATGTAAAAATTCTTTCGCCTAGTGTTTATATGTATATAGTTTTGGGTTTTAGTATTAAAAGCACCCCTTCTTGAACTTGACTCGGAATGGCGACGTGTTTGGGGAAGAAAGTAGCATAGGAGAGGAGGTCGGTACAGGAAGATAGGAAGAAAAAAAAAGTCGTGAAGAGAGTGGTTTGGGCAGACGAGGTTGGTAGGAATTTACTGGTGGGCAAGGACCTCATTAGGGTGAAGACTCGACCTTTCTTGATTCTGGAATTACCACGACTCGAGGTTTAGGGGAAGGAGTTACTACTGAGTTGCAAAGAGGAGGGGGGAAGATGTAGGAGATCCACCTAGAGATTCATGGACAAGAAGTGACAGGAGGGTAGGTGGAAGGTGTAAATCAGAATTTATTGAGGCAAGGTCTTATAAAGAGGTGCTCTTCAGGGGGTCGGGATCACAACCTTCCAATTCACCATCCAAAACTCAGCACTCCTTCAGCCGAAGTGCCAAAAATAACACGAGCAGAAGGCGTGGCGGAAAGTGCTTCTGGTGCCTAACTTCGGACCACTGGATAGCCGACTGTCGAGACCCTGTCAAGTGCGTTAGGTGCCGTAGATCCGGGCACCGAGCATCTACCTGCAAGGAAAAAGTTAATTTAGCTAGAGAAAGGATGAACAGGGTGCTGCAGTGATGGGAACGTACGCCGGGAGTGTATGTCCCGTATACAGAGGAATTTCTGCGAGTGAGGGAACAACGACGGAAAGTAGTGTTGGCCGATGTGATCCAGCCGGCGAACTTAGGTCCGGATCCCACCCGGACCATCGCGAACGCACTGGCACGACGGTTCGGAGGATACACCCAAGATTTTGCCGTTGCCTGTTTTCGGGAACGCAACTTCGCAATCTTCCTACCGGAGTGGGTGTCTGCGGAAGTGATCGCTAGGAGGGAAATTCTCACCTTGGACGGCTTCTGGCTGCGTTGTTTTGCCTAGGGCCCATACCGGGACGCGCAACCACACCGTATGGGCTTCCGAGCGTGGTTCAGGTTGATTAACCTACCCTTTGAATGCTGGACTGTTGCCAGAGTTGTGGCGATAGTGTGTGGGTTCGGAAGGTTCGTCAAGGTTGATGAGGCGACGAAGGCGATGACGGATCTCCTGGCATTCCAATGTCAGATCATGCTGAGCACACTGACCGACATCCCGCAGAATCTGTCGATCGTGTTGGGAGAGGAACGTTTTCTTATGGTGGTACATCTCGAAAGCTGAGAGTGGGCTGTCGACGGAGCTAGAGGCTATCCACCAAGCCCACCATAGGAAGGGAACGGTAATGGTAACTAGCAGGGAGGCATGGAACGGCCTGACAATCAGGCAATTAATGATCATGGGATGAACGAGCAGGTAACTGGCGAGGACGAAGGCGGAATCGATGAAGTCGGATCAGAGAGTTCACCGAGTCACCGACCACCAGGCGAACCAGTGGAGCAGCGATCTTCGCTGTGTTCTCTGCCGGTACACAGATCGCCGGCGGGGATGATTGGGCGACCGGGGGCTGCCCAACGTCAGTGATTTGCATCGGGCCTGGTGAGCGCACCGACCGAACGCAGTCAGCGATGGGCATGCTGATCTTCGTTGAGTTCTTCGACAGTACGCCGATCTCCGGCGGGGATGATAGGGCGTCCGAGGGCTGCCCAATGTCTGGCGCTCGCATCGGGCCTGGTGAGCGCGACGATCGAGCGCGGNAGCAACCCGAGCCCGCACCGGCTAGGGTTCGGGTTCAGGAGTAATGGCGGCAACGACGACCGGCGAGGAGCTCAGGGGCGACGGTGGAGAACTGCCGGAGGCTAGAGGGAACCGGCGCGGCTGATCCCAGGTGGCGGTGGCGCGAGGAGAAGCTTGGCTTCACCCTCGGCCCGAGCAGATCTGGGGAGGCCGCTGGCTGCTAAAGGCGATGTCTATGGCCCGCAGGGACGGCGATGACCGGCGGAAAGGGTCACTAGGGTTACAAGGGAGGCAGCAGGGGCGGCCTCAGGCGACGGCGGCGTGAGTAGAGAGGTTGCAAGTCGGCTCGGCCAAGATCCCCCCGAGGTGGCAGCAGGGTGGCTACAGCACGGCGGCCGCGGTCGGGGGTGGCAATAGTGGATAGGGAGGGTCGCCGGGACTTCGGGGGAAGTACCGACGAGGGGCCAGAGGGAGGGGAGTGCCCAGCACCACCCTCAGCCAAAGAAGACAAGGAGGGAGATGGTGGAGGAGATGAAAAGGAAGAAGAAAAAAGCTGCGGCT